>NW_027441469.1:600000-940552 GCF_964195595.1 Calonectris borealis | reverse complement strand
GTTTTGTTCCTCTGGCTCTGGTTTTGTTCCTCCAGCCCTGTTTTTTTTTCCTCGGGCTCTGGTTTACTTCCTTGGTCTCTGGTTTTCTTCCTCGGACTCTGGCTTGGTTCCTCCGGCCCTGGTTTTGTTCCTCGGGCTCTAGTTGTGTTCCTCGGGCCGTGGCTTTGTTCCTCATGCTGTTGTGTTGTTCCTCGGGCTCTGTTTTTTTCCTCGGACCAAGCTTTATTTCCTCGAGGGCTGGTTTTTTTCCTCGGACTCTGTTTTGTTCCTTCGGGTTCTCGTTTTTTACTCGGGCTCTGGTTTTGTTTCTCGACAGTTGGTTTTGTTCCTCCGGCGCTCCTTTTGTTCATTAGGCTCTGTTTTTTTTCCTCGGGCTCTGGTTTTGTTCCTCGGGCCTTCCTTTTTTTCCTTGGGCTCTCGTTTTGTTTCTCAGGCTCCTGTTTTATTCTTCGGGCCCTGGTTTTCTTCCGCACGCTTTGGTTTTGTTACTCGGGATCTGGTTTTCTTCCACGGGCCCTGGTTGTGTTCTTCGGGCTCTGATTTGGTTCCTCAGCCTCTGGTTTTGTTCCTCGGACTCTGGTTTTGTTACTCGGGCTCTGGTTTGGTTCCTCGGGCTCTGCTTTTGTTCCTCCGGATCTGGTTTTCATCCACGGGAACTGGTTGTGTTCTTCGGGCTCTGGTTTATTTCCTCGGGGTCTGCTTTTGTTCCTCGGGCTCTCGTTTTGTTCCTCGGGCTCTGGTTTTGTTCCTCGGGCCCTGGCTTTCTTCTTCTGGCTCTCGTTTTGTTCCTTGGGCTCTGGTTTTCTTGCTCGGGCTCTACTTTTGTTCCTCGGGCTCTCGTTTTGTTCCTCGGGCTGTGTTTTTTTTCCTCGGGTCCTGTTTTTTTTTCCTCGGGCTTTTGGTTTGTTCGTCGGGATCTTGTTTCCTTCCTCGGGCCCTGGTTTGGTTCCTCGGGGCCTGGTTTTGTTCCTCGGGCTCTGGTTTTGTTCCTCGAACTCTTGTTTGGTTCCTCAGGGTCTGGTTTTGTTCCTCAGGCTCTGTTTTTTTCCTCGAACTATGGTTTTGTTCATCGGGCTCTGGTTTTGTTCCACGGGCTCTCGTTTTGTTCCTCGGTCTCTCCTTTTGTTCCTCGGTCTCTGGTTTTCTTCCTCGGGCTCTGCTTTTTTTCCTCGGGCTCTGTTTTTTTTTCTCGGGATCTGTTTTTTTTCCTTGGGCCCTGGTTTTGTTCCTCGAGCTCTGGTTTGGTTCCTCAGGCTCTGGTTTTGTTCGTCGGGCTCTGTTTTTTTCGTCGAACTATGGTTTTGTTCGTCGGGCTCTTGTTTAGGTTCTCAGGCTCTCATTTTCTTCTTTGGGCTCTCGTTTTGTTTCTCGGGCTCTGGTTTTCTTCCTCGGGCTCTGCTTTTGTTCCTCGGGCTCTGGTTTGTTTCCACGGTCTCTGGTTTTGTTCCTCGGTTTCTCCTTTTGTTCCTCGGGCTCTGGTTTTGTTCCTTGGTCTCTTTTTTTGTTCCTCGGGCTCTGGTTTTGTTTCTTGGGATCTGTTTTTTTTCCTTGGGCCCTGGTTGTGTTCCTCGAGCTCTGGTTTGGTTCCTCAGGCTCTGGTTTTTTCCTCGGGCTCTGTTTTTTTCCTCAAACTATGGTTTTGTTCATCGGGCTCTTGTTTAGTTCCATGGGCTCTCGTTTTCTTCCTCGAGCTCTCGTTTTGTTCGTCGGGCTCTGGTTGTCTTCCTCGGGCTCTGGTTTTGTTCCTCGGGCTCTCGTTTTGTTCCTCGGGCCCTAGTTTTTTTCCTCGGGTCCTGTTTTTTTTGTCCTCGGGCTTTTGTTTTGCTGCTCGGGATCTTGTTTTCTTCCTTGGGCCCTGGATTTTTTCCTCGGGCCCTGGTTTTGTTCCTCGGGCTCTGGTTTTCTACCTCCGCCTCTCGTTTTCTTCCTCTGGTTCTGGTTTTGTTCATCGTGGGTGGTTTTGTTCCTCAGGGTCTGGCTGTGTTCCTCATGCTCTGGTTTTGTTCCTCGGGCTTTTTTTTTTCGTTGAACTATGTTTTTTTTTGTTGGGCTCTGGTTTAGGTCCTCAGGCTCTCGTTTTCTTCTTTGGGCTCTCGTTTTGTTTCTCGGGCACTGGTTTTCTTCCTCGGTTTCTGCTTTTGTTCCTCGGGCTCTGGTTTTGTTCCTCGGTCTCTTCTTTTGTTCCTCGGGCTCTGGTTTTTTTTCTCGGGATCTGTTTTTTTTCCTTGGGCCCTGGTTTTGTTCCTCGAGCTCTGGTTTGGTTCCTCAGGCTCTGGTTTTTTCCTCGGGCTCTGTTTTTTTCCTCGAACTATGGTTTTGTTCATCGGGCTCTTGTTTAGTTCCATGGGCTCTCGTTTTCTTCCTCGGGCTCTCGTTTTGTTCCTCGGGCTCTGGTTTTCTTCCTCGGGCTCTACTTTTGTTCCTCGGGGTCTCGTTTTGTTCCTTGGGCTCTGTTTTTTTTCCTTGGGTCCTGTTTCTTTTTCCTCGGGCTTTTGTTTTGTTCGTTGGGATCTTGTTTTCTTCCTCGGGCCCTGGTTTTGTTCCTGGTGCTCTGTTTTTTTCGTTGAACTATGGTTTTGTTCGTCGGGCTCTGGTTTAGGTCCTCAGGCTCTCGTTTTGTTTCTCGGGCACTGGTTTTCTTTCTCGGGCTCTGCTTTTGTTCCTCGGGCTCTTGTTTTGTTCCTCCAGCTCTGGTTTTGTTCCACGGGCCCTCCTTTTGTTCCTTGGGCTTTTGTTTTGTTCCTCAGGATCTGGTTTTCTTCCTCGGGCCCTGGTTTTGTTCCTCGGGCTCTGGTTTTGTTCCTCAGGCTCTGGTTTGGTTCCTGCAAATCTGGTTTATTTCCTCGCGCTCTGCTTTAGTTCCTCGGGGACTGGGTTTGTTCCGCGGGCTCTGGCTGTGTTCCTCAGGCTCTGGTTTTGTTCCTCGGGCTCCGTGTTTTTCCTCGAACTATGGTTTTGTTCGTCAGGCTCTGGTTTAGTTCCACAGGCTCTTGTTTTCTTCCTCGGGCTCTCGTTTTGTTCCTCGTGCACTGGTTTACTTCCCTGGCTCTGGTTTTGTTCCACGGTCTCTGGTTTTGTTCCTCGGCGTCTCCTTTTGTTCCTCGGCCTCTTGTTTTGTTCCTCGGGCTGTGGTTTTGTTCCTTGGGCTCTGGTTTTCTTCCTCGGGCCCTGGTTTTGTTCCTTAGGCCCTGGTTTTCTTCCTAGGGCTCTGGTTTTGTTCGTCGGGCACTTGTTTAGTTCTACGGGCTCTCTTTTTCTTCCTCAGGCTCTGGTTTTGTTCCTCCGGCCCTGCTTTTGTTCCTCGGGCTGTGGTTTTGTTCCTGTCGTGGTTTAACCTGGCAGGCAGCCAAATACCACGCAGCCGCTCACTCACTCCCCCCACCCCCAGCGGGATGGGGAGAGAATCGGAAGGGTAAGAGTGAGAAAAACTTGTGGGTTGAGATAAAGACAGTTTAATAGAACAGGGAAAAAGAAGGGAAAATAATAATGATAATGATAATGATAAAATATACAAAATGAGTGATGCACAATGCAATTGCTCACCACCCGCGCTGACCGATAACCAAGTAGCGATCGGTACTTCCTGGATCACGCCTACCCTTCATATACTGAGCATGACGTCACATGGTATGGAATACCCCATTAGCCAGCTGGGCTGGCTGTCCTGATTATGTTCCCTCCCATCTTGTGTACCTAGCTCAGTCAGTAGGCACGGGAGCTGTCCTTGGACTAGCAGGGCACTTAGCAACAACTGAAAACATCAGTGTATTATCAACATTCTTCTCATACTAAATCCAAAACACAGCACTAGGAAGAAATTTAACCCTATCCCAGCCGAAACCAGGACAGTATCCACCCCTTATTCCATACCATTTACGTCGTGCTTAGGTCTCACATCTTTTTTAATACATTTCAATTAACCACCACTATCTTTCTTTATATATACACACATATATATATATATGCACGCACAGATATCATTCCCTCGGTCTATGGACTATCCCTCTAAAATGTCCACTGAGTTCATTTAGTCCATGACTTTGGGCTCCATCTGTTATAACAGTCTTTCAGGGCCGAAGAGATGGTGTGCGGTGTTGGGCCGTTGCATCCTGAAGCCAGTTCTCATTTCGGTACTGCTGCGCTCGTCCAGTTCTATCATCGTTGCCCTTCGCTCGGTTTCATTGGAGTTAGTTCATTCTTCACTAATCTGGGTGATTTTCACTGCTATACCACTGCTATATCATAGAAATAATGACATACAATGTCATGTAACAGTTGACATCAAAATTCAGTTCATTGGCTATTTTCACCCAAAATCAAATCCCCTTGAGGTACACACCGAACCTCCCCATCCTTTCGCATCACCCACCAAGTGTACCCAGGTCCTTGAGCAAAAGCAATCCCACGGATGGGTTTTCCCTTGCCAGAGGCAGGAGTAACCCAGACTGTCTTCCCCAGCATATTTCTCATATGCACGACAGGGACTTTATCTCCATCTACAGTACGTAAGAGTCTTGATTGGGCAGGGCCAGCTCGATTGGCAGATCCCCTGGTATTGACTAACCAGGTGGCCTTTGTTAAATGTGTGTCCCAATGTTTGAATGTCCCACCACCCATTGCTCTCAGCGTAGTTTTTAGCAGTCCATTGTATCGTTCGATTTTCCCGGAGGCTGGTGCATGGTAGGGGATGTGATAGACCCACTCAATGCCGTGCTCTTTGGCCCAGGTGTCTATGAGGGCGTTTCGGAAGTGAGTCCCATTGTCTGACTCAATTCTTTCTGGGGTGCCATGTCGCCACAGGACTTGCTTTTCAAGGCCCAGGATGGTGTTCCGGGCAGTGGCATGGGGCACAGGGTATGTTTCTAGCCAGCCGGTGGTTGCTTCCACCATGGTGAGCACATAGCGCTTACCATGTCGGGTTTGTGGGAGTGTGATATAATCAATCTGCCAGGCCTCCCCATATTTATATTTCAACCATTGTCCCCCATACCAAAGAGGCTTTACTCGCTTGGCTTGTTTGATTGCAGCGCACGTTTCACACTCATGGATAACCTGTGCAATAGCGTCCATGGTTAAGTCCACCCCTCGATCACGAGCCCATCTATATGTTGCATCTCTTCCTTGATGGCCTGAGGCGTCATGGGCCCACCGAGCTATAAATAGTTCACCCTTATGTTGCCAGTCCAAATCCACCTGAGCCACTTCAATCTTAGCAGCCTGGTCCACCTGCTCGTTATTTTGATGTTCCTCAGTAGCCCGACTCTTGGGTACGTGAGCATCTACATGATGTACTTTTACAGTCAGGTTCTCTACCCGGGCAGCAATATCTTGCCACAATGCGGCAGCCCAGATGGGTTTACCTCTGCGCTGCCAGTTGTTCTGCTTCCACTGCTGCAACCACCCCCACAGGGCATTTGCCACCATCCATGAGTCAGTATAGAGATAAAGTACTGGCCATTTTTCTCGTTCAGCAATGTCCAAGGCCAGCTGGATGGCTTTCACCTCTGCAAACTGGCTCGATTCACCTTCTCCTTCAGCAGTTTCTGCAACTTGGCGTATAGGACTCCATACAGCAGCTTTCCACCTCCGATGCTTTCCCACAAGGCGACAGGACCCATCAGTGAACAGGGCATATTGCTTCTCATTTTCTGGTAGTTTATTATACAGTGGGGCTTCTTCAGCATGTATCACCTCCTCCTCTGTGGATATGTCAAAATCTTTGCCTTCTGGCCAGTTCGTGATCACCTCCAAGATTCCTGGGCGACTGGGGTTTCCTATTCGGGCCCGTTGTGTGATCAGTGCGACCCACTTACTCCACGTAGCATTGGTTGCATGATGTGTAGAGGGGACCCTCCCTTTGAACATCCAGCCCAGCACCGGCAGTCGGGGTGCCAGGAGGAGCTGTGCTTCAGTACCAACCACTTCCGAAGCAGCTTGAACCCCTTCATATGCTGCCAATATCTCCTTCTCAGCTGGAGTGTAGCGGGCCTCGGATCCTCTGTATCCCCGACTCCAGAACCCTAAGGGTCGACCTCGAGTCTCCCCTGGGGCTTTCTGCCAGAGGCTCCAGGTAGGACCATTCTCCCCGGCTGCGGTGTAGAGCACATTCTTTACATCTTGTCCTGCCCGGACTGGCCCAAGGGCTACTGCATGAACTATCTCCTGTTTAATTTGTTCAAAGGCTTGTCGTTGCTCAGGGCCCCATTTGAAGTCGTTCTTCTTCCTGGTCACTTGATAGAGAGGGCTTACGATCTGACTGTAATTTGGAATATGCATTCTCCAAAAACCCACAACGCCTAAGAAAGCTTGCGTTTCCTTTTTGTTAGTTGGTGGAGACATGGCTGTTATTTTATTGATCACATCTGTTGGGATCTGACGACGTCCATCTTGCCATTTTATTCCTAAAAACTGGATCTCCTGTGCAGGTCCCTTGACCTTACTTTGTTTTATGGCAAAACCAGATTTCAGAAGGATTTGAATTATTTTCTTCCCTTTCTCAAAAACTTCTTCTGCTGTGTTGCCCCATACGATGATGTCGTCAATGTACTGCAGGTGTTCTGGAGCCTCACCCTGTTCCAGTGCGGTGTGGATCAATCCATGGCAAATGGTAGGGCTGTGTTTCCACCCCTGGGGCAGTCGGTTCCAGGTGTACTGGACGCCCCTCCAAGTGAAAGCAAACTGTGGCCTGCACTCTGCCGCCAAAGGGATGGAGAAGAAGGCATTAGCAATGTCAATTGTGGCGTACCACTTGGCTGCCTTTGACTCCAGTTCGTATTGAAGTTCTAGCATGTCCGGCACGGCAGCACTCAGTGGCGGCGTGACTTCATTCAGGCCACGGTAGTCTACTGTTAGCCTCCACTCTCCATTAGACTTTCGCACTGGCCATATGGGACTGTTGAAGGGTGAGCGAGTCTTGCTGATCACTCCTTGGCTCTCCAGTCGATGAATCAGCTCATGGATGGGGATCAGAGAGTCTCGGTTGGTGCGGTATTGCCGCCGGTGCACTGTTGTGGTAGCGATTGGTACCTGTTGTTCTTCAACCCTCAGCAACCCCACAACAGAAGGATCCTGTGAGAGACCGGGCAAGGTGGACAGCTGTTTAATTTCCTCCGTCTCCAGGGCAGCTATACCAAAAGCCCACCGGTACCCTTTTGGGTCCTTGAAATACCCTCTCCTGAGATAGTCTATGCCAAGGATGCACGGAGCCTCTGGGCCAGTCACAATGGGGTGCTTCTGCCACTCATTCCCGGTTAGGCTCACTTCGGCCTCCAATACAGTTAACTCTTGGGATCCCCCTGTCACTCCAGAAATACAAATGGGTTCTGCCCCTTTATGGTTTGATGGCATCAGGGTGCACTGTGCACCGGTGTCTACTAGAGCCTTATACTCCTGTGGGTCTGATGTGCCAGGCCATCGAATCCACACAGTCCAGTAAACCCGGTTGTCCCTTTCCTCCACCTGGCTGGAGGCAGGGCCCCTCTAGTTCTGGTCATAGTATCCATCTCTCACTTCTTGCAAACGTGAGTCAAGAATTTCTTCATTGCAATTACAATCCAAAGTAAGATCAGCCCTTCTACTCTGCCTGGGGAACTGTTCACTGGAAACTGGACCGTCGTGAGACAGGTTTTTCCTGACAACTGGAGCAGCATTTTTCCTGGGAGAACCCCCTTGTGTGATTGTTTTTCCTTGCAACTCACGTACACGTGCCTCTAGGACGAAGGTAGGTTTTCCATCCCACTGCCTCATGTCCTCTCCGTGGTCACGCAGGTAAAACCACAGGGTGCCCCATGGTGTGTACTTTCGATATCCTCTCTCTTGAGGAGAAAAACGCTGACTCCTAATGGCTGAGATACTGGTCCGTACAGGTGGAGAATAAGACATATCCTCTTTGAGTTGCTGGACCTCCCGGGACAGTTTCTCCACAGCCGAGACAAGGGAGGAGGAGATAGTTTCTTCAAAATCCCGAAGTCTGCTAACCACCTCATCCACCGTTGGTGCTTCTTCCTCTTTCCAGCACAGTACTGCCAACGAACTGGCATACGATGCTGGTGCGCTCCGTACCAACTTCCGCCACATGGGTCGCGTGCACTGGACGTCATCTGGATCTTTGGGTGTTCGGGGGTCATCCAGGTCACTATAAACCACCTCCAGCACGCCTAGTTCTCTCAGGTACTGGATACCTCTCCCCATAGTGGTCCATTTGCCTAGGCGATATATAACATCTTCCTTGAAGGGATACCTTTCCTTCACGCCTGACAGCAGTCGCCTCCAGAGGCTGAGGACCTGTGTCCCTTTTCCAATTGCTTTGTCAATACCTGCTTCCCTAGCAAGGGATCCCAGCTGTTTGGCCTCCTTCCCCTCTAATTCCAGGCTACTGGCCCCATTATCCCAGCATCGGAGCAGCCAGGTAACAATATGCTTGCCTGGACGACGGCCGAAATCTTTCCGCATATCTCGCAACTCATTCAGGGATAAGGATCGGGTGGTTTCCGTCTCGTTTATGAGTTCTTCCTCTTCCTCCTCCCCTCCTCGTGATGGCCCTGGTTTTCCATCATCCTTTTCTACACGACCTGACTTCCGCTTCAAAGATTTCTTCTTCTGTACAGGGGCGACGGATACCAGCGACGGTTGGTCCTCTGGTTCAGCTGTAGTACCCGTCGCGAGGGTTTGGGTGGCTGCAGTGCCTGTCGCGGGGGTTGGAGTATTTGTAGTGACTGTTGCCGGGGTTTGAGTGGCTGCAGTGCCTGTTGCAGGGGTTGGAGTAACTGTAGTGACTGTTGCCGGGGTCTGAGTAGCCATAGTGGTTGTTGTGAGGGTTGAAGTAGCCACGGTGCCTGTCACAGGGGTTTGAGTAGCCACAGTGGTTGTCGTGCAGGTTGAAGGAGCTACAGTGCCTGTCGTGGGGGTTTGAGTAGTCACTGTATCTGTTGCTGGGGTTGATCTCTGGACAGTATTCCTGAAGAGTTGTTTAACTCTAAACAAGGCCTGAACCACATTCAGAAGACATAGCAATATGATCATGCTTGTTTGAACATCCCAAGGATATTCAAAATTCTCAGGGAATATTGTAGACGTCTTCATGAAGAGGATAGAAGAAAAAGGAGTTTCTGAAGATATGGAGGGGAAGGTGAACAAGTGGGAGAAAGTGTCCCATCTTGTCTCCCCCCTAAATTCATCCTCTGAGGTGAAGACGTAAGAAGTGTAATTATTAATAGTTTCCAAAAGATAGCTCCCAAAGAACAGGAATGATGGCAGTGCTGAGTACAGGCTCGTGACCAATAATTTTATCATAACATAAAGCCAGGTCACACAGTATAGCAAAGCAATGACCTTAATCCATTTCCCAGAGATGACCAACCCCACATAAAAACTTATAATCAGCAGTATAGACAGCCAGTAAGGTGCTACATACCACAACTGCAAGAACAGATCCAAAAACTCTGAGAGCAAATAAATCAACATTGTGAACATCGAGTACTAAACTGATATAATGAATGCTTATAACAAATTTGTTTTAACCCGTTCGGGTCAGATGTGTCGTTATCTCAACCCTTCGAGCCCCACGTTGGGCGCCAAAAAGGACTGTCGTGGTTTAACCTGGCAGGCAGCCAAATACCACGCAGCCGCTCACTCACTCCCCCCACCCCCAGCGGGACGGGGAGAGAATCGGAAGGGTAAGAGTGAGAAAAACTTGTGGGTTGAGATAAAGACAGTTTAATAGAACAGGGAAAAAGAAGGGAAAATAATAATGATAATGATAATGATAAAATATACAAAATGAGTGATGCACAATGCAATTGCTCACCACCCGCGCTGACCGATAACCAAGTAGCGATCGGTACTTCCTGGATCACGCCTACCCTTCATATACTGAGCATGACGTCACATGGTATGGAATACCCCATTAGCCAGCTGGGCTGGCTGTCCTGATTATGTTCCCTCCCATCTTGTGTACCTAGCTCAGTCAGTAGGCACGGGAGCTGTCCTTGGACTAGCAGGGCACTTAGCAACAACTGAAAACATCAGTGTATTATCAACATTCTTCTCATACTAAATCCAAAACACAGCACTAGGAAGAAATTTAACCCTATCCCAGCCGAAACCAGGACAGTTCCTCGGGCTCTTGTTTATTTCCACGGGCTCTGGTTTTTTTCCTCGAGCTCTGGTTTTGTTCTTCGGCCCTGTTTTTTTTCCTTGGGCTCTGGTTTTGTTTCTTGCGCACTGGATTTCTTCTTTGGACTCTGGCTTGGGTCGTCAGGCCGTAGTTTTTTTCCTCGGGCTCTGGTTGTGTTCCTCGGACCCTGATTTTGTTCCTCGTCCTGTGGTTTTTTCCCTTGGGCTCTGGTTTATTTCCTCGGGCTCTGGTTTTGTTTCTGCGCTCCTGCTTTTGTTCCTCGGGCTCTTGCTTTGTTCCTCTGGCTCTGGTTTTGTTCCTCGGGGACTGGTTTTGTTCCTCGGGCTCTGGCTGTGTTCCTCAGGCTGTGGTTGTTTTCCTCTGGCTCTGTTTTCTTCCTTGAACTATCGTTTTTTTCGTCGGACTCTGGTTTAGTTCCACAGGCTCTCGTTTTCTTCCTCGGGCTCTGATTTTGTTCCTCGGGCTCTGCTTTTTCCCTCGAACTATGGTTTTGTTCACCGGGCCCTGGATTTGTTCCTCGGGCTCTGGTTGTGTTCCTTGGGCTCTGGGATGGTTCCTCAGGGTCCGGTTTTGTTCCTTGGGCTCTGTTTTTTTCCTCGAAATATGGTTTTGTTCATCGGGCTCTGGTTAAGTTCCACGGGCTCACCTTTTCGTCGTCAGGCTGTGGTTTGTTCCTTGAGGGCTGGTTTTCTTCCTCGGGCTCTGGTGCTGTTCCTCGGGCTCTGTTTTTTTTCCACGGGCTATGGTTTTGTTCCTCGGTCTCTCCTTTTGTTCCTCGAGCTCTGGTTTTGCTCCTCGAGGGCTGGTTTTGTTCCTTGGGCTATGGTTTTCTTTCTTGGGCTCTGTCTTTCTTCCTCGGGTCCTGTTTTTTTTCCTCGGGCTCTGGTTTTGTTCCTAGGGCTCTTGTTTTCTTCCTCGGGCAGTGGTTTTGTTCATCGAGGGCTGGTTTTCTTCCTCAGGCACTGGATTTGTTCTTCGGGCTCTCGTTTTATTCCTCAGACACTCATTTTTTTCCTCGGGTTCTGGTTTTGTTCCTTGAGCTCTGGTTTTCTTCCTCGGGCTCTGTTTTTGTTCCTCAGGCTCTGGTTGTGTTCCTCGGGCTCTGGTTTTGTTCCTCGAGCTCTAGTTTTATTCTTCGAGCTCTGGTTTTGTTCCTCGGGTCCTGGTTTTCTTTCACGGGTTCTGGTTTTGTTCCTTGCACTCTGGTTTTGTTCCTCAGGCCCTGGTTTTATTCCTTGGGGTTTCGTTTTGTTCCTTGGTATCTGATTTTGTTCCTCGGGCTTTGGTTTTGTTCCTCGGGCTCTGGTATTAGTCCTTGGGCTCTCGTTTTCTTCCTTGGCATCTGGTTTTGTTCCTCGAACTCTGGTTTTGTTCCTAGGGCTCTGGTTTTCTTCTTTGGTCTCCGGTTTTCTTCCTCCGGCTCTGGTTTTGTTCCTCAGGCTCTGGTGTCCTTCCTCAAGCTCTGCATTAGCTCGTCAGGCTATTTTTTTTTCCTCGGGCTCTGGTTTTGTTCCTTGGCCTCAGGTTTTCTGCCTCGGGCTCTGCTTTATTTGCACGGGCTCTGGTTTTGTTCCTCGAGCTCTGGTTTCTTTCCTCGAGGGCTGGTTTTGTTCCTTGGGCTATGGTTTTCTTTCTTGGGCTCTGGCTTGGTTCCTCGGGTCCTGGTTCTTTTCCATGGGCTCTATTTTTGTTCCTCGGACTCTTGTTTTCTTCCTTGGGCTCTGATTTCATTCCTTGAGGGCAGGTTTTCTTCCTCACGCTCTGTTTTTGTTCCTTGGGGGCTGGATTTGTTCCTCGGCTCTGCTTTATTTCCACGGGCTCTGATTTTGTTCCTCGAGGGCTGGTTTTGTTCCTTGGTCTATGGTTTTCTTTCTTTGGCTCTGGCTTGGTTCCTCGGGTCCTGGTTTTTTTCCTCGGGCTCTTCTTTTCTTCCTTGGGCTCTGGTTTTTTTCATAGAGGGCTGTTTTTCTTCCTCGGGTTCTGTTTTTGTTCCTCGGGCTCTGTTTTTTTTTCCTCGAGGGCTGGTTTTTTCCCTTCGGCTCTGGTTTTGTTCCTCAGTTTCTGGTTTGGTTCCTCGGGCCCTGGTTTTATTCCACGGGCTCTGGTTTTCTTCCTACGGCCCTCGTTTTTTTCTTCAGGCCCTCCTTTTTATTCCTTGGGCACTGGTTTTGTTCCTCGGGCTCTGGTTTACTTCCTCAGGATCTGGTTTTGTTCCTCGGGCTCTCGTTTTCTTCCTCGGACTCTCGTTTTGTTCCTCGGGTTCTGGTTTTGTTCCTTGAGCTCTTGTTTTCTTCCTCGGGCTCTGGTTTTCTTCCTCAGGCTTTGGTTTTGTTGCTCAGGCTCTGGATTTATTCCTCGACCTCTCGTTTTCTTCTTTGGGCCCTAGTTTTGTTCCTCGGGCTCTGTTTTGTTCCTCGAGCTCTGGTTGTGTTCCTCGGGCTCTGGTTTTGTTCCTCGAGCTCTAGTTTTGTTCTTCGAGCTCTGGTTTTGTTCCTTGGGTCCTGGTTTTCTTTCACGGGCTCTGGTTTTCTTCCTCGGACTCTTGTTTTGTTCCTCGGGCTCTCGTTTTCTTCCTCGGCATCTGGTTTTGTTCCGCAGGCTCTGGTTTCCTTCCTGAAGCTCTGCATTAGCTCCTCGGGCTCTGTTTTGTTCCTCGGGCTCTGGTTTTGTTCCTTGAGCTCTGGTTTTGTTCCTCGGGCTCCGCTTTATTTCCACGGGCTCTGGTTTTGTTCCTCGAGATCTGGTTTTGTTCCTTGAGGGCTGCTTTTGTTCCTTTGGCTATGTTTTTTTTTCTCGGGCTGTGGCTTGGTTCCTCGTGTCCTGGTTTTTTTCGTCGGGATCTACTTTTCTTCCTCGGGCTCTTGTTTTCTTCCTCAGGCTCTGTTTTGTTCCTCAGGATCTGGTTTTGTTCCTTGGCCTCTGGTTTTCTGCCTCGGGCTCTGCTTTATTTCCACGGGCTCTGGTTTTGTTCCTCGAGCTCTGGTTTCTTTCCTCGAGGGCTGGTTTTGTTCCTTGAGCTATGGTTTCTTTCTGGGGCTCTGGCTTGGTTCCTCGGGTCCTGGTTCTTTTCCACGGGCTCTATTTTTGTTCCTCGGACTCTTGTTTTGTTCCTCGGGCTCTGATTTCATTCCTCGAGGGCTGGTTTTCTTCCTCACGCTCTGGTTTTGTTGCTCGGGCTCTCGATTTCTTCCTCGAGGTCTCGTTTCCTTCTTCGGGCCCTGGATTTGTTCCTCGGCATCTGGCTGTGTTTCTCGGGCTCTGGTTGTGTTCCTCGGGCTCTGGTTTTTTTCCTCGAGCTCTAGTTTTGTTCTTTGAGCGCTGATTTTATTCCTCGGGCTGTGGTGTTCTTTCATGGGGTCTGGTTTTGTTCCTCGGGCTCTGTTTTTTTTCCTCAGGCCATGGTTTTATTCCTCGGGGTTTCGTTTTGTTCCTTGGGCTCTGATTTTCTTCCTCGGGCTTTGGTTTTTTTCCTCGGGCTTTGGTTTTGTTCCTCGGTCTTTCCTTTTCTTCCTTGGCATCTGGTTTTGTTCCAAGAGCTCTAGTTTTGTTCCTCGGGCTCTGGTTTTGTTCCTTCGGCTCTGGTTTCCTTCCTGAAGCTCTGCATTAGCTCCTCGGGCTCTGTTTTGTTCCTCGGGCTCTGGTTTTGTTCCTTGAGGAATGGTTTTGTTCCTCGGGCTCTGCTTTATTTCCACGGGCTCTGGTTTTGTTCCTCGAGATCTGGTTTTGTTCCTCGAGTGCTGCTTTTGTTCCTTGGGCTATGTTTTTCTTTCTCGGGCTCTGGCGTGATTCCTCGGGTCCTGGTTTTTTCTCGGGATCTATTTTTCTTCCTCGGGGTCTTGTTTTCTTCCTCAGGCTCTGCTTTTGTTCCTTGGGCTCTGGTTATCTTCCTCCGACCCTGTTGTTTACCTGGAGGGATGGTTTTGTTCCTCGGGCACTGGCTTGGTTCCTCAGGCCCTGGTTTTTCTCCTCGGGCTCTGGTTTTGTTCCTCGAGCTCTGCATTTGTTCCTCGAGGGCTAGTTTTGTTCCTCGGGCTCTGATTTTGTTCCTCAGGCTCTGGTTTTGTTCCTCAGTCTCTGGTTTTCTTCCTCGGGCTCTGGTTTTGTTCCTCGAGGGCTGGTTTTGTTCCTCGGGCTCTGGTTTTGTTCCTCAGTTTCTGGTTTGGTTTCTCGGGCCCTGGTTTTATTCCACGGGCTCTGGTTTTCTTCCTATGGCCCTCGTTTTGTTCTTCAGGCCCTCCTTTTTGTCCTTCGGCTCTGGTTTTGTTCCTCGGGCTCTGGTTTTCTTCCTTAGGATCTGGTTTTGTTCCTCGAGCTCTGGTTTTGTTCCTTGGGCACTGGTTTTGTTCCTCGGGCTCTCGTTTTCTTCCTCGGACTCTCGTGTTATTCCTCGGGTTCTAGTTTTCTTCCTTGAGCTCTGGTTTTCTTCTTCGGGCTCTGGTTTTGTTCCTCAGGCTCTGGTTTTGTTGCTCGGGCTCTGGATTTCTTCCTGGAGCTCCCGTTTTCTTCTTCGGGCCCTAGTTTTATTACTCGGGCTCTGTTTTTGTTCCTCGGGCGCTGGTTGTGTTCCTTGGGCTCTGGTTTTGTTCCTCGAACTCTAGTTTTGTTCTTCGAGCTCTTGTTTTGTTCCTCAGGTCCTGGTTTTCTTTCATGGGTTCCTGTTTTGTTCCTTAGGGTTTCGTTTTGTTCTTAGGGCTCTGATTTTGTTCCTCGGGCTTTGTTTTTTTTCGTCGGGCTCTGGTTTTGATCCTCGGGATCTCGTTTTCTTCCTCGGGCTCTGGTTTTGTTCATCGAGGGCTGGTTTTCTTCCTCGGGCTCTGGTTCTGTTCTTCGGGCTCTGGTTGTTTTCCTCGGGCTCTCGTTTTTGTTCCTCGAACTCTAGTTTTGTTCTTTGAGCTCTAGTTTTGTTCCTCAGGTTCTTGTTTTCTTTCATGGGCTCTGGTTTTGTTCCTCGGGCTCTGGTTTTGTTCCTCAGGCCCTGGTTTTGTTCCTCGGGGTTTCGTTTTGTTCCTAGGGCTCTGGATTTGTTCCTCGTGCTCTCGTTTTCTTCCTTGGCGTCTGGTTTTGTTCCAAGAGCTCTAGTTTTCTTCCTTGGGCTCTGGTTTTGTTCCTTAGGCTCTGGTTTCCTTCCTGAAGCTCTGCATTAGCTCCTCGGGCTCTCTTTTTCTTCCTCGGGCTCTGATTTCATTCCTCGAGGGCTTGTTTTGTTCCTCAGGCTCTGTTTTTTTTCCTGGGATTCTGGTCTTGTTCCTTGGGTCTGGTTTTGTTCCTCGGCCTCTGCTTTATTTCCACGGGCTCTGGTTTTGCTCCTTAAGCTCTGGTTTTTTTCCTCGAGGGCTGGTTTTGTTCCTTGCGCTACGGTTTTCTTTCTCGGGCTCTGGCTTGGTTCCTCGGGTCCTGGTTTTTTTCCTTGGGCTCTGGTTTTTTTTCCTCGGGCTCTTGTTTTCTTCCTCGTGCTCTGGTTTTGTTCATCAAGGGCTGGTTATCTTCCTCGGGCTCTGGTTTTGTTCCTCAGGCTCTTTTTTTGTTCCTCGGGCTCTGGTTTTCTTCCTCGGACCCTGTTTCTTTAGCTCGAGGGTTGGTTTTGTTCCTCGGGCTCTGGCTTGGTTCCTCGGGCCCTGGTTTGTTTCCTCGGGCTCTGGTTTTGTTCCTCGGGCTCTGGTTTTGTTCCTCGAGGGCTAGTTTTGTTCCTCGGGCTCTGGTTTTGTTCCTCAGTTTCTGGTTTGGTTCCTCGGGCCTTGGTTTTATTCCACAGGCTCTGGTTTTGTTCCTGTGTCCCTAGTTTTGTTCTTCAGGCCCTCTTTTTTGTCCTTGAGCTCTGGTTTTGTTCCTCGGGCTTTGGTTTTGTTCCTCAGGCTCTGTTTTTTTTCCTCGGGATCTCGTATTCTTCCTCGGCATCTGGTTTTGTTTCAAGAGCTCTAGTTTTCTTCCTCAGGCTCTGGTTTTGTTCCTCGGTCTCTGGTTTTGTTCCGTGGCCTCTGGTTTTCTTCCTCAGGCTCTGATTTCATTCCTCGAGAGCTGGTTTTGTTCCTCACGCTCTGGTTTTGTTCCTCGGGTTCTGTTTTTTTTCCTTGGGGTCTGGTTTTGTTCCTCGGCCTCTGCTTTATTTCCCCGGGCTCTGGTTTTGTTCCTTGAGCTCTGGTTTTGTTCCACGAAGGCTGGTTTTGTTCCTTGGGCTATGGTTTTCTTTCTTGGGCTCTAGCTTGGTTCCTTGGGTCCTGTTTTTTTTCCTCTGGCTCTGGTTTTGTTCCTCGGGCTCTTGTTTTCTTATTCGGGCTCTGGCTTTGTTCATCGAGGGCTGTTTTTCTTCCTCGGACTCTGGTTTTGTTCCTCGGGCTATGGTTTTGTTCCTCGGGCTCTGGTTTTCTTTCACGGTCTCTGGTTTTGTTCCTCGGGCTCTGGTTTTGTTCCTGAGGCCCTGGTTTTCTTCCTCGGGGTTTTGTTTTGTTCCTTGGACTCTGATTTTTTTCCTCGGGGTTTGGTTTTGTTTTTCGGCCTCTGGTTTTGGTCCTTGGGCTCTGGTTTTCTTCCTTTGTCTCTGGTTTTCTGCCTCCAGCTCTGGTTTTGTTCCTCAGGCTCTGGTTTCCTTCCTGAATGTCTGCATTAGCTCCTCGGGCTCTATTTTGTTCCTCGGGCTCTGGTTTTGTTCCTTGGCCTCTGGTTTTCTGCCTCAGGCTCTGCGTTATTTCCACGGGCTCTGGTTTTGTTCCTCTAGCTC
Source organism: Calonectris borealis (assembly GCF_964195595.1). NCBI lineage: Eukaryota > Metazoa > Chordata > Aves > Procellariiformes > Procellariidae > Calonectris > Calonectris borealis. The sequence continues at coordinate 923,702 of NW_027441469.1, read as the reverse complement.
TGGTTTTTTCCTCGAGGGCTGGTTTTTTTCCTTGGGCTATGGTTTTCTTTCTCTGGCTCTGGCTTGTTTCCTCGGCTTCTGCTTTTTTTCCACGGGCTCTATTTTTTTCCTCGGGCTTTCGTTTTGTTCCTCGGTCTCTGATTTCATTCCTCGAGGGCTGGTTTTGTTCCTCACACTCTGGTTTTGTTCCTCGAGGGCTGGTTTTGTTCCTTGGGGTCTGGTTTTGTTCCTCGGGCTCTGCTTTATTTCCAAGGGCTCTGGTTTTGCTCCTCGAGCTCTGTTTTTTTTCCTCGAGGTCTGGTTTTGTTCCTTGCGCTATGATTTTCTTTCTTGGGCTCTGGGTTGCTTCCTCGGGTCCTGGTTTTTTCCATCGGGCTCTGGTTTTGTTCCTCGGTCTCTTTTTTTCTTCCTCGGGCTCTGGTTTTTTTCATCGAGGGCTGTTTTTCTTCCTCGGGCTTTGTTTTTGTTTCTCGGGCTACGGTTTTGTTCCTTGGCCTCTGGTTTTCTTCCTCGGGCTCTGATTTCGTTCCTTGAGGGCTGGTTTTTTTTCCTCACGCTCTGGTTTTGTTCCTCGGGTTCTGGTTTTGTTCCTTGGGGTCTGGTTTTGTTCCTCGGGCTCTGGTTTTGTTCCTCGAAAGCTGTTTTTTTTTCTCGGGCTCTGGTTTTGTTCCTCGGGTTCTGGTTTGGTTCCTCGGGCCCTGGTTTTATTCCACGGGCTCTGGTTTTCTTCCTATGGCCCTCGTTTTGTTCTTCTGGCCCTCCTTTTTGTCCTTGGACTCTGGTTTTGTTCCTCGGGCTCTAGTTCTCTTCCTCAGGCTCTGGTTTTGTTCCTCGAGCTCTGGATTTCTTCCTCGAGCTCTCGTTTTCTTCTTCGGGCCCTAGTTTTGTCCCTCGGGCTCTGATTTTTTTCCTCAGGCTCTGGTTGGGTTCCTCGGGATCTGTTTTTGTTCCTTGAGCTCTAGTTTTTTTCTTTGAGCTCTGGTTTGATCCATGGGTCCTGGTTTTCTTTCACGGGCTCTGGTATTGTTCCTCGGGCTTTGGCTTCGTTCCTCGGGCTCTGGTATTGTTCCTATGGCCCTCGTTTTGTTCTTCAGGCCCTCCTTTTTGTCCTTGGGCTCTGGTTTTCTTCCTTGGGTACTAGGTTTGTTTCTCGGGCTCTCGTTTTCTTCCTCGGACTCTCGTTTTGTTCCTCTTGTTTTGGTTTTGTTCCTTTAGCTCTGGTTTTCTTCCTCGGGCTCTGGTTTTCTTGCTCGGGCTCTGGCTATCTTCCTCGAGCTCTCGTTTTCTTCTTCAGGCCCTAGATTTTTTCCTCGGGATCTGTTTTTTTTCCTCTGGCTCTGGTTTTGTTCCTCGTGCTCTGCTTTTCTTCCTCGAGGGCTGGTTTTGTTTCTCGGGCTCTGGTTTTGTTCCTCGGTTTCTGGTTTGGTTCCTCGGGCCCTGATTTTATTCCACAGGCTCTGGTTTTCTTTCTATGGCCCTCGTTTTGTACTTCACGCCCTCCTTTTTGTCTTTGGCCTTGGTTTTTGTTCCTCGGGCTCTGGTTTTCTTCCTCAGGTTCTGGTTTTGTTCCTCGAGCTCTGGTTGTGTTCCTCGGGCTCTGGTTTTGTTCCTCGAGCTCTGGTTATGTTCCTCGGGCTCTGGTTCTCTTCCTCAGGATCTGTTTTTTTTCCTCGGGCTTTCATTTTGTTCCTTGGCCTCTGATTTTGTTCCTTGGGATTGGTTTTGTTCCTCGTGCTCTGGTTTTCTTCCTCCGGCTCTGGTTTCCTTACTGAAGGTCTGTATTAGCTCCTCGGGCTCTGTTTTGTTCCTCGGGCTCTGGGTTTGTTCCTTGGCCTCTGGTTTTCTTCCTCGGGCTCTGATTTCGTTCCTTGAGGGCTGGTTTTTTTCCTCACGCTCTGGTTTTGTTCCTCGGGTTCTGGTTTTGTTCCTTGGGGTCTGGTTTTGTTCCTCGGGCTCTGCTTAATTTCCACGGGCTCTGGTTTTGTTCCTCGGGCTCTGGTTTTGTTCCTCGAAAGCTGGTTTTTTTTCTCGGGCTCTGGTTTTGTTCCTCGGGTTCTGGTTTGGTTCCTCGGGCCCTGGTTTTATTCCACGGGCTCTGGTTTTCTTCCTATGGCCCTCGTTTTGTTCTTCTGGCCCTCCTTTTTGTCCTTGGACTCTGGTTTTGTTCCTCGGGCTCTAGTTCTCTTCCTCAGGCTCTGGTTTTGTTCCTCAGGCTCTGGTTTTTTTCCTCGAGCTCTGGATTTCTTCCTCGAGCTCTCGTTTTCTTCTTCGGGCCCTAGTTTTGTCCCTCGGGCTCTGATTTTTTTCCTCAGGCTCTGGTTGGGTTCCTCGGGATCTGTTTTTGTTCCTTGAGCTCTAGTTTTGTTCTTCGAGCTCTGGTTTGGTCCATGGGTCCTGGTTTTCTTTCACGGGCTCTGGTATTGTTCCTCGGGCTTTGGCTTCGTTCCTCGGGCTCTGGTATTGTTCCTATGGCCCTCGTTTTGTTCTTCAGGCCCTCCTTTTTGTCCTTGGGCTCTGGTTTTCTTCCTTGGGTACTAGGTTTGTTTCTCGGGCTCTCGTTTTCTTCCTCGGACTCTCGTTTTGTTCCTCTTGTTTTGGATTTGTTCCTTTAGCTCTGGTTTTCTTCCTCGGGCTCTGGTTTTCTTGCTCGGGCTCTGGCTATCTTCCTCGAGCTCTCGTTTTCTTCTTCAGGCCCTAGAGTTTTTCCTCGGGCTCTGTTTTTTTTCCTCTGGCTCTGGTTTTGTTCCTCGTGCTCTGCTTTTGTTCCTCGAGGGCTGGTTTTGTTTCTCGGGCTCTGGTTTTGTTCCTCGGTTTCTGGTTTGGTTCCTCGGGCCCTGATTTTATTCCACAGGCTCTGGTTTTCTTTCTATGGCCCTCGTTTTGTTCTTCATGCCCTCCTTTTTGTCTTTGGCCTTGGTTTTTGTTCCTCGGACTCTGGTTTTCTTCCTCAGGTTCTGGTTTTGTTCCTCGAGCTCTGGTTGTGTTCCTCGGGCTCTGGTTTTGTTCCTCAAGCTCTGGTTATGTTCCTCGGGCTCTGGTTCTCTTCCTCAGGATCTGGTTTTTTTCCTCGAGCTCTGGATTTCTTCCTCGAGCTTTCCTTTTATTCTTCAGGCCCTAGTTTTGTTCCTCGGGCACTGTTTTTGTTCCTCTGGCTGTGGTTGTGTTCCTTGGGCTCTGGTTGTGTTCCTCGAGCTCTAGTTTTGTTCTTCGAGCTCTGGCTTGGTTCCTTGGGTCCTGGTTTTTTTCCTCGGGCTCTGGTTTTGTTCCTTGGGGTGTCGTTTTGTTCCTTGGGCTCTGATTTCATTCCTCAGGCTTTGGTTTTATTCCACGGGCTCTGGTTTTCTTCCTATGGCCCTCTTTTTGTTCTTCAGGCCCTCCTTTTTGTCCTTGAGCTCTGGTTTTTGTTCCTCGGGCTCTGTTTTTCTTCCTCCGGATCTGGTTTTGTACCTCAGGCTCCGGTTTTCTTCCTGAAGCTCTGTATTAGCTCCTCAGGCTCTGTTTTTTTCTTCAGGCTCTGGTTTTGTTCCTTGGCCTCTGGTTTTCTTCCTCGGGTTTTGGTTTTGTTCCTTGGGGTCTGGTTTTGTTCCTCGGGCTCTGCTTTATTTCCACGGGCTCTGGTTTTGTTCCTCGAGCTCTGGTTTTGTTGCTTGGGCACTGGTTTTTTCCTCGGACTCTCGTTTTGTTCCTCGAGGGCTGTTTTTGTTCCTTGGGCTATAGTTTTCTTTCTCGGGCTCTGGCTTGGTTCCTTGGGCCCTGTTTTTTTTTCCTCGGGCTCTGGTTTTGTTCCTCGGGCTCTGCTTTTGTTCCTCGAGGGCTGTTTTTTTTTTCGGGCTCTGTTTTTTTTCCTCGGTTTCTGGTTTGGTTCCTCGGGCCCTGGTTTTATTCCACGGGCTCTGGTTTTCTTCCTATGGCCCTCGTTTTGTTCTTCAGGCCCTCCTTTTTGTCCTTGGCCTTGGTTTTTTTCTTCGGGCTCTGGTTATCTTCCTCAGGATCTGGTTTTGTTCCTTGAGCTCTGGTTGTGTTCCTGGGGCTCTGGTTTTCTTCCTCAGGCTCTGGTTTTGTTGCTCGGGCTCTGGATTTCTTCCTCCAGCTCTCGTTTTCTTCTTCAGGCCCTAGTTTTGCTCCTTGGGCTCTGGTTTTGTTCCTCGGACTCTGGTTGTGTTCCTCGGGCTCTGCTTTTTTTCCTCGAGCTCTAGTTTTGTTCTTCGAGCTCTGGCTTGGTTCCTCGGGTCCTGGTTTTTTTCTTCGGTCTCTGGTTTTGTTCCTTGGGGTTTCGTTTTGTTCCTTGGGCTCTGATTTTGTTCCTCGGGCTTTGGTTTTGTTCGTCGTTCTCTGGTTTTGTTCCTATGGCCCTCGTTTTGTTCTTCAGGCCCTCCTTCTTGTCCTTGGGCTCTGGTTTTGTTCCCCAGTCTCCGGTTTCCTTCCTGAAGCTCTGTATTAGCTCCTCGGGCTCTGTTTTGTTCCTCGGGCTCTGGTTTTGTTCCATGGCCTCTGGTTTTCTTCCTCGGGCTCTGTTTTCGTTCCTCGAGGGCTGGTTTTGTTCGTCACGCTCTGGGTTTGTTCCTCGGGATCTGGTTTTGTTCCTTGAGCTCTAGTTTTGTTCTTCGAGCTCTGGTTTGGTCCATGGGTCCTGGTTTTCTTTCACGGGCTCTGGTTTTGTTCCTCGGGTTTGGTTTTGTTCCTCGAGCTCTGGTTTTGTTCCTATGGCCCTCGTTTTGTTCTTCAGGCCCTCCTTTTTGTCCTTGGGCTCTGGTTTTCTTCCTCCGGTTCTGGTTTTGTTCCTCAGGCTCTTGTTTTCTTCCTGAAGCTCTGTATTAGCTCCTCGCGCTCTGTTTTGTTCCTCGGGCTCTAGTTTAGTTCCTTGGCCTCTGGTTTTCTTCCTCGGGTTCTGGTTTTGTTCCTTGGGGTCTGGTTTTGATCCTCGGGCTCTACTTTATTTCCACGGGCTCTGGTGTTGTTCCTCGAGCTCTGGTTTTGGTCCTTGGGCTCTGGTTTTGTTCCTCGGGGTTTTGTTTTGTTCCTTTGGCTCTGATTTTGTTCCTCGGGCTTTGGTTTTGTTCCTTGAGATCTGGTTTTGTTCCTATGGCCCTCTTTTTGTTCTTCAGGCCCTCCTTCTTGTCCTTGGGTTTTGTTCCTCGGGCTCTGGTTTTCTTCCTCCGGCTCTGGTTTTGTTCCTGAGGCTCTGGTTTTATTCCTGAAACTCTGTATTAACTCCTCGGGCTCTGTTTTGTTCCTCGGGCTCTGCTTTGTTCCTCGGGCTCTGCTTTTGTTACTTCGCCTCTGGTTTTCTTCCTCGGGCTCTGATTTCGTTCCTCGAGGGCTGGTTTTTTTTCCTCACGCTCTGGTTTTGTTCCTCGCGTTGTGGTTTTGTTCCTTGGGGTCTGGATTTTTTTCCTCGGGCTCTGCTTTATTTCCACGGGCTCTGGTTTTGTTCCTTGGGCTCTGGTTTTGTTCCTTGAGGTCTAGTTTTGTTATTCGAGCTCTGGTTTTGTTCCTCGGGCTCTGGCTTTATTGCTCAGGCCGTGGTTTTATTCCTCGGGGTTTCGTTTTGTTCCTCGGGCTCTGCTTTATTTCCACGGGCTCTGGTTTTGTTCCTCGAGGGCTGGTTTTGTTCCTTGGGCTATGGTTTTCTTTCTCGGTCTCTGGCTTGGTTCCTCGGGCCCTGGTTTTTTTCCTCGGGCTCTATTTTTGTTCCTCGGGCTCTTGTTTTCTTCCTCAGGCTCTGGTTTTTTTCATGCAGGGCTGGTTTTGTTCCTCGGGCTCTGGCTTGGTTCCTCGGGCCCTGGTTTTTTGCCTCGGGCTCTGGTTTTCTCCCTCAGGTTCTGGTTTTGTTCCTCGAGCTCTGGTTTTGTTCCTTGGGTACTGGTTTTCTTCCTCGCGCTCTGGTTTTCTTCCTCAGGGTCTGGTTTTTTTCTCGGGCTCTGGATTTCTTCCTCCAGCTCTCGTTTTCTTCTTCAAACCCTAGATTTGTTCCTCGGGCTCTGTTTTTGTTCCTCGGGCTGTGGTTGTGTTCCTCGGGCTCTGGTTTTGTTCCTCGAGCTCTCGTTTTGATCCTCGGGCTCTGGTTTTCTTCCTCAGGATCTGGTGTTGTTCCTCGAGCTCTGGTTTTGTTCCTTGGGCACTGGTTTTGTTCTTCAGGCTCTCGTTTTCTTCCTCGGCATCTGGTTTTGTTCCAAGAGCTTTAGTTTTCTTCCTCGGCCTCTGCTTCTCTTCCTCATGCTCTCGTTTTCTTCCTGAAGCTCTGCATTAGCTCCTCAGGCTCTGCTTTGTTCCTCGGGCTCTGTTTTGTTCCTCGGACTCTGGTTTATTTCCTGAGGATCTGGTTTTGTTCCTCGGGCTCTGGTTTTGTTCCTTGACCTCTGGTTTCCTTCCTCAGGCTCTGATTTCATTCCTCGAGGGCTGGTTTTGTTCCTCACGCTCTGGTGTTGTTGCTCGGGTTCTGCTTTTGTTCCTTGGGGTCTGGTTTTGTTCCTCGGGTCTGCTTTATTTCCACGGGCTCTGGTTTTGTTCCTCGAGCTCTGGTTTTGTTCCTCGAGGGCTGGTTTTGTTCCTTGGTCTATGGTTTTCTTTCTCGGGCTCTGGCTTGGTTCCTCGGGTCCTGGTGTTTTCCTCGGGCTCTATTTTTGTTCCTCGGGCTCTTGTTTTCTTCCTCAGGCTCTGGTATTGTTCCTCGAGGGCTGGTTTTGTTCCTCGGGCTCTGGTTATGTTCCTCGGTTTCTGGTTTGGTTCCTCGGGCCCTGGTTTTATTCCACGGGCTCTGGTTTTGTTCCTCGAGCTCTGGTTTTGTTCCTCGAGGGCTGGTTTTGTTCCTTTGTCTATTGTTTTCTTTCTCGGGCTCTGGTTTGGTTCCTCGGGTCCTGGTTTTTTCCTCGGGCTGTATTTTTGTTCCTCGGGCTCTTGTTTTCTTCCTCAGGATCTGGTATTGTTCCTCGAGCTCTGGTTTTGTTCCTTGGGCACTGGTTTTCTTCCTCGGGCTCTCGTTTTCTTCCTCGGACTCTCGTTTTGTTCCTCGGGTTCTGGTTTTGTTCCTTGAGCTCTGGTTTTCTTCCTCGGGCTCTGGTTTTCTTCCTCAGGCTCTGGTTTTATTGCTCGGGCTCTGGATTTCTTCCTCGAGCTCTTGTTTTCTTCTTCTCGCCCTGGATTTGTTCCTCGGGCTCTGTTTTTGTTCCTCGAACTGTGGTTGTGTTCCTCGGGCTCTGGTTTTATTCCTCGAGCTCTGGTTGTGTTCCTTGGGCTCTGGTTGTGTTCCTTGGGCTCTGGTTTTGTTCCTTGAGCTCTAGTTTTGTTGTTCGAGCGCTGGTTTTGTTCCTCAGGCTCTGGTTTTATTCCTCAGGCCCTGGTTTTATTCCTCGGGGTTTCGTTTTGTTCCTCGGGCTCTGCTTTATTTCCACGGGCTCTGTTTTTGTTCTTCGAGCGCTGGTTTTGTTCCTCGGGCTCTGGTTTTCTTCCTCAGGCTCTGGTTTTGTTGCTCGGGCTCTGGATTTCTTCCTCGAGCTCTTGTTTTTTTCTTCAGGCCCTAGATTTGTTCCTCGGGCTCTGTTTTTGTTCTTCGGGTGCTGGTTGTGTTCTTGGGCTCTGGTTTTGTTTCTCGAGCTCTGGTTTTGTTCCTCGGGCTCTGCTTTATTTCCACGGGCTCTGGTTTTGTTCCTCGAGCTCTGGTTTTGTTTCTCGAGCGCTGGTTTTGTTCCTTTGGCTATGGTTTTCTTTCTCGGGCTCTGGCTTGGTTCCTCGGGCCCTGGTTTTTTGCTTCGGGCTCTGGTTTTGTTCCGCGGGCTCTGTTTTTGTTCCTCAGGCAGTGGTTGTGTTCCTTGGGCTCTGGTTTTGTTTCTCGAGCTCTGGTTTTGTTCCTCGGGCTCTGCTTTATTTCCACGGGCTCTGGTTTTGTTCCTCGAGCACTGGTTTTGTTCCTCGGGCTCTCGTTTTCTTCCTCGGACTCTCGTTTTGTTCCTCGGGTTCTGGTTTTGTTCCTTGAGCTCTGGTTTTCTTCCTCGGGCTCTGGTTTTCTTCCTCAGGCTCTGTTTTTTTTGCTCGGGCTCTGGATTTCTTCCTCGATCTCTCGTTTTCTTCTTCTCGCCCTGGATTTGTTCCTTGGGCTCTGTTTTTGTTCCTCGGGCGCTGGTTGTGTTCCTCGGGCTCTGGTTTTTTTCCTTGAGCTCTGGTTGTGTTCCTTGGGCTCTGGTTTTGTTCCTTGAGCTCTAGTTTTGTTTTTCGAGCTCTGGTTTTGTTCCTGGCGCTCTGGTTTTCTTTCACGGGCTCTGGTTTTGTTCCTCAGGCTCTGGTTTTATTCCTCAGGCCCTGGTTTTATTCCTCGGCGTTTCGTTTTGTTCCTCGGGTTCTGCTTTATTTCCACGGGCTCTGGTTTTGTTCCTCGAGCTCTGTTTTTGTTCCTCGAGGGCTGGTTTTGTTCCTTGGGCTATGGTTTTCTTTCTCGGGCTCTGGCTTGGTTCCTCGGGCCCTGGTTTTTTGCCTCGGGCTCTGGTTTTGTTCCTCGGGCTCTGGTTTTGTTCCTCGGTTTCTGGTTTTGTTCCTCAGTCTCTGGTTATTCCACGGGCTCTGGTTTTCTTCCTATGGCCCTGTTATTTTTTTTCAGGCCGTCCTTTTTGTCCTTGGCCTTGGTTTTTGTTCCTCGGGCTCAGGTTTTCTTCCTCAGGATCTGGTTTTGTTCCTCGAGCTCTGGTTTTGTTCCTTGGGCACTGGTTTTGCTCCTCGGGCTCTCGTTTTCTTCCTCGGACTCTCGTATTGTTCCTCGGGTTCTGGTTTTGTTCCTTGAGCTCTGGTTTTCTTCTTTGGGCTCTGGTTTTCTTCCTCAGGCTCTGGTTTTGTTGCTCGGGCTCTGGATTTCTTCCTGAGGATCTGGTTTTGTTCCTCGGGCTCTGTTTTTTTTGCTCGGGCTCTGGATTTCTTCCTCGAGCTCTCGTTTTCTTCTTCACGCCCTGGATTTGTTCCTCGGGCTCTGTTTTTGTTCCTCGGGTGCTGGTTGTGTTCCTCGGGCTCTGGTTTTGTTCCTTGAGCTCTGGTTGTGTTCCTTGGGCTCTGGTTTTGTTTCTCGAGCTCTGGTTTTGTTCCTCGGGCTCTGCTTTATTTCCACGGGCTCTGGTTTTGTTCCTCAAGCTCTGGTTTTGTTCCTTGGGCACTGGTTTTCTTCCTCGGGCTCTCGTTTTCTTCCTCGGACTCTCGTTTTGATCCTCGTGTTCTGGTTTTGTTCCTTGAGCTCTGGTTTTCTTCCTCGGGCTCTGGTTTTCTTCCTTAGGCTCTGTTTTTTTTGCTCGGGCTCTGGATTTCTTCCTCGAGCTCTCGTTTTCTTCTTCACGCCCTGGATTTGTTCCTCGGGCTCTGTTTTTGTTCCTCGGGCTGTGGTTGTGTTCCTCGGGCTCTGGTTTTGTTCCTTGAGCTGTGGTTGTGTTCCTTGGGCTCTGGTTTTGTTCCTTGAGCTCTAGTTTTGTTGTTCGAGCTCTGGTTTTGTTCCTGGAGCTCTGGTTTTCTTTCACGGGCTCTGGTTTTGTTCCTCAGGCTCTGGTTTTATTCCTCAGGCCCTGGTTTTATTCCTCGGCGTTTCGTTTTGTTCCTCAGGCTCTTCTTTATTTCCACGGACTCTGGTTTTGTTCCTCGAGCTCTGTTTTTGTTCCTCGAGGGCTGGTTTTGTCCCTTGGGCTATGGTTTTCTTTTTCGGGCTCTGGCTTGGTTCCTCGGGCCCTGGTTCTTTGCCTCGGGCTCTGGTTTTGTTCCTCGGGCTCTGGTTTTGTTCCTCAGTTTCTGGTTTGGTTCCTCGGGCCCTGGTTTTATTCCACGGGCTCTGGTTTTCTTGCTATGGCCCTGTTTTTGTTTTTCAGGCCGTCCTTTTTGTCCTTGGCCTTGGTTTTTGTTCCTCGGGCTCTGGTTTTCTTCCTCAGGATCTGGTTTTGTTCCTCGAGCTCTGGTTTTGTTCCTTGGGTACTGGTTTTCTTCCTCGGGCTCTCGTTTTCTTCCTCGGACTCTCGTTTTGTTCCTCGGGTTCTGGTTTTGTTCCTTGAGCTCTGGTTTTCTTCCTCGGGCTCTGGTTTTCTTCCTCAGGCTCTGTTTGTTTTGCTCGGGCTCTGGATTTCTTCCTCGATCTCTCGTTTTCTTCTTCTCGCCCTGGATTTGTTCCTTGGGCTCTGTTTTTGTTCCTCGGGCGCTGGTTGTGTTCCTCGGGCTCTGGTTTTTTTCCTTGAGCTCTGGTTGTGTTCCTTGGGCTCTGGTTTTGTTCCTTGAGCTCTAGTTTTGTTTTTCGAGCTCTGGTTTTGTTCCTGGCGCTCTGGTTTTCTTTCACGGGCTCTGGTTTTGTTCCTCAGGCTCTGGTTTTATTCCTCAGGCCCTGGTTTTATTCCTCGGGGTTTCGTTTTGTTCCTCGGGTTCTGCTTTATTTCCACGGGCTCTGGTTTTGTTCCTCGAGCTCTGGTTTTGTTCCTCGAGGGCTGGTTTTGTTCCTTGGGCTATGGTTTTCTTTCTCGGGCTCTGGCTTGGTTCCTCGGGCCCTGGTTTTTTGCCTCGGGCTCTGGTTTTGTTCCTCGGGCTCTGGTTTTGTTCCTCGGGTTCTGGTTTTGTTCCTTGAGCTCTGGTTTTCTTCCTCGGGCTCTGGTTTTCTTCCTCAGGCTCTGGTTTTGTTGCTCGGGCTCTGGATTTCTTCCTCGAGCTCTTGTTTTTTTCTTCAGGCCCTAGATTTGTTCCTCGGGCTCTGTTTTTGTTCTTCGGGTGCTGGTTGTGTTCTTGGGCTCTGGTTTTGTTTCTCGAGCTCTGGTTTTGTTCCTCGGGCTCTGCTTTATTTCCACGGGCTCTGGTTTTGTTCCTCGAGCTCTGGTTTTGTTTCTCGAGCGCTGGTTTTGTTCCTTTGGCTATGGTTTTCTTTCTCGGGCTCTGGCTTGGTTCCTCGGGCCCTGGTTTTTTGCTTCGGGCTCTGGTTTTGTTCCGCGGGCTCTGTTTTTGTTCCTCAGGCAGTGGTTGTGTTCCTTGGGCTCTGGTTTTGTTTCTCGAGCTCTGGTTTTGTTCCTCGGGCTCTGCTTTATTTCCACGGGCTCTGGTTTTGTTCCTCGAGCACTGGTTTTGTTCCTCGGGCTCTCGTTTTCTTCCTCGGACTCTCGTTTTGTTCCTCGGGTTCTGGTTTTGTTCCTTGAGCTCTGGTTTTCTTCCTCGGGCTCTGGTTTTCTTCCTCAGGCTCTGTTTTTTTTGCTCGGGCTCTGGATTTCTTCCTCGATCTCTCGTTTTCTTCTTCTCGCCCTGGATTTGTTCCTTGGGCTCTGTTTTTGTTCCTCGGGCGCTGGTTGTGTTCCTCGGGCTCTGGTTTTTTTCCTTGAGCTCTGGTTGTGTTCCTTGGGCTCTGGTTTTGTTCCTTGAGCTCTAGTTTTGTTTTTCGAGCTCTGGTTTTGTTCCTGGCGCTCTGGTTTTCTTTCACGGGCTCTGGTTTTGTTCCTCAGGCTCTGGTTTTATTCCTCAGGCCCTGGTTTTATTCCTCGGGGTTTCGTTTTGTTCCTCGGGTTCTGCTTTATTTCCACGGGCTCTGGTTTTGTTCCTCGAGCTCTGGTTTTGTTCCTCGAGGGCTGGTTTTGTTCCTTGGGCTATGGTTTTCTTTCTCGGGCTCTGGCTTGGTTCCTCGGGCCCTGGTTTTTTGCCTCGGGCTCTGGTTTTGTTCCTCGGGCTCTGGTTTTGTTCCTCGGTTTCTGGTTTTGTTCCTCAGTCTCTGGTTATTCCACGGGCTCTGGTTTTCTTCCTATGGCCCTGTTATTTTTTTTCAGGCCGTCCTTTTTGTCCTTGGCCTTGGTTTTTGTTCCTCGGGCTCAGGTTTTCTTCCTCAGGATCTGGTTTTGTTCCTCGAGCTCTGGTTTTGTTCCTTGGGCACTGGTTTTGCTCCTCGGGCTCTCGTTTTCTTCCTCGGACTCTCGTATTGTTCCTCGGGTTCTGGTTTTGTTCCTTGAGCTCTGGTTTTCTTCTTTGGGCTCTGGTTTTCTTCCTCAGGCTCTGGTTTTGTTGCTCGGGCTCTGGATTTCTTCCTGAGGATCTGGTTTTGTTCCTCGGGCTCTGTTTTTTTTGCTCGGGCTCTGGATTTCTTCCTCGAGCTCTCGTTTTCTTCTTCACGCCCTGGATTTGTTCCTCGGGCTCTGTTTTTGTTCCTCGGGTGCTGGTTGTGTTCCTCGGGCTCTGGTTTTGTTCCTTGAGCTCTGGTTGTGTTCCTTGGGCTCTGGTTTTGTTTCTCGAGCTCTGGTTTTGTTCCTCGGGCTCTGCTTTATTTCCACGGGCTCTGGTTTTGTTCCTCAAGCTCTGGTTTTGTTCCTTGGGCACTGGTTTTCTTCCTCGGGCTCTCGTTTTCTTCCTCGGACTCTCGTTTTGATCCTCGTGTTCTGGTTTTGTTCCTTGAGCTCTGGTTTTCTTCCTCGGGCTCTGGTTTTCTTCCTTAGGCTCTGTTTTTTTTGCTCGGGCTCTGGATTTCTTCCTCGAGCTCTCGTTTTCTTCTTCACGCCCTGGATTTGTTCCTCGGGCTCTGTTTTTGTTCCTCGGGCTGTGGTTGTGTTCCTCGGGCTCTGGTTTTGTTCCTTGAGCTGTGGTTGTGTTCCTTGGGCTCTGGTTTTGTTCCTTGAGCTCTAGTTTTGTTGTTCGAGCTCTGGTTTTGTTCCTGGAGCTCTGGTTTTCTTTCACGGGCTCTGGTTTTGTTCCTCAGGCTCTGGTTTTATTCCTCAGGCCCTGGTTTTATTCCTCGGCGTTTCGTTTTGTTCCTCAGGCTCTTCTTTATTTCCACGGACTCTGGTTTTGTTCCTCGAGCTCTGTTTTTGTTCCTCGAGGGCTGGTTTTGTCCCTTGGGCTATGGTTTTCTTTTTCGGGCTCTGGCTTGGTTCCTCGGGCCCTGGTTCTTTGCCTCGGGCTCTGGTTTTGTTCCTCGGGCTCTGGTTTTGTTCCTCAGTTTCTGGTTTGGTTCCTCGGGCCCTGGTTTTATTCCACGGGCTCTGGTTTTCTTGCTATGGCCCTGTTTTTGTTTTTCAGGCCGTCCTTTTTGTCCTTGGCCTTGGTTTTTGTTCCTCGGGCTCTGGTTTTCTTCCTCAGGATCTGGTTTTGTTCCTCGAGCTCTGGTTTTGTTCCTTGGGTACTGGTTTTCTTCCTCGGGCTCTCGTTTTCTTCCTCGGACTCTCGTTTTGTTCCTCGGGTTCTGGTTTTGTTCCTTGAGCTCTGGTTTTCTTCCTCGGGCTCTGGTTTTCTTCCTCAGGCTCTGTTTTTTTTGCTCGGGCTCTGGATTTCTTCCTCGATCTCTCGTTTTCTTCTTCTCGCCCTGGATTTGTTCCTTGGGCTCTGTTTTTGTTCCTCGGGCGCTGGTTGTGTTCCTCGGGCTCTGGTTTTTTTCCTTGAGCTCTGGTTGTGTTCCTTGGGCTCTGGTTTTGTTCCTTGAGCTCTAGTTTTGTTTTTCGAGCTCTGGTTTTGTTCCTGGCGCTCTGGTTTTCTTTCACGGGCTCTGGTTTTGTTCCTCAGGCTCTGGTTTTATTCCTCAGGCCCTGGTTTTATTCCTCGGGGTTTCGTTTTGTTCCTCGGGTTCTGCTTTATTTCCACGGGCTCTGGTTTTGTTCCTCGAGCTCTGGTTTTGTTCCTCGAGGGCTGGTTTTGTTCCTTGGGCTATGGTTTTCTTTCTCGGGCTCTGGCTTGGTTCCTCGGGCCCTGGTTTTTTGCCTCGGGCTCTGGTTTTGTTCCTCGGGCTCTGGTTTTGTTCCTCGGTTTCTGGTTTTGTTCCTCAGGCTCTGGTTATTCCACGGGCTCTGGTTTTCTTCCTATGGCCCTGTTATTTTTTTTCAGGCCGTCCTTTTTGTCCTTGGCCTTGTTTTTTGTTCCTCGGGCTCAGGTTTTCTTCCTCAGGATCTGGTTTTGTTCCTCGAGCTCTGGTTTTGTTCCTTGGGCACTGGTTTTGCTCCTCGGGCTCTCGTTTTCTTCCTCGGACTCTCGTATTGTTCCTCGGGTTCTGGTTTTGTTCCTTGAGCTCTGGTTTTCTTCTTTGGGCTCTGGTTTTCTTCCTCAGGCTCTGGTTTTGTTGCTCGGGCTCTGGATTTCTTCCTGAGGATCTGGTTTTGTTCCTCGGGCTCTGTTTTTTTTGCTCGGGCTCTGGATTTCTTCCTCGAGCTCTCGTTTTCTTCTTCACGCCCTGGATTTGTTCCTCGGGCTCTGTTTTTGTTCCTCGGGTGCTGGTTGTGTTCCTCGGGCTCTGGTTTTGTTCCTTGAGCTCTGGTTGTGTTCCTTGGGCTCTGGTTTTGTTTCTCGAGCTCTGGTTTTGTTCCTCGGGCTCTGCTTTATTTCCACGGGCTCTGGTTTTGTTCCTCAAGCTCTGGTTTTGTTCCTTGGGCACTGGTTTTCTTCCTCGGGCTCTCGTTTTCTTCCTCGGACTCTCGTTTTGATCCTCGTGTTCTGGTTTTGTTCCTTGAGCTCTGGTTTTCTTCCTCGGGCTCTGGTTTTCTTCCTTAGGCTCTGTTTTTTTTGCTCGGTCTCTGGATTTCTTCCTCGAGCTCTCGTTTTCTTCTTCACGCCCTGGATTTGTTCCTCGGGCTCTGTTTTTGTTCCTCGGGCTGTGGTTGTGTTCCTCGGGCTCTGGTTTTGTTCCTTGAGCTGTGGTTGTGTTCCTTGGGCTCTGGTTTTGTTCCTTGAGCTCTAGTTTTGTTGTTCGAGCTCTGGTTTTGTTCCTGGAGCTCTGGTTTTCTTTCACGGGCTCTGGTTTTGTTCCTCAGGCTCTGGTTTTATTCCTCAGGCCCTGGTTTTATTCCTCGGCGTTTCGTTTTGTTCCTCAGGCTCTTCTTTATTTCCACGGACTCTGGTTTTGTTCCTCGAGCTCTGTTTTTGTTCCTCGAGGGCTGGTTTTGTCCCTTGGGCTATGGTTTTCTTTTTCGGGCTCTGGCTTGGTTCCTCGGGCCCTGGTTCTTTGCCTCGGGCTCTGGTTTTGTTCCTCGGGCTCTGTTTTTGTTCCTCAGTTTCTGGTTTGGTTCCTCGGGCCCTGGTTTTATTCCACGGGCTCTGGTTTTCTTGCTATGGCCCTGTTTTTGTTTTTCAGGCCGTCCTTTTTGTCCTTGGCCTTGGTTTTTGTTCCTCGGGCTCTGGTTTTCTTCCTCAGGATCTGGTTTTTTTCCTCGAGCTCTGGTTTTGTTCCTTGGGTACTGGTTTTCTTCCTCGGGCTCTCGTTTTCTTCCTCGGACTCTCGTTTTGTTCCTCGGGTTCTGGTTTTGTTCCTCGAGCTCTGGTTTTGTTCCTTGGGCACTGGTTTTGCTCCTCGGGCTCTCGTTTTCTTCCTCGGACTCTCGTATTGTTCCTCGGGTTCTGGTTTTGTTCCTTGAGCTCTGGTTTTCTTCTTTGGGCTCTGGTTTTCTTCCTCAGGCTCTGGTTTTGTTGCTCGGGCTCTGGATTTCTTCCTGAGGATCTGGTTTTGTTCCTCGGGCTCTGTTTTTTTTGCTCGGGCTCTGGATTTCTTCCTCGAGCTCTCGTTTTCTTCTTCACGCCCTGGATTTGTTCCTCGGGCTCTGTTTTTGTTCCTCGGGTGCTGGTTGTGTTCCTCGGGCTCTGGTTTTGTTCCTTGAGCTCTGGTTGTGTTCCTTGGGCTCTGGTTTTGTTTCTCGAGCTCTGGTTTTGTTCCTCGGGCTCTGCTTTATTTCCACGGGCTCTGGTTTTGTTCCTCAAGCTCTGGTTTTGTTCCTTGGGCACTGGTTTTCTTCCTCGGGCTCTCGTTTTCTTCCTCGGACTCTCGTTTTGATCCTCGTGTTCTGGTTTTGTTCCTTGAGCTCTGGTTTTCTTCCTCGGGCTCTGGTTTTCTTCCTTAGGCTCTGTTTTTTTTGCTCGGGCTCTGGATTTCTTCCTCGAGCTCTCGTTTTCTTCTTCACGCCCTGGATTTGTTCCTCGGGCTCTGTTTTTGTTCCTCGGGCTGTGGTTGTGTTCCTCGGGCTCTGGTTTTGTTCCTTGAGCTGTGGTTGTGTTCCTTGGGCTCTGGTTTTGTTCCTTGAGCTCTAGTTTTGTTGTTCGAGCTCTGGTTTTGTTCCTGGAGCTCTGGTTTTCTTTCACGGGCTCTGGTTTTGTTCCTCAGGCTCTGGTTTTATTCCTCAGGCCCTGGTTTTATTCCTCGGCGTTTCGTTTTGTTCCTCAGGCTCTTCTTTATTTCCACGGACTCTGGTTTTGTTCCTCGAGCTCTGTTTTTGTTCCTCGAGGGCTGGTTTTGTCCCTTGGGCTATGGTTTTCTTTTTCGGGCTCTGGCTTGGTTCCTCGGGCCCTGGTTCTTTGCCTCGGGCTCTGGTTTTGTTCCTCGGGCTCTGGTTTTGTTCCTCAGTTTCTGGTTTGGTTCCTCGGGCCCTGGTTTTATTCCACGGGCTCTGGTTTTCTTGCTATGGCCCTGTTTTTGTTTTTCAGGCCGTCCTTTTTGTCCTTGGCCTTGGTTTTTGTTCCTCGGGCTCTGGTTTTCTTCCTCAGGATCTGGTTTTGTTCCTCGAGCTCTGGTTTTGTTCCTTGGGTACTGGTTTTCTTCCTCGGGCTCTCGTTTTCTTCCTCGGACTCTCGTTTTGTTCCTCGGGTTCTGGTTTTGTTCCTTGAGCTCTGGTTTTCTTCCTCGGGCTCTGGTTTTCTTCCTCAGGCTCTGTTTTTTTTGCTCGGGCTCTGGATTTCTTCCTCGATCTCTCGTTTTCTTCTTCTCGCCCTGGATTTGTTCCTTGGGCTCTGTTTTTGTTCCTCGGGCGCTGGTTGTGTTCCTCGGGCTCTGGTTTTTTTCCTTGAGCTCTGGTTGTGTTCCTTGGGCTCTGGTTTTGTTCCTTGAGCTCTAGTTTTGTTTTTCGAGCTCTGGTTTTGTTCCTGGCGCTCTGGTTTTCTTTCACGGGCTCTGGTTTTGTTCCTCAGGCTCTGGTTTTATTCCTCAGGCCCTGGTTTTATTCCTCGGGGTTTCGTTTTGTTCCTCGGGTTCTGCTTTATTTCCACGGGCTCTGGTTTTGTTCCTCGAGCTCTGGTTTTGTTCCTCGAGGGCTGGTTTTGTTCCTTGGGCTATGGTTTTCTTTCTCGGGCTCTGGCTTGGTTCCTCGGGCCCTGGTTTTTTGCCTCGGGCTCTGGTTTTGTTCCTCGGGCTCTGGTTTTGTTCCTCGGTTTCTGGTTTTGTTCCTCAGGCTCTGGTTATTCCACGGGCTCTGGTTTTCTTCCTATGGCCCTGTTATTTTTTTTCAGGCCGTCCTTTTTGTCCTTGGCCTTGTTTTTTGTTCCTCGGGCTCAGGTTTTCTTCCTCAGGATCTGGTTTTGTTCCTCGAGCTCTGGTTTTGTTCCTTGGGCACTGGTTTTGCTCCTCGGGCTCTCGTTTTCTTCCTCGGACTCTCGTATTGTTCCTCGGGTTCTGGTTTTGTTCCTTGAGCTCTGGTTTTCTTCTTTGGGCTCTGGTTTTCTTCCTCAGGCTCTGGTTTTGTTGCTCGGGCTCTGGATTTCTTCCTGAGGATCTGGTTTTGTTCCTCGGGCTCTGTTTTTTTTGCTCGGGCTCTGGATTTCTTCCTCGAGCTCTCGTTTTCTTCTTCACGCCCTGGATTTGTTCCTCGGGCTCTGTTTTTGTTCCTCGGGTGCTGGTTGTGTTCCTCGGGCTCTGGTTTTGTTCCTTGAGCTCTGGTTGTGTTCCTTGGGCTCTGGTTTTGTTTCTCGAGCTCTGGTTTTGTTCCTCGGGCTCTGCTTTATTTCCACGGGCTCTGGTTTTGTTCCTCAAGCTCTGGTTTTGTTCCTTGGGCACTGGTTTTCTTCCTCGGGCTCTCGTTTTCTTCCTCGGACTCTCGTTTTGATCCTCGTGTTCTGGTTTTGTTCCTTGAGCTCTGGTTTTCTTCCTCGGGCTCTGGTTTTCTTCCTTAGGCTCTGTTTTTTTTGCTCGGTCTCTGGATTTCTTCCTCGAGCTCTCGTTTTCTTCTTCACGCCCTGGATTTGTTCCTCGGGCTCTGTTTTTGTTCCTCGGGCTGTGGTTGTGTTCCTCGGGCTCTGGTTTTGTTCCTTGAGCTGTGGTTGTGTTCCTTGGGCTCTGGTTTTGTTCCTTGAGCTCTAGTTTTGTTGTTCGAGCTCTGGTTTTGTTCCTGGAGCTCTGGTTTTCTTTCACGGGCTCTGGTTTTGTTCCTCAGGCTCTGGTTTTATTCCTCAGGCCCTGGTTTTATTCCTCGGCGTTTCGTTTTGTTCCTCAGGCTCTTCTTTATTTCCACGGACTCTGGTTTTGTTCCTCGAGCTCTGTTTTTGTTCCTCGAGGGCTGGTTTTGTCCCTTGGGCTATGGTTTTCTTTTTCGGGCTCTGGCTTGGTTCCTCGGGCCCTGGTTCTTTGCCTCGGGCTCTGGTTTTGTTCCTCGGGCTCTGTTTTTGTTCCTCAGTTTCTGGTTTGGTTCCTCGGGCCCTGGTTTTATTCCACGGGCTCTGGTTTTCTTGCTATGGCCCTGTTTTTGTTTTTCAGGCCGTCCTTTTTGTCCTTGGCCTTGGTTTTTGTTCCTCGGGCTCTGGTTTTCTTCCTCAGGATCTGGTTTTTTTCCTCGAGCTCTGGTTTTGTTCCTTGGGTACTGGTTTTCTTCCTCGGGCTCTCGTTTTCTTCCTCGGACTCTCGTTTTGTTCCTCGGGTTCTGGTTTTGTTCCTTGAGCTCTGGTTTTCTTCCTCGGGCTCTGGTTTTCTTCCTCAGGCTCTGTTTTTTTTGCTCGGGCTCTGGATTTCTTCCTCGATCTCTCGTTTTCTTCTTCTCGCCCTGGATTTGTTCCTTGGGCTCTGTTTTTGTTCCTCGGGCGGTGGTTGTGTTCCTCGGGCTCTGGTTTTTTTCCTTGAGCTCTGGTTGTGTTCCTTGGGCTCTGGTTTTGTTCCTTGAGCTCTAGTTTTGTTCTTCGAGCTCTGGTTTTGTTCCTGGCGCTCTGGTTTTCTTTCACGGGCTCTGGTTTTGTTCCTCAGGCTCTGGTTTTATTCCTCAGGCCCTGGTTTTATTCCTCG
Source organism: Calonectris borealis (assembly GCF_964195595.1). NCBI lineage: Eukaryota > Metazoa > Chordata > Aves > Procellariiformes > Procellariidae > Calonectris > Calonectris borealis. The sequence goes on along the minus strand of NW_027441469.1, from coordinate 904,780 downwards.
GGGTTTCGTTTTGTTCCTCGGGTTCTGCTTTATTTCCACGGGCTCTGGTTTTGTTCCTCGAGCTCTGTTTTTGTTCCTCGAGGGCTGGTTTTGTCCCTTGGGCTATGGTTTTCTTTTTCGGGCTCTGGCTTGGTTCCTCGGGCCCTGGTTCTTTGCCTCGGGCTCTGGTTTTGTTCCTCGGGCTCTGGTTTTGTTCCTCAGTTTCTGGTTTGGTTCCTCGGGCCCTGGTTTTATTCCACGGGCTCTGGTTTTCTTGCTATGGCCCTGTTTTTGTTTTTCAGGCCGTCCTTTTTGTCCTTGGCCTTGGTTTTTGTTCCTCGGGCTCTGGTTTTCTTCCTCAGGATCTGGTTTTGTTCCTCGAGCTCTGGTTTTGTTCCTTGGGTACTGGTTTTCTTCCTCGGGCTCTCGTTTTCTTCCTCGGACTCTCGTTTTGTTCCTCGGGTTCTGGTTTTGTTCCTTGAGCTCTGGTTTTCTTCCTCGGGCTCTGGTTTTCTTCCTCAGGCTCTGTTTTTTTTGCTCGGGCTCTGGATTTCTTCCTCGATCTCTCGTTTTCTTCTTCTCGCCCTGGATTTGTTCCTTGGGCTCTGTTTTTGTTCCTCGGGCGGTGGTTGTGTTCCTCGGGCTCTGGTTTTTTTCCTTGAGCTCTGGTTGTGTTCCTTGGGCTCTGGTTTTGTTCCTTGAGCTCTAGTTTTGTTGTTCGAGCTCTGGTTTTGTTCCTGGCGCTCTGGTTTTCTTTCACGGGCTCTGGTTTTGTTCCTCAGGCTCTGGTTTTATTCCTCAGGCCCTGGTTTTATTCCTCGGGGTTTCGTTTTGTTCCTCGGGTTCTGCTTTATTTCCACGGGCTCTGGTTTTGTTCCTCGAGCTCTGGTTTTGTTCCTCGAGGGCTGGTTTTGTTCCTTGGGCTATGGTTTTCTTTCTCGGGCTCTGGCTTGGTTCCTCGGGCCCTGGTTTTTTGCCTCGGGCTCTGGTTTTGTTCCTCGGGCTCTGGTTTTGTTCCTCGGTTTCTGGTTTTGTTCCTCAGGCTCTGGTTATTCCACGGGCTCTGGTTTTCTTCCTATGGCCCTGTTATTTTTTTTCAGGCCGTCCTTTTTGTCCTTGGCCTTGTTTTTTGTTCCTCGGGCTCAGGTTTTCTTCCTCAGGATCTGGTTTTGTTCCTCGAGCTCTGGTTTTGTTCCTTGGGCACTGGTTTTGCTCCTCGGGCTCTCGTTTTCTTCCTCGGACTCTCGTATTGTTCCTCGGGTTCTGGTTTTGTTCCTTGAGCTCTGGTTTTCTTCTTTGGGCTCTGGTTTTCTTCCTCAGGCTCTGGTTTTGTTGCTCGGGCTCTGGATTTCTTCCTGAGGATCTGGTTTTGTTCCTCGGGCTCTGTTTTTTTTGCTCGGGCTCTGGATTTCTTCCTCGAGCTCTCGTTTTCTTCTTCACGCCCTGGATTTGTTCCTCGGGCTCTGTTTTTGTTCCTCGGGTGCTGGTTGTGTTCCTCGGGCTCTGGTTTTGTTCCTTGAGCTCTGGTTGTGTTCCTTGGGCTCTGGTTTTGTTTCTCGAGCTCTGGTTTTGTTCCTCGGGCTCTGCTTTATTTCCACGGGCTCTGGTTTTGTTCCTCAAGCTCTGGTTTTGTTCCTTGGGCACTGGTTTTCTTCCTCGGGCTCTCGTTTTCTTCCTCGGACTCTCGTTTTGATCCTCGTGTTCTGGTTTTGTTCCTTGAGCTCTGGTTTTCTTCCTCGGGCTCTGGTTTTCTTCCTTAGGCTCTGTTTTTTTTGCTCGGGCTCTGGATTTCTTCCTCGAGCTCTCGTTTTCTTCTTCACGCCCTGGATTTGTTCCTCGGGCTCTGTTTTTGTTCCTCGGGCTGTGGTTGTGTTCCTCGGGCTCTGGTTTTGTTCCTTGAGCTGTGGTTGTGTTCCTTGGGCTCTGGTTTTGTTCCTTGAGCTCTAGTTTTGTTGTTCGAGCTCTGGTTTTGTTCCTGGAGCTCTGGTTTTCTTTCACGGGCTCTGGTTTTGTTCCTCAGGCTCTGGTTTTATTCCTCAGGCCCTGGTTTTATTCCTCGGCGTTTCGTTTTGTTCCTCAGGCTCTTCTTTATTTCCACGGACTCTGGTTTTGTTCCTCGAGCTCTGTTTTTGTTCCTCGAGGGCTGGTTTTGTCCCTTGGGCTATGGTTTTCTTTTTCGGGCTCTGGCTTGGTTCCTCGGGCCCTGGTTCTTTGCCTCGGGCTCTGGTTTTGTTCCTCGGGCTCTGGTTTTGTTCCTCAGTTTCTGGTTTGGTTCCTCGGGCCCTGGTTTTATTCCACGGGCTCTGGTTTTCTTGCTATGGCCCTGTTTTTGTTTTTCAGGCCGTCCTTTTTGTCCTTGGCCTTGGTTTTTGTTCCTCGGGCTCTGGTTTTCTTCCTCAGGATCTGGTTTTTTTCCTCGAGCTCTGGTTTTGTTCCTTGGGTACTGGTTTTCTTCCTCGGGCTCTCGTTTTCTTCCTCGGACTCTCGTTTTGTTCCTCGGGTTCTGGTTTTGTTCCTTGAGCTCTGGTTTTCTTCCTCGGGCTCTGGTTTTCTTCCTCAGGCTCTGTTTTTTTTGCTCGGGCTCTGGATTTCTTCCTCGATCTCTCGTTTTCTTCTTCTCGCCCTGGATTTGTTCCTTGGGCTCTGTTTTTGTTCCTCGGGCGGTGGTTGTGTTCCTCGGGCTCTGGTTTTTTTCCTTGAGCTCTGGTTGTGTTCCTTGGGCTCTGGTTTTGTTCCTTGAGCTCTAGTTTTGTTCTTCGAGCTCTGGTTTTGTTCCTGGCGCTCTTGTTTTCTTTCACGGGCTCTGGTTTTGTTCCTCAGGCTCTGGTTTTATTCCTCAGGCCCTGGTTTTATTCCTCGGGGTTTCGTTTTGTTCCTCGGGTTCTGCTTTATTTCCACGGGCTCTGGTTTTGTTCCTCGAGCTCTGTTTTTGTTCCTCGAGGGCTGGTTTTGTCCCTTTGGCTATGGTTTTCTTTTTCGGGCTCTGGCTTGGTTCCTCGGGCCCTGGTTCTTTGCCTCGGGCTCTGGTTTTGTTCCTCGGGCTCTGGTTTTGTTCCTCAGTTTCTGGTTTGGTTCCTCGGGCCCTGGTTTTATTCCACGGGCTCTGGTTTTCTTGCTATGGCCCTGTTTTTTTTTTTCAGGCCGTCCTTTTTGTCCTTGGCCTTGGTTTTTGTTCCTCGGGCTCTGGTTTTCTTCCTCAGGATCTGGTTTTTTTCCTCGAGCTCTGGTTTTGTTCCTTGGGTACTGGTTTTCTTCCTCGGGCTCTCGTTTTCTTCCTCGGACTCTCGTTTTGTTCCTCGGGTTCTGGTTTTGTTCCTTGAGCTCTGGTTTTCTTCCTCGGGCTCTGGTTTTCTTCCTCAGGCTCTGTTTTTTTTGCTCGGGCTCTGGATTTCTTCCTCGATCTCTCGTTTTCTTCTTCTCGCCCTGGATTTGTTCCTCGGGCTCTGTTTTTGTTCCTCGGGCGGTGGTTGTGTTCCTCGGGCTCTGGTTTTTTTCCTTGAGCTCTGGTTGTGTTCCTTGGGCTCTGGTTTTGTTCCTTGAGCTCTAGTTTTGTTCTTCGAGCTCTGGTTTTGTTCCTGGCGCTCTGGTTTTCTTTCACGGGCTCTGGTTTTGTTCCTCAGGCTCTGGTTTTATTCCTCAGGCCCTGGTTTTATTCCTCGGGGTTTCGTTTTGTTCCTCGGGTTCTGCTTTATTTCCACGGGCTCTGGTTTTGTTCCTCGAGCTCTGTTTTTGTTCCTCGAGGGCTGGTTTTGTTCCTTGGGCTATGGTTTTCTTTCTCGGGCTCTGGCTTGGTTCCTCGGGCCCTGGTTTTTTGCCTCAGGCTCTGGTTTTGTTCCTCGGGCTCTGGTTTTGTTCCTCGGTTTCTGGTTTTGTTCCTCAGGCTCTGGTTATTCCACGGGCTCTGGTTTTCTTCCTATGGCCCTGTTATTTTTTTTCAGGCCGTCCTTTTTGTCCTTGGCCTTGGTTTTTGTTCCTCGGGCTCAGGTTTTCTTCCTCAGGATCTGGTTTTGTTCCTCGAGCTCTGGTTTTGTTCCTTGGGCACTGGTTTTGCTCCTCGGGCTCTCGTTTTCTTCCTCGGACTCTGGTATTGTTCCTCGGGTTCTGGTTTTGTTCCTTGAGCTCTGGTTTTCTTCTTTGGGCTCTGGTTTTCTTCCTCAGGCTCTGGTTTTGTTGCTCGGGCTCTGGATTTCTTCCTGAGGATCTGGTTTTGTTCCTCGGGCTCTGTTTTTGTTCCTCGAGCTGTGGTTGTGTTCCTCGGGCTCTGGTTTTATTCCTCGAGCTCTGGTTGTGTTCCTTGGGCACTGGTTTTGTTCCTCGAGCTCTGGTTGTGTTCCTTGGGCTCTGGTTTTGTTCCTTGAGGTCTAGTTTTGTTGTTCGAGCTCTGGTTTTGTTCCTCGGGCTCTGGTTTTCTTTCATGGGCTCTGGTTTTGTTCCTCAGGCTCTGGTTTTATTCCTCAGGCCCTGGTTTTATTCCTCGGGGTTTCGTTTTGTTCCTCGGGTTCTGCTTTATTTCCACGGGCTCTGGTTTTGTTCCTCGAGCTCTGGTTTTGTTCCTCGAGGGCTGGTTTTGTTCCTTGGGCTATGGTTTTCTTTCTCGGGCTCTGGCTTGGTTCCTCGGGCCCTGGTTTTTTGCCTCGGGCTCTGGTTTTGTTCCTCGGGCTCTGGTTTTGTTCCTCGGTTTCTGGTTTTGTTCCTCAGGCTCTGGTTATTCCACGGGCTCTGGTTTTCTTCCTATGGCCCTGTTATTTTTTTTCAGGCCGTCCTTTTTGTCCTTGGCCTTGTTTTTTGTTCCTCGGGCTCAGGTTTTCTTCCTCAGGATCTGGTTTTGTTCCTCGAGCTCTGGTTTTGTTCCTTGGGCACTGGTTTTGCTCCTCGGGCTCTCGTTTTCTTCCTCGGACTCTCGTATTGTTCCTCGGGTTCTGGTTTTGTTCCTTGAGCTCTGGTTTTCTTCTTTGGGCTCTGGTTTTCTTCCTCAGGCTCTGGTTTTGTTGCTCGGGCTCTGGATTTCTTCCTGAGGATCTGGTTTTGTTCCTCGGGCTCTGTTTTTTTTGCTCGGGCTCTGGATTTCTTCCTCGAGCTCTCGTTTTCTTCTTCACGCCCTGGATTTGTTCCTCGGGCTCTGTTTTTGTTCCTCGGGTGCTGGTTGTGTTCCTCGGGCTCTGGTTTTGTTCCTTGAGCTCTGGTTGTGTTCCTTGGGCTCTGGTTTTGTTTCTCGAGCTCTGGTTTTGTTCCTCGGGCTCTGCTTTATTTCCACGGGCTCTGGTTTTGTTCCTCAAGCTCTGGTTTTGTTCCTTGGGCACTGGTTTTCTTCCTCGGGCTCTCGTTTTCTTCCTCGGACTCTCGTTTTGATCCTCGTGTTCTGGTTTTGTTCCTTGAGCTCTGGTTTTCTTCCTCGGGCTCTGGTTTTCTTCCTTAGGCTCTGTTTTTTTTGCTCGGGCTCTGGATTTCTTCCTCGAGCTCTCGTTTTCTTCTTCACGCCCTGGATTTGTTCCTCGGGCTCTGTTTTTGTTCCTCGGGCTGTGGTTGTGTTCCTCGGGCTCTGGTTTTGTTCCTTGAGCTGTGGTTGTGTTCCTTGGGCTCTGGTTTTGTTCCTTGAGCTCTAGTTTTGTTGTTCGAGCTCTGGTTTTGTTCCTGGAGCTCTGGTTTTCTTTCACGGGCTCTGGTTTTGTTCCTCAGGCTCTGGTTTTATTCCTCAGGCCCTGGTTTTATTCCTCGGCGTTTCGTTTTGTTCCTCAGGCTCTTCTTTATTTCCACGGACTCTGGTTTTGTTCCTCGAGCTCTGTTTTTGTTCCTCGAGGGCTGGTTTTGTCCCTTGGGCTATGGTTTTCTTTTTCGGGCTCTGGCTTGGTTCCTCGGGCCCTGGTTCTTTGCCTCGGGCTCTGGTTTTGTTCCTCGGGCTCTGGTTTTGTTCCTCAGTTTCTGGTTTGGTTCCTCGGGCCCTGGTTTTATTCCACGGGCTCTGGTTTTCTTGCTATGGCCCTGTTTTTGTTTTTCAGGCCGTCCTTTTTGTCCTTGGCCTTGGTTTTTGTTCCTCGGGCTCTGGTTTTCTTCCTCAGGATCTGGTTTTGTTCCTCGAGCTCTGGTTTTGTTCCTTGGGTACTGGTTTTCTTCCTCGGGCTCTCGTTTTCTTCCTCGGACTCTCGTTTTGTTCCTCGGGTTCTGGTTTTGTTCCTTGAGCTCTGGTTTTCTTCCTCGGGCTCTGGTTTTCTTCCTCAGGCTCTGTTTTTTTTGCTCGGGCTCTGGATTTCTTCCTCGATCTCTCGTTTTCTTCTTCTCGCCCTGGATTTGTTCCTTGGGCTCTGTTTTTGTTCCTCGGGCGGTGGTTGTGTTCCTCGGGCTCTGGTTTTTTTCCTTGAGCTCTGGTTGTGTTCCTTGGGCTCTGGTTTTGTTCCTTGAGCTCTAGTTTTGTTCTTCGAGCTCTGGTTTTGTTCCTGGCGCTCTGGTTTTCTTTCACGGGCTCTGGTTTTGTTCCTCAGGCTCTGGTTTTATTCCTCAGGCCCTGGTTTTATTCCTCGGGGTTTCGTTTTGTTCCTCGGGTTCTGCTTTATTTCCACGGGCTCTGGTTTTGTTCCTCGAGCTCTGTTTTTGTTCCTCGAGGGCTGGTTTTGTCCCTTGGGCTATGGTTTTCTTTTTCGGGCTCTGGCTTGGTTCCTCGGGCCCTGGTTCTTTGCCTCGGGCTCTGGTTTTGTTCCTCGGGCTCTGGTTTTGTTCCTCAGTTTCTGGTTTGGTTCCTCGGGCCCTGGTTTTATTCCACGGGCTCTGGTTTTCTTGCTATGGCCCTGTTATTTTTTTTCAGGCCGTCCTTTTTGTCCTTGGCCTTGTTTTTTGTTCCTCGGGCTCAGGTTTTCTTCCTCAGGATCTGGTTTTGTTCCTCGAGCTCTGGTTTTGTTCCTTGGGCACTGGTTTTGCTCCTCGGGCTCTCGTTTTCTTCCTCGGACTCTCGTATTGTTCCTCGGGTTCTGGTTTTGTTCCTTGAGCTCTGGTTTTCTTCTTTGGGCTCTGGTTTTCTTCCTCAGGCTCTGGTTTTGTTGCTCGGGCTCTGGATTTCTTCCTGAGGATCTGGTTTTGTTCCTCGGGCTCTGTTTTTTTTGCTCGGGCTCTGGATTTCTTCCTCGAGCTCTCGTTTTCTTCTTCACGCCCTGGATTTGTTCCTCGGGCTCTGTTTTTGTTCCTCGGGTGCTGGTTGTGTTCCTCGGGCTCTGGTTTTGTTCCTTGAGCTCTGGTTGTGTTCCTTGGGCTCTGGTTTTGTTTCTCGAGCTCTGGTTTTGTTCCTCGGGCTCTGCTTTATTTCCACGGGCTCTGGTTTTGTTCCTCAAGCTCTGGTTTTGTTCCTTGGGCACTGGTTTTCTTCCTCGGGCTCTCGTTTTCTTCCTCGGACTCTCGTTTTGATCCTCGTGTTCTGGTTTTGTTCCTTGAGCTCTGGTTTTCTTCCTCGGGCTCTGGTTTTCTTCCTTAGGCTCTGTTTTTTTTGCTCGGGCTCTGGATTTCTTCCTCGAGCTCTCGTTTTCTTCTTCACGCCCTGGATTTGTTCCTCGGGCTCTGTTTTTGTTCCTCGGGCTGTGGTTGTGTTCCTCGGGCTCTGGTTTTGTTCCTTGAGCTGTGGTTGTGTTCCTTGGGCTCTGGTTTTGTTCCTTGAGCTCTAGTTTTGTTGTTCGAGCTCTGGTTTTGTTCCTGGAGCTCTGGTTTTCTTTCACGGGCTCTGGTTTTGTTCCTCAGGCTCTGGTTTTATTCCTCAGGCCCTGGTTTTATTCCTCGGCGTTTCGTTTTGTTCCTCAGGCTCTTCTTTATTTCCACGGACTCTGGTTTTGTTCCTCGAGCTCTGTTTTTGTTCCTCGAGGGCTGGTTTTGTCCCTTGGGCTATGGTTTTCTTTTTCGGGCTCTGGCTTGGTTCCTCGGGCCCTGGTTCTTTGCCTCGGGCTCTGGTTTTGTTCCTCGGGCTCTGGTTTTGTTCCTCAGTTTCTGGTTTGGTTCCTCGGGCCCTGGTTTTATTCCACGGGCTCTGGTTTTCTTGCTATGGCCCTGTTTTTGTTTTTCAGGCCGTCCTTTTTGTCCTTGGCCTTGGTTTTTGTTCCTCGGGCTCTGGTTTTCTTCCTCAGGATCTGGTTTTTTTCCTCGAGCTCTGGTTTTGTTCCTTGGGTACTGGTTTTCTTCCTCGGGCTCTCGTTTTCTTCCTCGGACTCTCGTTTTGTTCCTCGGGTTCTGGTTTTGTTCCTTGAGCTCTGGTTTTCTTCCTCGGGCTCTGGTTTTCTTCCTCAGGCTCTGTTTTTTTTGCTCGGGCTCTGGATTTCTTCCTCGATCTCTCGTTTTCTTCTTCTCGCCCTGGATTTGTTCCTTGGGCTCTGTTTTTGTTCCTCGGGCGGTGGTTGTGTTCCTCGGGCTCTGGTTTTTTTCCTTGAGCTCTGGTTGTGTTCCTTGGGCTCTGGTTTTGTTCCTTGAGCTCTAGTTTTGTTCTTCGAGCTCTGGTTTTGTTCCTGGCGCTCTTGTTTTCTTTCACGGGCTCTGGTTTTGTTCCTCAGGCTCTGGTTTTATTCCTCAGGCCCTGGTTTTATTCCTCGGGGTTTCGTTTTGTTCCTCGGGTTCTGCTTTATTTCCACGGGCTCTGGTTTTGTTCCTCGAGCTCTGTTTTTGTTCCTCGAGGGCTGGTTTTGTCCCTTTGGCTATGGTTTTCTTTTTCGGGCTCTGGCTTGGTTCCTCGGGCCCTGGTTCTTTGCCTCGGGCTCTGGTTTTGTTCCTCGGGCTCTGGTTTTGTTCCTCAGTTTCTGGTTTGGTTCCTCGGGCCCTGGTTTTATTCCACGGGCTCTGGTTTTCTTGCTATGGCCCTGTTTTTTTTTTTCAGGCCGTCCTTTTTGTCCTTGGCCTTGGTTTTTGTTCCTCGGGCTCTGGTTTTCTTCCTCAGGATCTGGTTTTTTTCCTCGAGCTCTGGTTTTGTTCCTTGGGTACTGGTTTTCTTCCTCGGGCTCTCGTTTTCTTCCTCGGACTCTCGTTTTGTTCCTCGGGTTCTGGTTTTGTTCCTTGAGCTCTGGTTTTCTTCCTCGGGCTCTGGTTTTCTTCCTCAGGCTCTGTTTTTTTTGCTCGGGCTCTGGATTTCTTCCTCGATCTCTCGTTTTCTTCTTCTCGCCCTGGATTTGTTCCTCGGGCTCTGTTTTTGTTCCTCGGGCGGTGGTTGTGTTCCTCGGGCTCTGGTTTTTTTCCTTGAGCTCTGGTTGTGTTCCTTGGGCTCTGGTTTTGTTCCTTGAGCTCTAGTTTTGTTCTTCGAGCTCTGGTTTTGTTCCTGGCGCTCTGGTTTTCTTTCACGGGCTCTGGTTTTGTTCCTCAGGCTCTGGTTTTATTCCTCAGGCCCTGGTTTTATTCCTCGGGGTTTCGTTTTGTTCCTCGGGTTCTGCTTTATTTCCACGGGCTCTGGTTTTGTTCCTCGAGCTCTGTTTTTGTTCCTCGAGGGCTGGTTTTGTTCCTTGGGCTATGGTTTTCTTTCTCGGGCTCTGGCTTGGTTCCTCGGGCCCTGGTTTTTTGCCTCAGGCTCTGGTTTTGTTCCTCGGGCTCTGGTTTTGTTCCTCGGTTTCTGGTTTTGTTCCTCAGGCTCTGGTTATTCCACGGGCTCTGGTTTTCTTCCTATGGCCCTGTTATTTTTTTTCAGGCCGTCCTTTTTGTCCTTGGCCTTGGTTTTTGTTCCTCGGGCTCAGGTTTTCTTCCTCAGGATCTGGTTTTGTTCCTCGAGCTCTGGTTTTGTTCCTTGGGCACTGGTTTTGCTCCTCGGGCTCTCGTTTTCTTCCTCGGACTCTGGTATTGTTCCTCGGGTTCTGGTTTTGTTCCTTGAGCTCTGGTTTTCTTCTTTGGGCTCTGGTTTTCTTCCTCAGGCTCTGGTTTTGTTGCTCGGGCTCTGGATTTCTTCCTGAGGATCTGGTTTTGTTCCTCGGGCTCTGGTTTTGTTCCTCGAGCTGTGGTTGTGTTCCTCGGGCTCTGGTTTTATTCCTCGAGCTCTGGTTGTGTTCCTTGGGCACTGGTTTTGTTCCTCGAGCTCTGGTTGTGTTCCTTGGGCTCTGGTTTTGTTCCTTGAGGTCTAGTTTTGTTGTTCGAGCTCTGGTTTTGTTCCTCGGGCTCTGGTTTTCTTTCATGGGCTCTGGTTTTGTTCCTCAGGCTCTGGTTTTATTCCTCAGGCCCTGGTTTTATTCCTCGGGGTTTCGTTTTGTTCCTCGGGTTCTGCTTTATTTCCACGGGCTCTGGTTTTGTTCCTCGAGCTCTGGTTTTGTTCCTCGAGGGCTGGTTTTGTTCCTTGGGCTATGGTTTTCTTTCTCGGGCTCTGGCTTGGTTCCTCGGGCCCTGGTTTTTTGCCTCGGGCTCTGGTTTTGTTCCTCGGGCTCTGGTTTTGTTCCTCGGTTTCTGGTTTTGTTCCTCAGGCTCTGGTTATTCCACGGGCTCTGGTTTTCTTCCTATGGCCCTGTTATTTTTTTTCAGGCCGTCCTTTTTGTCCTTGGCCTTGTTTTTTGTTCCTCGGGCTCAGGTTTTCTTCCTCAGGATCTGGTTTTGTTCCTCGAGCTCTGGTTTTGTTCCTTGGGCACTGGTTTTGCTCCTCGGGCTCTCGTTTTCTTCCTCGGACTCTGGTATTGTTCCTCGGGTTCTGGTTTTGTTCCTTGAGCTCTGGTTTTCTTCTTTGGGCTCTGGTTTTCTTCCTCAGGCTCTGGTTTTGTTGCTCGGGCTCTGGATTTCTTCCTGAGGATCTGGTTTTGTTCCTCGGGCTCTGTTTTTTTTGCTCGGGCTCTGGATTTCTTCCTCGAGCTCTCGTTTTCTTCTTCACGCCCTGGATTTGTTCCTCGGGCTCTGTTTTTGTTCCTCGGGTGCTGGTTGTGTTCCTCGGGCTCTGGTTTTGTTCCTTGAGCTCTGGTTGTGTTCCTTGGGCTCTGGTTTTGTTTCTCGAGCTCTGGTTTTGTTCCTCGGGCTCTGCTTTATTTCCACGGGCTCTGGTTTTGTTCCTCAAGCTCTGGTTTTGTTCCTTGGGCACTGGTTTTCTTCCTCGGGCTCTCGTTTTCTTCCTCGGACTCTCGTTTTGATCCTCGTGTTCTGGTTTTGTTCCTTGAGCTCTGGTTTTCTTCCTCGGGCTCTGGTTTTCTTCCTTAGGCTCTGTTTTTTTTGCTCGGGCTCTGGATTTCTTCCTCGAGCTCTCGTTTTCTTCTTCACGCCCTGGATTTGTTCCTCGGGCTCTGTTTTTGTTCCTCGGGCTGTGGTTGTGTTCCTCGGGCTCTGGTTTTGTTCCTTGAGCTGTGGTTGTGTTCCTTGGGCTCTGGTTTTGTTCCTTGAGCTCTAGTTTTGTTGTTCGAGCTCTGGTTTTGTTCCTGGAGCTCTGGTTTTCTTTCACGGGCTCTGGTTTTGTTCCTCAGGCTCTGGTTTTATTCCTCAGGCCCTGGTTTTATTCCTCGGCGTTTCGTTTTGTTCCTCAGGCTCTTCTTTATTTCCACGGACTCTGGTTTTGTTCCTCGAGCTCTGTTTTTGTTCCTCGAGGGCTGGTTTTGTCCCTTGGGCTATGGTTTTCTTTTTCGGGCTCTGGCTTGGTTCCTCGGGCCCTGGTTCTTTGCCTCGGGCTCTGGTTTTGTTCCTCGGGCTCTGTTTTTGTTCCTCAGTTTCTGGTTTGGTTCCTCGGGCCCTGGTTTTATTCCACGGGCTCTGGTTTTCTTGCTATGGCCCTGTTTTTGTTTTTCAGGCCGTCCTTTTTGTCCTTGGCCTTGGTTTTTGTTCCTCGGGCTCTGGTTTTCTTCCTCAGGATCTGGTTTTTTTCCTCGAGCTCTGGTTTTGTTCCTTGGGTACTGGTTTTCTTCCTCGGGCTCTCGTTTTCTTCCTCGGACTCTCGTTTTGTTCCTCGGGTTCTGGTTTTGTTCCTTGAGCTCTGGTTTTCTTCCTCGGGCTCTGGTTTTCTTCCTCAGGCTCTGTTTTTTTTGCTCGGGCTCTGGATTTCTTCCTCGATCTCTCGTTTTCTTCTTCTCGCCCTGGATTTGTTCCTTGGGCTCTGTTTTTGTTCCTCGGGCGGTGGTTGTGTTCCTCGGGCTCTGGTTTTTTTCCTTGAGCTCTGGTTGTGTTCCTTGGGCTCTGGTTTTGTTCCTTGAGCTCTAGTTTTGTTCTTCGAGCTCTGGTTTTGTTCCTGGCGCTCTTGTTTTCTTTCACGGGCTCTGGTTTTGTTCCTCAGGCTCTGGTTTTATTCCTCAGGCCCTGGTTTTATTCCTCGGGGTTTCGTTTTGTTCCTCGGGTTCTGCTTTATTTCCACGGGCTCTGGTTTTGTTCCTCGAGCTCTGTTTTTGTTCCTCGAGGGCTGGTTTTGTCCCTTTGGCTATGGTTTTCTTTTTCGGGCTCTGGCTTGGTTCCTCGGGCCCTGGTTCTTTGCCTCGGGCTCTGGTTTTGTTCCTCGGGCTCTGGTTTTGTTCCTCAGTTTCTGGTTTGGTTCCTCGGGCCCTGGTTTTATTCCACGGGCTCTGGTTTTCTTGCTATGGCCCTGTTTTTTTTTTTCAGGCCGTCCTTTTTGTCCTTGGCCTTGGTTTTTGTTCCTCGGGCTCTGGTTTTCTTCCTCAGGATCTGGTTTTTTTCCTCGAGCTCTGGTTTTGTTCCTTGGGTACTGGTTTTCTTCCTCGGGCTCTCGTTTTCTTCCTCGGACTCTCGTTTTGTTCCTCGGGTTCTGGTTTTGTTCCTTGAGCTCTGGTTTTCTTCCTCGGGCTCTGGTTTTCTTCCTCAGGCTCTGTTTTTTTTGCTCGGGCTCTGGATTTCTTCCTCGATCTCTCGTTTTCTTCTTCTCGCCCTGGATTTGTTCCTCGGGCTCTGTTTTTGTTCCTCGGGCGGTGGTTGTGTTCCTCGGGCTCTGGTTTTTTTCCTTGAGCTCTGGTTGTGTTCCTTGGGCTCTGGTTTTGTTCCTTGAGCTCTAGTTTTGTTCTTCGAGCTCTGGTTTTGTTCCTGGCGCTCTGGTTTTCTTTCACGGGCTCTGGTTTTGTTCCTCAGGCTCTGGTTTTATTCCTCAGGCCCTGGTTTTATTCCTCGGGGTTTCGTTTTGTTCCTCGGGTTCTGCTTTATTTCCACGGGCTCTGGTTTTGTTCCTCGAGCTCTGTTTTTGTTCCTCGAGGGCTGGTTTTGTTCCTTGGGCTATGGTTTTCTTTCTCGGGCTCTGGCTTGGTTCCTCGGGCCCTGGTTTTTTGCCTCAGGCTCTGGTTTTGTTCCTCGGGCTCTGGTTTTGTTCCTCGGTTTCTGGTTTTGTTCCTCAGGCTCTGGTTATTCCACGGGCTCTGGTTTTCTTCCTATGGCCCTGTTATTTTTTTTCAGGCCGTCCTTTTTGTCCTTGGCCTTGGTTTTTGTTCCTCGGGCTCAGGTTTTCTTCCTCAGGATCTGGTTTTGTTCCTCGAGCTCTGGTTTTGTTCCTTGGGCACTGGTTTTGCTCCTCGGGCTCTCGTTTTCTTCCTCGGACTCTGGTATTGTTCCTCGGGTTCTGGTTTTGTTCCTTGAGCTCTGGTTTTCTTCTTTGGGCTCTGGTTTTCTTCCTCAGGCTCTGGTTTTGTTGCTCGGGCTCTGGATTTCTTCCTGAGGATCTGGTTTTGTTCCTCGGGCTCTGGTTTTGTTCCTCGAGCTGTGGTTGTGTTCCTCGGGCTCTGGTTTTATTCCTCGAGCTCTGGTTGTGTTCCTTGGGCACTGGTTTTGTTCCTCGAGCTCTGGTTGTGTTCCTTGGGCTCTGGTTTTGTTCCTTGAGCTCTAGTTTTGTTGTTCGAGCTCTGGTTTTGTTCCTCGGGCTCTGGTTTTCTTTCATGGGCTCTGGTTTTGTTCCTCAGGCTCTGGTTTTATTCCTCAGGCCCTGGTTTTATTCCTCGGGGTTTCGTTTTGTTCCTCGGGCTCTGCTTTATTTCCACGGGCTCTGTTTTTGTTCCTCGAGGGCTGGTTTTGTTCCTTGGGCTATGGTTTTCTTTCCCGGGCTCTGGCTTAGTTCCTCGGGCCCTGGTTTTTTTCCTCGGGCTCTATTTTTGTTCCTCGGGCTCTTGTTTTTTTCCTCATGCTCTGGTTTTGTTCTTGGAGGGCTGGTTTTGTTCCTCGGGCTCTGGCTTGGTTCCTTGGGCCCTGGTTTTTTTTTCTCAGCCTCTGGTTTTGTTCCTCGGGCTCTGATTTTGTTCCTCGGTTTCTGGTTTGGATCCTGGGGCCCTGGTTTTATTCCTCAGGCTCTGGTTTTGTTCCTATGGCCCTCTTTTTGTTCTTCAGGCCCTCCTTTTTGTCCTTGGCCTTGGTTTTTGTTCCTCGCGCTCTGGTTTTCTTCCTCGGGCTCTGGTTTTCTTCCTCAGGCTCTGGTTTTCTTGCTCGGGCTGTGGATTTCTTCCTCCAGGTCTCGTTTTCTTCTTCAGGCCCTAGATTTGTTCCTCGAGCTCTTGTTTTGTTCCTCGGGCTGTGGTTTTCTTCCTCAGGATCTGGTTTTGTTCCTCGAGATCTGGTTTTGTTCCTTGGGCACTGGTTTTGTTCCTCGGGCTCTCGTTTTCTTCCTCGGCATCTGGTTTTGTTCCAAGAGCTTTAGTTTACTTCCTCGGCCTCTGCTTTTCTTCCTTAGGCTTACGTTTTCTTCCTGAAGCTCTGCATTATCTCCTCGGTCTCTGTTTTGTTCCTCGGGCTCTGGTTTTGTTCCTTGACCTCTGGTTTTCTTCCTCGGGCTCTTGTTTTCTTCCTCAGGCTCTGGTTTTGTTCATGGAGGGCTGGTTTTGTTCCTCGGGCTCTGGCTTGGTTCCTCGGGCCCTGTTTTTTTGCCTCAGGCTCTGTTTTTTTTCCCCAGGCTCTGGTTTTGTTCCTCGGTTTCTGGTTTGGTTCCTCGGGCCCTGGTTTTATTCCACGGGCTCTGGTTTTCTTCCTATGGCCCTGTTTTTGTTTTTCAGGCCGTCCTTTTTGTCCTTGGCCTTGGTTTTTGTTCCTCGGGCTCTGGTTTTCTTCCTCAGGATCTGGTTTTGTTCTTCGAGCTCTGGTTTTGTTCCTTGGGCACTGGTTTTGTTCCTCGGGCTCTCGTTTTCTTCCTCGGACTCCCGTTTTGTTCCTCGGGTTCTGGTTTTGTTCCTTGAGCTCTGGTTTTCTTCCTCGGGCTCTGGTTTTCTTCCTCAGGCTCTGGTTTTATTGCTCGGGCTCTGGATTTCTTCCTCGAGCTCTTGTTTTCTTCTTCACGCCCTGGATTTGTTCTTCGGGCTCTGTTTTTGTTCCTCGAGCTGTGGTTGTGTTCCTCGGGCTCTGGTTTTATTCCTCGAGCTCTGGTTGTGTTCCTTGGGCACTGGTTTTGTTCCTCGAGCTCTGGTTGTGTTCCTTGGGCTCTGGTTTTGTTCCTTGAGCTCTAGTTTTGTTGTTCGAGCTCTGGTTTTGTTCCTCGGGTCTGTTTTTTTTGCTCGGGCTCTGGATTTCTTCCTCGAGCCTTCGTTTTCTTCTTCACGCCCTGGATTTGTTCCTCGGGCTCTGTTTTTGTTCCTCGGGTGCTGGTTGTGTTCCTCGGGCTCTGGTTGTGTTCCTTGGGCTCTGGTTTTGTTTCTCGAGCTCTGGTTTTGTTCCTCGGGCTCTGCTTTATTTCCACGGGCTCTGGTTTTGTTCCTTGAGCTCTGGTTTTGTTCCTTGGGCACTGGTTTTCTTCCTCAGGCTCTGGTTTTCTTCCTTAGGCTCTGTTTTATTTGCTCGGGTCTGGATTTCTTCCTCGAGCTCTCGTTTTCTTCTTCACGCCCTGGATTTGTTCCTCGGGCTCTGTTTTTGTTCCTCGGGCGGTGGTTGTGTTCCTCGGGCTCTGGTTTTGTTCCTTGAGCTGTGGTTGTGTTCCTTGGGCTCTGGTTTTGTTCCTTGAGCTCTAGTTTTGTTCTTTGAGCTCTGGTTTTGTTCCTGGAGCTCTGGTTTTCTTTCACGGGCTCTGGTTTTGTTCCTCAGGCTTTGGTTTTATTCCTCAGGCCCTGGTTTTATTCCTCGGCATTTCGTTTTGTTCCTCAGGCTCTTCTTTATTTCCACGGGCTCTGGTTTTGTTCCTCGAGCTCTGGTTTTGTTCCTCGAGGGCTGGTTTTCTTCCTTGGGCTATGGTTTTCTTTCTCGGGCTCTGGCTTGGTTCCTCGGGCCCTGGTTCTTTGCCTCGGGCTCTGGTTTTGTTCCTCGGGCTCTGGTTTTGTTCCTCGGTTTCTGGTTTGGTTCCTCGGGCCCTGGTTTTATTCCACGGGCTCTGGTTTTCTTCCTATGGCCCTGT
This sequence comes from Calonectris borealis, assembly GCF_964195595.1. Lineage (NCBI taxonomy): Eukaryota > Metazoa > Chordata > Aves > Procellariiformes > Procellariidae > Calonectris > Calonectris borealis. The sequence goes on along the minus strand of NW_027441469.1, from coordinate 888,606 downwards.
TTTTGTTTTTCAGGCCGTCCTTTTTGTCCTTGGCCTTGGTTTTTGTTCCTCGGGCTCTGGTTTTCTTCCTCAGGATCTGGTTTTGTTCTTCGAGCTCTGGTTTTGTTCCTTGGGCACTGGTTTTGTTCCTCGGGCTCTCGTTTTCTTCCTCGGACTCTCGTTTTGTTCCTCGGGTTCTGGTTTTGTTCCTTGAGCTCTGGTTTTCTTCCTCGGGCTCTGGTTTTCTTCCTCAGGCTCTGGTTTTATTGCTCGGGCTCTGGATTTCTTCCTCGAGCTCTTGTTTTTTTCTTCACGCCCTGGATTTGTTCCTCGGGCTCTGTTTTTGTTCCTCGAGCTGTGGTTGTGTTCCTCGGGCTCTGGTTTTATTCCTCGAGCTCTGGTTGTGTTCCTTGGGCACTGGTTTTGTTCCTCGAGCTCTGGTTGTGTTCCTTGGGCTCTGGTTTTGTTCCTTGAGCTCTAGTTTTGTTGTTCGAGCTCTGGTTTTGTTCCTCGGGCTCTGGTTTTCTTTCACGGGCTCTGGTTTTGTTCCTCAGGCTCTGGTTTTATTCCTCAGGCCCTGGTTTTATTCCTCGGGGTTTCGTTTTGTTCCTCGGGCTCTGCTTTATTTCCACGGGCTCTGTTTTTGTTCCTCGAGGGCTGGTTTTGTTCCTTGGGCTATGGTTTTCTTTCCCGGGCTCTGGCTTAGTTCCTCGGGCCCTGGTTTTTTTCCTCGGGCTCCATTTTTGTTCCTCGGGCTCTTGTTTTCTTCCTCATGCTCTGGTTTTGTTCATGGAGGGCTGGTTTTGTTCCTCGGGCTCTGGCTTGGTTCCTCGCGCCCTGTTTTTTTTTTCTCGGCCTCTGGTTTTGTTCCTCGGGCTCTGATTTTGTTCCTCGGTTTCTGGTTTGGTTCCTCGGGCCCTGGTTTTATTCCACGGGCTCTGGTTTTCTTCCTATGGCCCTCTTTTTGTTCTTCAGGCCCTCCTTTTTGTCCTTGGCCTTGGTTTTTGTTCCTTGGGCTCTGGTTTTCTTCCTCGGGCTCTGGTTTTTTTCCTCAGGCTCTGGTTTTGTTCTTGGAGGGCTGGTTTTGTTCCTCGGGCTCTGGCTTGGTTCCTCGGGCCCTGGTTCTTTTTTCTCAGCCTCTGGTTTTGTTCCTCGGGCTCTGATTTTGATCCTCGGTTTCTGGTTTGGATCCTGGGGCCCTGGTTTTATTCCTCAGGCTCTGGTTTTGTTCCTATGGCCCTCTTTTTGTTCTTCAGGCCCTCCTTTTTGTCCTTGGCCTTGGTTTTTGTTCCTCGCGCTCTGGTTTTCTTCCTCGGGCTCTGGTTTTCTTCCTCAGGCTCTGGTTTTCTTCCTCAGGCTCTGGTTTTCTTGCTCGGGCTGTGGATTTCTTCCTCCAGGTCTCGTTTTCTTCTTCAGGCCCTAGATTTGTTCCTCGGGCTCTGGTTGTGTTCCTCGGGTCTGGTTTTGTTCCTCGAGCTCTGGTTTTGTTCCAAGAGCTTTAGTTTACTTCCTCGGCCTCTGCTTTTCTTCCTTAGGCTCACGTTTTCTTCCTGAAGCTCTGCATTATCTCCTCGGTTTCTGTTTTGTTCCTCGGGCTCTGGTTTTGTTCCTTGACCTCTGGTTTTCTTCCTCGGGCTCTTGTTTTCTTCCTCAGGCTCTGGTTTTGTTCATGGAGGGCTGGTTTTGTTCCTCGGGCTCTGGCTTGGTTCCTCGGGCCCTGTTTTTTTGCCTCAGGCTCTGGTTTTGTTCCTCGGTTTCTGGTTTGGTTCCTCGGGCCCTGGTTTTATTCCACGGGCTCTGGTTTTCTTCCTATGGCCCTTGTTTTATTCTTCAGGTCCTCCTTTTGATCCTTGGGCTCTGGTTTTGTTCCTCAGTCTCTGGTTTTCTTCCTCAGGATCTGGTTTTGTTCCTTGGGCACTGGTTTTCTTCCTCGGGCTCTCGTTTTCTTCCTCGGACTCTCGTTTTGTTCCTCGGGTTCTCGTATTTTTCCTTGAGCTCTGGTTTTCTTCCTCGGGCTCTGGTTTTCTTCCTCAGACTCTGGTTTTGTTGCTCGGGCTCTGGACTTCTTCCTCCAGCTCTTGTTTTTTTCTTCAGGCCCTAGATTTGTTCCTCGGGCTCTGTTTTTGTTCTTCGGGCGCTGATTGTGTTCTTGGGCTCTAGTTTTGTTTCTCGAGCTCTGGTTTTGTTCCTCGGGCTCTGCTTTATTTCCACGGTCTCTGGTTTTGTTCCTCGAGCTCTGTTTTTGTTCCTCGAGGGCTGGTTTTGTTCCTTGGGCTATGGTTTTCTTTCTCGGGCTCTGGCTTGGTTCCTCGGGCCCTGGTTTTTTGCTTCGGGCTCTGGTTTTGTTCCTCGGGCTCTGTTTTTGTTCCTCAGGCACTGGTTGTGTTCCTTGGGCTCTGGTTTTGTTTCTCGAGCTCTGGTTTTGTTCCTCGGGCTCTGCTTTATTTCCACGGGCTCTGGTTTTGTTCCTCGAGCACTGGTTTTGTTCCTCGGGCTCTCGTTTTCTTCCTCGGACTCTCGTTTTGTTCCTCGGGTTCTGGTTTTTTTCCTTGAGCTCTGGTTTTCTTCCTCGGGCTCTGGTTTTCTTCCTCAGGCTCTGGTTTTATTCCTCATGACCTGGTTTTATTCCTCGGGGTTTCGTTTTGTTCCACGGGCTCTGCTTTATTTCCACGGGCTCTGGTTTTTTAGCTCGAGCTCTGGTTTTGTTCCTCGAGGGCTGGTTTTGTTCCTTGGGCTATGGTTTTCTTTCTCGGGCTCTGGCTTGGTTCCTCGGGCCCTGGTTTTTTGCTTCGGGCTCTGGTTTTATTCCTCGGGCTCTGTTTTTGTTCTTCGGGCGCTGGTTGTGTTCTTGGGCTCTAGTTTTGTTTCTCGAGCTCTGGTTTTGTTCCTCGGGCTCTGCTTTATTTCCACGGGCTCTGGTTTTGTTCCTCGAGCTCTGTTTTTGTTCCTCGAGGGCTGGTTTTGTTCCTTGGGCTATGGTTTTCTTTCTCGGGCTCTGGCTTGGTTCCTCGGGCCCTGGTTTTTTGCTTCGGGCTCTGGTTTTGTTCCTCGGGCTCTGTTTTTGTTCCTCAGGCACTGGTTGTGTTCCTTGGGCTCTGGTTTTGTTTCTCGAGCTCTGGTTTTGTTCCTCGGGCTCTGCTTTATTTCCACGGCCTCTGGTTTTGTTCCTCGAGCTCTGGTTTTGTTCCTTGGGCACTGGTTTTCTTCCTCGGGCTCTCGTTTTGATCCTCTGGTTCTGGTTTTGTTCCTCGAGCTCTGTTTTTCTTCCTCGGGCTCTGGTTTTCTTCCTCAGGCTCTGGTTTTTTTGCTCGGGCTCTGGATATCTTCCTCGAGCTCTCGTTTTCTTCTTTACGCCCTGGATTTGTTCCTCGGGCTCTGTTTTTGTTCCTCGGGTGCTGGTTGTGTTCCTCGGGCTCTGGTTTTGTTCCTTGAGCTCTGGTTGTGTTCCTTGGGCTCTGGTTTTGTTTCTTGAGCTCTAATTTTGTTCTTCGAGCTCTGATTTTGTTCCTGGGGCTCTGGTTTTCTTTCACGGGCTCTGTTTTTGTTCCTCGGGCTCTCCTTTTCTTCCTCGGCACCTGGTTTTGTTCCAAGAGCTCTAGTTTTCTTCCTCGGGCTCTGGTTTTCTTCCTCGGGCTCTCGTTTTCTTCCTTTGGCACTGGTTTTGTTCGTCGGGCTCTCGTTTTCTTCCTCGAACTCTCGTTTTGTTCCTCGGGTTCTGGTTTTGTTCCTTGAGCTCTGGTTTTATTCCTCGGGCTCTGGTTGTGTTCCTCGGGCTCTGGTTCTGTTCCTCGGGCTCTGGTTTTGTTCATTGAGGGCTTGTTTTCTTCCTCGGGCTCTGGTTTTGTTCCTCAGGCTCTGGTTTTGTTCCTCGGGCTCTGGTTTTCTTCCTCGGACCCTGTTTCTTTACCTCGAGGGGTGGTTTTGTTCCTCGGGCTCTGACTTGGTTCCTCAGGCCCTGGTTGTTTTCCTCGGGCTCTGGTTTTGTTCCTCGGGCTCTGGTTTTGTTCCTCGAGCGCTAGATTTGTTCCTCGGGCTCTGGATTTGTTCCTCGGTTTCTGGTTCGGTTCCTCGGGCCCTGGTTTTATTCCACGGGCTCTGGTTTTCTTCCTATGGCCCTCGTTTTGTTCTTCAGGCCTTCCTTTTTGTCCTTGGGCTCTGGTTTTGTTCCTCGAGCTCTGGTTTTATTCCTTTGGCACTGGTTATGTTCGTCGGGCTCTCGTTTTCTTCCTCGGACTCTCGTTTTGTTCCTCGGTTTGTGGTTTTGTTCCTTGGGTTCTGGTTTTCTTCCTCGGGCTCTGGTTTTCTTCCGCGGGCTCTGGTTTTCTTCCTCAGGCTCTGGTTTTGTTGCTCGGGCTCTGGATTTCTTCCTTGAGCTCTCCTTTTCTTCTTCGGGCCCTAGTTTTGTTCCTCGGGCTCTGTTTTTGTTCCTCGGGCTCTGGTTGTGTTCCTCGGGCTCTGGTTGTGTTCCTCGGGCTCCGGGTTTGCTCCTCGAGCTCTAGTTTTGTTCCTCAGGCCCTGGTTTTCTTCCTCGGGGTTTCCTTTTGTTCCTTGGGCTCTGATATTGTTCTTCCGGCTTTGGTTTTGGTCCTCGGGCTCTGTTTTTGTTCCTCGGGCTCTCCTTTTCTTCCTTGGCATCTGGTTTTGTTCCAAGAGCTCTAGTTTTCTTCCTCGGGCTCTGGTTTTCTTCCTCGGGCTCTGGTTTTCTTCCTTTGGCACTGGTTTTGTTCCTCGGGCTCTCGTTTTCTTCCTCGAACTCTCGTTTTGTTCCTCGGGTTCTGGTTTTGTTCCGCGAGCTCTGGTTTTATTCCTCGGGCTCTGGTTTTGTTCATTGAGGTCTGGTTTTCTTCCTCGGGCTCTGGTTGTGTTCCTCGGGCTCTGGTTCTGTTCCTCGGGCTCTGGTTTTGTTCATCGAGGGCTTGTTTTCTTCCTTGGGCTCTGGTTTTGTTCCTCAGGCTCTGGTTTTCTTCCTCGGGCTCTGGTTTTCTTCCTCGGACCCTGTTTCTTTACCTCGAGGGGTGGTTTTGTTCCTCGGGCTCTGGCTTGGTTCCTCAGGCCCTGGTTGTTTTCCTCGGGCTCTGGTTTTGTTCCTCGGGCTCTGGTTTTGTTCCTCGAGCGCTAGTTTTGTTCCTCGGGCTCTGGATTTGTTCCTCGGTTTCTGGTTCGGTTCCTCGGGCCCTGGTTTTATTCCACGGGCTCTGGTTTTCTTCCTATGGCCCTCGTTTTGTTCTTCAGGCCTTCCTTTTTGTCCTTGGGCTCTGGTTTTGTTCCTTGAGGTCTGGTTTTCTTCCTTGGGCTCTAGTTTTCTTCCTCGGGCTCTGGTTTTCTTCCTCGGGCTCTGGTTTTCTTCCTCAGGCTCTGGTTTTGTTGCTCGGGCTCTGGATTTCTTCCTCGAGCTCTCCTTTTCTTCTTCGGGCCCTAGTTTTGTTCCTCGGGCTCTGTTTTTGTTCCTCGGGCTCTGGTTGTGTTCCTCGGGCTCTGGTTGTGTTCCTCGGGCTCCGGGTTTGCTCCTCGAGCTCTAGTTTTGTTCCTCAGGCCCTGGTTTTCTTCCTCGGGGTTTCCTTTTGTTCCTTGGGCTCTGATATTGTTCTTCGGGCTTTGGTTTTGTTCCTCGGGCTCTGTTTTTGTTCCTCGGGCTCTCCTTTTGTTCCTCGGCACCTGATTTTCTTCCTCGGGCTCTCGTTTTCTTCCTCGAACTCTCGTTTTGTTCCTCGGGTTCTGGTTTTGTTCCTTGAGCTCTGGTTTTATTCCTCGGGCTGTGGTTTTGTTCATCGAGGTCTGGTTTTCTTCCTCGGGCTCTGGTTGTGTTCCTCGGGCTCTGGTTCTGTTCCTCGGGCTCTGGTTTTGTTCATCGAGGGCTTGTTTTCTTCCTCGGGCTCTGGTTTTGTTCCTCAGGCTCTGGTTTTGTTCCTCGGGCTCTGGTTTTCTTCCTCGGACCCTGTTTCTTTACCTCGAGGGGTGGTTTTGTTCCTCGGGCTCTGGCTTGGTTCCTCAGGCCCTGGTTGTTTTCCTCGGGCTCTGGTTTTGTTCCTCGGGCTCTGGTTTTGTTCCTCGAGCGCTAGTTTTGTTCCTCGGGCTCTGGACTTGTTCCTCGGTTTCTGGTTCGGTTCCTCGGGCCCTGGTTTTATTCCACGGGCTCTGGTTTTCTTCCTATGGCCCTCGTTTTGTTCTTCAGGCCTTCCTTTTTGTCCTTGGGCTCTGGTTTTGTTCCTCGAGCTCTGGTTTTATTCCTTGGGCACTGGTTATGTTCCTCAGGCTCTTGTTTTCTTCCTCGGACTCCCGTTTTGTTCCTCGGGTTCTGGTTTTGTTCCTTGAGCTCTGGTTTTCTTCCTCGGGCTCTGGTTTTCTTCCTCGGGCTCTGGTTTTCTTCCTCGGGTGCTGGTTTTCTTCCTCAGGCTCTGGTTTTGTTGCTCGGGCTCTGGATTTCTTCCTCGAGCTCTCCTTTTCTTCTTCGGGCCCTAGTTTTGTTCCTCGGGCTCTGTTTTTGTTCCTTGGGCTCTGGTTGTGTTCCTCGGGCTCCGGGTTTGTTCCTCGAGCTCTAGTTTTGTTCCTCAGGCCCTGGTTTTCTTCCTCGGGGTTTCCTTTTGTTCCTTGGGCTCTGATATTGTTCTTCGGGCTTTGGTTTTGTTCCTCGGGCTCTGTTTTTGTTCCTCGGGCTCTCCTTTTCTTCCTCGGCACCTGGTTTTGTTCCAAGAGCTCTAGTTTTCTTCCTCGGGCTCTGGTTTTCTTCCTCAGGCTCTGGTTTTCTTCCTTTGGCACTGGTTCTGTTCCTCGGGCTCTCGTTTTCTTCCTCGAACTCTCGTTTTGTTCCTCAGGTTCTGGTTTTGTTCCTTATGCTCTGGTTTTATTCCTCGGGCTCTGGTTGTGTTCCTCGGGCTCTGGTTCTGTTCCTCGTGCTCTGGTTTTGTTCATCGAGGGCTTGTTTTCTTCCTCGGGCTCTCGTTTTCTTCCTCGAACTCTCGTTTTGTTCCTCGGGTTCTGGTTTTGTTCATTGAGGTCTGGTTTTCTTCCTCGGGCTCTGGTTGTGTTCCTCGGGCTCTGGTTCTGTTCCTCGGGCTCTGGTTTTGTTCATCGAGGGCTTGTTTTCTTCCTCGGGCTCTGGTTTTGTTCCTCAGGCTCTGGTTTTGTTCCTCGGGCTCTGGTTTTCTTCCTCGGACCCTGTTTCTTTACCTCGAGGGGTGGTTTTGTTCCTCGGGCTCTGGCTTGGTTCCTCAGGCCCTGGTTGTTTTCCTCGGGCTCTGGTTTTGTTCCTCGGGCTCTGGTTTTGTTCCTCGAGCGCTAGTTTTGTTCCTCGGGCTCTGGATTTGTTCCTCGGTTTCTGGTTCGGTTCCTCGGGCCCTGGTTTTATTCCACGGGCTCTGGTTTTCTTCCTATGGCCCTCGTTTTGTTCTTCAGGCCTTCCTTTTTGTTCCTCGAGCTCTGGTTTTATTCCTTGGGCACTGGTTATGTTCCTCAGGCTCTTGTTTTCTTCCTCGGACTCTCGTTTTGTTCCTCGGGTTCTGGTTTTGTTCCTTGAGCTCTGGTTTTCTTCCTCGGGCTCTGGTTTTCTTCCTCGGGCTCTGGTTTTCTTCCTCGGGCTCTGGTTTTCTTCCTCAGGCTCTGGTTTTGTTGCTCGGGCTCTGGATTTCTTCCTCGAGCTCTCCTTTTCTTCTTCGGGCCCTAGTTTTGTTCCTCGGGCTCTGTTTTTGTTCCTTGGGCTCTGGTTGTGTTCCTCGGGCTCCGGGTTCGCTCCTCGGGCTCTAGTTTTGTTCCTCAGGCCCTGGTTTTCTTCCTCGGGGTTTCCTTTTGTTCCTCGGGCTCTCGTTTTCTTCCTCGAACTCTCGTTTTGTTCCTCAGGTTCTGGTTTTGTTCCTTATGCTCTGGTTTTATTCCTCGGGCTCTGGTTGTGTTCCTCGGGCTCTGGTTCTGTTCCTCGTGCTCTGGTTTTGTTCATCGAGGGCTTGTTTTCTTCCTCGGGCTCTCGTTTTCTTCCTCGAACTCTCGTTTTGTTCCTCGGGTTCTGGTTTTGTTCCTTGAGCTCTGGTTTTATTCCTCGGGCTCTGGTTTTGTTCCTCGGGCTCTGGTTCTGTTCCTCGGGCTCTGGTTTTGTTCATCGAGGGCTTGTTTTCTTTCTCGGGTCTGGTTTTGTTCCTCAGGCTCTGGTTTTGTTCCTCGGGCTCTGGTTTTGTTCCTCGGACCCTGTTTCTTTACCTCGAGGGGTGGTTTTGTTCCTCGGGCTCTGGCTTGGTTCCTCAGGCCCTGGTTGTTTTCCTCGGGCTCTGGTTTTGTTCCTCGGGCTCTGATTTTGTTCCTCGAGCGCTAGATTTGTTCCTCGGGCTCTGGATTTGTTCCTCGGTTTCTGGTTCGGTTCCTCGGGCCCTGGTTTTATTCCACGGGCTCTGGTTTTCTTCCTATGGCCCTCGTTTTGTTCTTCAGGCCTTCCTTTTTTTCCTTGGGCTCTGGTTTTGTTGCTCGAGCTCTGGTTTTATTCCTTGGGCACTGGTTATGTTCCTCGGGCTCTCGTTTTCTTCCTCGGACTCTCGTTTTGTTCCTCGGGTTCTGGTTTTGTTCCTTGAGGTCTGGTTTTCTTCCTCGGGCTCTGGTTTTCTTCCTCGGGCTCTCGTTTTCTTCCTTTGGCACTGGTTTTGTTCCACGGGTTCTCGTTTTCTTCCTCGAACTCTCGTTTTGTTCCTCGGGTTCTGGTTTTGTTCCTTGAGCTCTGGTTTTATTCCTCGGGCTCTGGTTTTGTTCATCGGGCTTTGGTTTTGTTCCTCGGGCTCTCCTTTTCTTCCACGGCACCTGGTTTTGTGCCAAGAGCTCTAGTTTTGTTCCTCGGGCTCTTGTTTTCTTCCTCAGGCTCTGGTTTTGTTCATGGAGGTCTGGTTTTGTTCCTCGGGCTATGGCTTGGTTCCTCAGGCCCTGGTTTTTTTCCTTGGGCTCTGGTTTTGTTCCTCGGTCTCTGGTTTTCTTCCTCGAGGGCTAGTTTTGTTCCTCGGGCTCTGGATTTGTTCCTCGGTTTCTGGTTCGGTTCCTCGGGCCCTGGTTTTATTCCTCGGGCTCTGGTTTTCTTCCTATGGCCCTCGTTTTGTTCTTCAGGCCTTCCTTTTTGTCCTTGGGCTCTGGTTTTGTTCCTCGAGCTCTGGTTTTATTCCTTGGGCACTGGTTATGTTCCTCGGGCTCTCGTTTTCTTCCTCGGACTCTCGTTTTGTTCCTCGGGTTCTGGTTTTGTTCCTTGAGGTCTGGTTTTCTTCCTTGGGGTCTGGTTTTCTGCCTCGGGCTCTGGTTTTCTTCCTCAGGCTCTGGTTTTGTTGCTCAGGCTCTGGATTTCTTCCTCGAGCTCTCCTTTTCTTCTTCGGACCCTAGTTTTGTTCCTCGGGCTCTGTTTTTGTTCCTCGGGCTCTGTTTTTGTTCCTCGGGCTCTCCTTTTCTTCCTCGGCATCTGGTTTTGTTCCAAGAGCTCTAGTTTTCTTCCTTGGGCTCTGGTTTTCTTCCTCGGGCTCTGGTTTTCTTCCTTTGGCACTGGTTTTGTTCCTCGGGCTATCCTTTTCTTCCTCGGCACCTGGTTTTGTTCCAAGAGCTCTAGTTTTCTTCCTCGGGCTCTGGTTTTCTTCCTTGGGCTCTGGTTTTCTTCCTCGGGCTCTGGTTTTCTTCCTCGGGCTCTGGTTTTCTTCCTCAGGCTCTGGTTTTGTTGCTCGGGCTCTGGATTTCTTCCTCGAGCTCTCCTTTTCTTCTTCGGGCCCTAGTTTTGTTCCTCGGGCTCTGTTTTTGTTCCTCGGGCTCTGGTTGTGTTCCTCGGGCTCTGGTTGTGTTCCTCGGGCTCCGGGTTTGTTCCTCGAGCTCTAGTTTTGTTCCTCAGGCCCTGGTTTTCTTCCTCGGGGTTTCCTTTTGTTCCTTGGGCTCTGATATTGTTCTTCGGGCTTTGGTTTTGTTCCTCGGGCTCTGTTTTTGTTCCTCGGGCTCTCCTTTTCTTCCTCGGCACCTGGTTTTGTTCCAAGAGCTCTAGTTTTCTTCCTCGGGCTCTGGTTTTCTTCCTCGGGCTCTGGTTTTCTTCCTTTGGCACTGGTTTTGTTCCTCGGGCTCTCGTTTTCTTCCTCGAACTCTCGTTTTGTTCCTCGGGTTCTGGTTTTGTTCCTTGAGCTCTGGTTTTATTCCTCGGGCTCTGGTTTTGTTCATCGAGGTCTGGTTTTCTTCCTCGGGCTCTGGTTGTGTTCCTCGGGCTCTGGTTCTGTTCCTCGGGCTCTGGTTTTGTTCATCGAGGGCTTGTTTTCTTCCTCGGGCTCTGGTTTTGTTCCTCAGGCTCTGGTTTTGTTCCTCGGGCTCTGGTTTTCTTCCTCGGACCCTGTTTCTTTACCTCGAGGGGTGGTTTTGTTCCTCGGGCTCAGGCTTGGTTCCTCAGGCTCTGGTTGTTTTCCTCGGGCTCTGGTTTTGTTCCTCGGGCTCTGGTTTTGTTCCTCGAGCGCTAGTTTTGTTCCTCGGGCTCTGGATTTGTTCCTCGGTTTCTGGTTCGGTTCCTCGGGCCCTGGTTTTATTCCACGGGCTCTGGTTTTCTTCCTATGGCCCTCGTTTTGTTCTTCAGGCCTTCCTTTTTGTCCTTGGGCTCTGGTTTTGTTCCTCGAGCTCTGGTTTTATTCCTTGGGCACTGGTTATGTTCCTCAGGCTCTTGTTTTCTTCCTCGGACTCCCGTTTTGTTCCTCGGGTTCTGGTTTTGTTCCTTGAGCTCTGGTTTTCTTCCTCGGGCTCTGGTTTTCTTCCTCGGGCTCTGGTTTTCTTCCTCGGGCTCTGGTTTTGTTGCTCGGGCTCTGGATTTCTTCCTCGAGCTCTCCTTTTCTTCTTCGGGCCCTAGTTTTGTTCCTCGGGCTCTGTTTTTGTTCCTCGGGCTCTGGTTGTGTTCCTCGGGCTCCGGGTTTGCTCCTCGAGCTCTAGTTTTGTTCCTCAGGCCCTGGTTTTCTTCCTCGGGGTTTCCTTTTGTTCCTTGGGCTCTGATATTGTTCTTCGGGCTTTGGTTTTGTTCCTCGGGCTCTGTTTTTGTTCCTCGGGCTCTCCTTTTCTTCCTCGGCACCTGGTTTTGTTCCAAGAGCTCTAGTTTTCTTCCTCGGGCTCTGGTTTTCTTCCTCAGGCTCTGGTTTTCTTCCTTTGGCACTGGTTTTGTTCCTCGGGCTCTCGTTTTCTTCCTCGAACTCTCGTTTTGTTCCTCAGGTTCTGGTTTTGTTCCTTATGCTCTGGTTTTATTCCTCGGGCTCTGGTTGTGTTCCTCGGGCTCTGGTTCTGTTCCTCGTGCTCTGGTTTTGTTCATCGAGGGCTTGTTTTCTTCCTCGGGCTCTCGTTTTCTTCCTCGAACTCTCGTTTTGTTCCTCGGGTTCTGGTTTTGTTCCTTGAGCTCTGGTTTTATTCCTCGGGCTCTGGTTTTGTTCCTCGGGCTCTGGTTCTGTTCCTCGGGCTCTGGTTTTGTTCATCGAGGGCTTGTTTTCTTCCTCGGGTCTGGTTTTGTTCCTCAGGCTCTGGTTTTGTTCCTCGGGCTCTGCTTTTCTTCCTCAGACCCTGTTTCTTTACCTCGAGGGGTGGTTTTGTTCCTCGGGCTCAGGCTTGGTTCCTCAGGCTCTGGTTGTTTTCCTCGGGCTCTGGTTTTGTTCCTCGAGCGCTAGTTTTGTTCCTCGGGCTCTGGATTTTTTCCTCGGTTTCTGGTTCGGTTCCTCGGGCCCTGGTTTTATTCCACGGGCTCTGGTTTTCTTCCTATGGCCCTCGTTTTGTTCTTCAGGCCTTCCTTTTTGTCCTTGGGCTCTGGTTTTGTTCCTCGAGCTCTGGTTTTATTCCTTGGGCACTGGTTATGTTCCTCGGGCTCTCGTTTTCTTCCTCGGACTCTCGTTTTGTTCCTCGGGTTCTGGTTTTGTTCCTTGAGGTCTGGTTTTCTTCCTTGGGGTCTGGTTTTCTGCCTCGGGCTCTGGTTTTCTTCCTCAGGCTCTGGTTTTGTTGCTCAGGCTCTGGATTTCTTCCTCGAGCTCTCCTTTTCTTCTTCGGACCCTAGTTTTGTTCCTCGGGCTCTGTTTTTGTTCCTCGGGCTCTGTTTTTGTTCCTCGGGCTCTCCTTTTCTTCCTCGGCATCTGGTTTTGTTCCAAGAGCTCTAGTTTTCTTCCTTGGGCTCTGGTTTTCTTCCTCGGGCTCTGGTTTTCTTCCTTTGGCACTGGTTTTGTTCCTCGGGCTATCCTTTTCTTCCTCGGCACCTGGTTTTGTTCCAAGAGCTCTAGTTTTCTTCCTCGGGCTCTGGTTTTCTTCCTTGGGCTCTGGTTTTCTTCCTCGGGCTCTGGTTTTCTTCCTCGGGCTCTGGTTTTCTTCCTCAGGCTCTGGTTTTGTTGCTCGGGCTCTGGATTTCTTCCTCGAGCTCTCCTTTTCTTCTTCGGGCCCTAGTTTTGTTCCTCGGGCTCTGTTTTTGTTCCTCGGGCTCTGGTTGTGTTCCTCGGGCTCTGGTTGTGTTCCTCGGGCTCCGGGTTTGTTCCTCGAGCTCTAGTTTTGTTCCTCAGGCCCTGGTTTTCTTCCTCGGGGTTTCCTTTTGTTCCTTGGGCTCTGATATTGTTCTTCGGGCTTTGGTTTTGTTCCTCGGGCTCTGTTTTTGTTCCTCGGGCTCTCCTTTTCTTCCTCGGCACCTGGTTTTGTTCCAAGAGCTCTAGTTTTCTTCCTCGGGCTCTGGTTTTCTTCCTCGGGCTCTGGTTTTCTTCCTTTGGCACTGGTTTTGTTCCTCGGGCTCTCGTTTTCTTCCTCGAACTCTCGTTTTGTTCCTCGGGTTCTGGTTTTGTTCCTTGAGCTCTGGTTTTATTCCTCGGGCTCTGGTTTTGTTCATCGAGGTCTGGTTTTCTTCCTCGGGCTCTGGTTGTGTTCCTCGGCCTCTGGTTCTGTTCCTCGGGCTCTGGTTTTGTTCATCGAGGGCTTGTTTTCTTCCTCGGGCTCTGGTTTTGTTCCTCAGGCTCTGGTTTTGTTCCTCGGGCTCTGGTTTTCTTCCTCGGACCCTGTTTCTTTACCTCGAGGGGTGGTTTTGTTCCTCGGGCTCAGGCTTGGTTCCTCAGGCTCTGGTTGTTTTCCTCGGGCTCTGGTTTTGTTCCTCGGGCTCTGGTTTTGTTCCTCGAGCGCTAGTTTTGTTCCTCGGGCTCTGGATTTGTTCCTCGGTTTCTGGTTCGGTTCCTCGGGCCCTGGTTTTATTCCACGGGCTCTGGTTTTCTTCCTATGGCCCTCGTTTTGTTCTTCAGGCCTTCCTTTTTGTCCTTGGGCTCTGGTTTTGTTCCTCGAGCTCTGGTTTTATTCCTTGGGCACTGGTTATGTTCCTCAGGCTCTTGTTTTCTTCCTCGGACTCTCGTTTTGTTCCTCGGGTTCTGGTTTTGTTCCTTGAGCTCTGGTTTTCTTCCTCGGGCTCTGGTTTTCTTCCTCGGGCTCTGGTTTTCTTCCTCGGGCTCTGGTTTTCTTCCTCAGGCTCTGGTTTTGTTGCTCGGGCTCTGGATTTCTTCCTCGAGCTCTCCTTTTCTTCTTCGGGCCCTAGTTTTGTTCCTCGGGCTCTGTTTTTGTTCCTTGGGCTCTGGTTGTGTTCCTCGGGCTCCGGGTTCGCTCCTCGGGCTCTAGTTTTGTTCCTCAGGCCCTGGTTTTCTTCCTCGGGGTTTCCTTTTGTTCCTTGGGCTCTGATATTGTTCTTCGGGCTTTGGTTTTGTTCCTCGGGCTCTGTTTTTGTTCCTCGGGCTCTCCTTTTCTTCCTCGGCACCTGGTTTTGTTCCAAGAGCTCTAGTTTTCTTCCTCGGGCTCTGGTTTTCTTCCTCAGGCTCTGGTTTTCTTCCTTTGGCACTGGTTTTGTTCCTCGGGCTCTCGTTTTCTTCCTCGAACTCTCGTTTTGTTCCTCAGGTTCTGGTTTTGTTCCTTATGCTCTGGTTTTATTCCTCGGGCTCTGGTTGTGTTCCTCGGGCTCTGGTTCTGTTCCTCGTGCTCTGGTTTTGTTCATCGAGGGCTTGTTTTCTTCCTCGGGCTCTCGTTTTCTTCCTCGAACTCTCGTTTTGTTCCTCGGGTTCTGGTTTTGTTCCTTGAGCTCTGGTTTTATTCCTCGGGCTCTGGTTTTGTTCCTCGGGCTCTGGTTCTGTTCCTCGGGCTCTGGTTTTGTTCATCGAGGGCTTGTTTTCTTTCTCGGGTCTGGTTTTGTTCCTCAGGCTCTGGTTTTGTTCCTCGGGCTCTGGTTTTGTTCCTCGGACCCTGTTTCTTTACCTCGAGGGGTGGTTTTGTTCCTCGGGCTCTGGCTTGGTTCCTCAGGCCCTGGTTGTTTTCCTCGGGCTCTGGTTTTGTTCCTCGGGCTCTGGTTTTGTTCCTCGAGCGCTAGATTTGTTCCTCGGGCTCTGGATTTGTTCCTCGGTTTCTGGTTCGGTTCCTCGGGCCCTGGTTTTATTCCACGGGCTCTGGTTTTCTTCCTATGGCCCTCGTTTTGTTCTTCAGGCCTTCCTTTTTTTCCTTGGGCTCTGGTTTTGTTGCTCGAGCTCTGGTTTTATTCCTTGGGCACTGGTTATGTTCCTCGGGCTCTCGTTTTCTTCCTCGGACTCTCGTTTTGTTCCTCGGGTTCTGGTTTTGTTCCTTGAGGTCTGGTTTTCTTCCTCGGGCTCTGGTTTTCTTCCTCGGGCTCTCGTTTTCTTCCTTTGGCACTGGTTTTGTTCCACGGGTTCTCGTTTTCTTCCTCGAACTCTCGTTTTGTTCCTCGGGTTCTGGTTTTGTTCCTTGAGCTCTGGTTTTATTCCTCGGGCTCTGGTTTTGTTCATCGGGCTTTGGTTTTGTTCCTCGGGCTCTCCTTTTCTTCCACGGCACCTGGTTTTGTGCCAAGAGCTCTAGTTTTGTTCCTCGGGCTCTTGTTTTCTTCCTCAGGCTCTGGTTTTGTTCATGGAGGTCTGGTTTTGTTCCTCGGGCTATGGCTTGGTTCCTCAGGCCCTGGTTTTTTTCCTTGGGCTCTGGTTTTGTTCCTCGGTCTCTGGTTTTCTTCCTCGAGGGCTAGTTTTGTTCCTCGGGCTCTGGATTTGTTCCTCGGTTTCTGGTTCGGTTCCTCGGGCCCTGGTTTTATTCCTCGGGCTCTGGTTTTCTTCCTATGGCCCTCGTTTTGTTCTTCAGGCCTTCCTTTTTGTCCTTGGGCTCTGGTTTTGTTGCTCGAGCTCTGGTTTTATTCCTTGGGCACTGGTTATGTTCCTCGGGCTCTCGTTTTCTTCCTCGGACTCTCGTTTTGTTCCTCGGGTTCTGGTTTTGTTCCTTGAGGTCTGGTTTTCTTCCTTGGGGTCTGGTTTTCTGCCTCGGGCTCTGGTTTTCTTCCTCAGGCTCTGGTTTTGTTGCTCAGGCTCTGGATTTCTTCCTCGAGCTCTCCTTTTCTTCTTCGGACCCTAGTTTTGTTCCTCGGGCTCTGTTTTTGTTCCTCGGGCTCTGTTTTTGTTCCTCGGGCTCTCCTTTTCTTCCTCGGCATCTGGTTTTGTTCCAAGAGCTCTAGTTTTCTTCCTTGGGCTCTGGTTTTCTTCCTCGGGCTCTGGTTTTCTTCCTTTGGCACTGGTTTTGTTCCTCGGGCTATCCTTTTCTTCCTCGGCACCTGGTTTTGTTCCAAGAGCTCTAGTTTTCTTCCTCGGGCTCTGGTTTTCTTCCTTGGGCTCTGGTTTTCTTCCTCGGGCTCTGGTTTTCTTCCTCGGGCTCTGGTTTTCTTCCTCAGGCTCTGGTTTTGTTGCTCGGGCTCTGGATTTCTTCCTCGAGCTCTCCTTTTCTTCTTCGGGCCCTAGTTTTGTTCCTCGGGCTCTGTTTTTGTTCCTCGGGCTCTGGTTGTGTTCCTCGGGCTCTGGTTGTGTTCCTCGGGCTCCGGGTTTGTTCCTCGAGCTCTAGTTTTGTTCCTCAGGCCCTGGTTTTCTTCCTCGGGGTTTCCTTTTGTTCCTTGGGCTCTGATATTGTTCTTCGGGCTTTGGTTTTGTTCCTCGGGCTCTGTTTTTGTTCCTCGGGCTCTCCTTTTCTTCCTCGGCACCTGGTTTTGTTCCAAGAGCTCTAGTTTTCTTCCTCGGGCTCTGGTTTTCTTCCTCGGGCTCTGGTTTTCTTCCTTTGGCACTGGTTTTGTTCCTCGGGCTCTCGTTTTCTTCCTCGAACTCTCGTTTTGTTCCTCGGGTTCTGGTTTTGTTCCTTGAGCTCTGGTTTTATTCCTCGGGCTCTGGTTTTGTTCATCGAGGTCTGGTTTTCTTCCTCGGGCTCTGGTTGTGTTCCTCGGCCTCTGGTTCTGTTCCTCGGGCTCTGGTTTTGTTCATCGAGGGCTTGTTTTCTTCCTCGGGCTCTGGTTTTGTTCCTCAGGCTCTGGTTTTGTTCCTCGGGCTCTGCTTTTCTTCCTCGGACCCTGTTTCTTTACCTCGAGGGGTGGTTTTGTTCCTCGGGCTATGGCTTGGTTCCTCAGGCTCTGGTTGTTTTCCTCGGGCTCTGGTTTTGTTCCTCGGGCTCTGGTTTTGTTCCTCGAGCGCTAGTTTTGTTCCTCGGGCTCTGGATTTGTTCCTCGGTTTCTGGTTCGGTTCCTCGGGCCCTGGTTTTATTCCACGGGCTCTGGTTTTCTTCCTATGGCCCTCGTTTTGTTCTTCAGGCCTTCCTTTTTGTCCTTGGGCTCTGGTTTTGTTCCTCGAGCTCTGGTTTTATTCCTTGGGCACTGGTTATGTTCCTCAGGCTCTTGTTTTCTTCCTCGGACTCCCGTTTTGTTCCTCGGGTTCTGGTTTTGTTCCTTGAGCTCTGGTTTTCTTCCTCGGGCTCTGGTTTTCTTCCTCGGGCTCTGGTTTTCTTCCTCGGGCTCTGGTTTTGTTGCTCGGGCTCTGGATTTCTTCCTCGAGCTCTCCTTTTCTTCTTCGGGCCCTAGTTTTGTTCCTCGGGCTCTGTTTTTGTTCCTCGGGCTCTGGTTGTGTTCCTCGGGCTCCGGGTTTGCTCCTCGAGCTCTAGTTTTGTTCCTCAGGCCCTGGTTTTCTTCCTCGGGGTTTCCTTTTGTTCCTTGGGCTCTGATATTGTTCTTCGGGCTTTGGTTTTGTTCCTCGGGCTCTGTTTTTGTTCCTCGGGCTCTCCTTTTCTTCCTCGGCACCTGGTTTTGTTCCAAGAGCTCTAGTTTTCTTCCTCGGGCTCTGGTTTTCTTCCTCAGGCTCTGGTTTTCTTCCTTTGGCACTGGTTTTGTTCCTCGGGCTCTCGTTTTCTTCCTCGAACTCTCGTTTTGTTCCTCAGGTTCTGGTTTTGTTCCTTATGCTCTGGTTTTATTCCTCGGGCTCTGGTTGTGTTCCTCGGGCTCTGGTTCTGTTCCTCGTGCTCTGGTTTTGTTCATCGAGGGCTTGTTTTCTTCCTCGGGCTCTCGTTTTCTTCCTCGAACTCTCGTTTTGTTCCTCGGGTTCTGGTTTTGTTCCTTGAGCTCTGGTTTTATTCCTCGGGCTCTGGTTTTGTTCCTCGGGCTCTGGTTCTGTTCCTCGGGCTCTGGTTTTGTTCATCGAGGGCTTGTTTTCTTCCTCGGGTCTGGTTTTGTTCCTCAGGCTCTGGTTTTGTTCCTCGGGCTCTGCTTTTCTTCCTCAGACCCTGTTTCTTTACCTCGAGGGGTGGTTTTGTTCCTCGGGCTCAGGCTTGGTTCCTCAGGCTCTGGTTGTTTTCCTCGGGCTCTGGTTTTGTTCCTCGAGCGCTAGTTTTGTTCCTCGGGCTCTGGATTTTTTCCTCGGTTTCTGGTTCGGTTCCTCGGGCCCTGGTTTTATTCCACGGGCTCTGGTTTTCTTCCTATGGCCCTCGTTTTGTTCTTCAGGCCTTCCTTTTTGTCCTTGGGCTCTGGTTTTGTTGCTCGAGCTCTGGTTTTATTCCTTGGGCACTGGTTATGTTCCTCGGGCTCTCGTTTTCTTCCTCGGACTCTCGTTTTGTTCCTCGGGTTCTGGTTTTGTTCCTTGAGGTCTGGTTTTCTTCCTTGGGGTCTGGTTTTCTGCCTCGGGCTCTGGTTTTCTTCCTCAGGCTCTGGTTTTGTTGCTCAGGCTCTGGATTTCTTCCTCGAGCTCTCCTTTTCTTCTTCGGACCCTAGTTTTGTTCCTCGGGCTCTGTTTTTGTTCCTCGGGCTCTGTTTTTGTTCCTCGGGCTCTCCTTTTCTTCCTCGGCATCTGGTTTTGTTCCAAGAGCTCTAGTTTTCTTCCTTGGGCTCTGGTTTTCTTCCTCGGGCTCTGGTTTTCTTCCTTTGGCACTGGTTTTGTTCCTCGGGCTATCCTTTTCTTCCTCGGCACCTGGTTTTGTTCCAAGAGCTCTAGTTTTCTTCCTCGGGCTCTGGTTTTCTTCCTTGGGCTCTGGTTTTCTTCCTCGGGCTCTGGTTTTCTTCCTCGGGCTCTGGTTTTCTTCCTCAGGCTCTGGTTTTGTTGCTCGGGCTCTGGATTTCTTCCTCGAGCTCTCCTTTTCTTCTTCGGGCCCTAGTTTTGTTCCTCGGGCTCTGTTTTTGTTCCTCGGGCTCTGGTTGTGTTCCTCGGGCTCTGGTTGTGTTCCTCGGGCTCCGGGTTTGTTCCTCGAGCTCTAGTTTTGTTCCTCAGGCCCTGGTTTTCTTCCTCGGGGTTTCCTTTTGTTCCTTGGGCTCTGATATTGTTCTTCGGGCTTTGGTTTTGTTCCTCGGGCTCTGTTTTTGTTCCTCGGGCTCTCCTTTTCTTCCTCGGCACCTGGTTTTGTTCCAAGAGCTCTAGTTTTCTTCCTCGGGCTCTGGTTTTCTTCCTCGGGCTCTGGTTTTCTTCCTTTGGCACTGGTTTTGTTCCTCGGGCTCTCGTTTTCTTCCTCGAACTCTCGTTTTGTTCCTCGGGTTCTGGTTTTGTTCCTTGAGCTCTGGTTTTATTCCTCGGGCTCTGGTTTTGTTCATCGAGGTCTGGTTTTCTTCCTCGGGCTCTGGTTGTGTTCCTCGGGCTCTGGTTCTGTTCCTCGGGCTCTGGTTTTGTTCATCGAGGGCTTGTTTTCTTCCTCGGGCTCTGGTTTTGTTCCTCAGGCTCTGGTTTTGTTCCTCGGGCTCTGGTTTTCTTCCTCGGACCCTGTTTCTTTACCTCGAGGGGTGGTTTTGTTCCTCGGGCTCAGGCTTGGTTCCTCAGGCTCTGGTTGTTTTCCTCGGGCTCTGGTTTTGTTCCTCGGGCTCTGGTTTTGTTCCTCGAGCGCTAGTTTTGTTCCTCGGGCTCTGGATTTGTTCCTCGGTTTCTGGTTCGGTTCCTCGGGCCCTGGTTTTATTCCACGGGCTCTGGTTTTCTTCCTATGGCCCTCGTTTTGTTCTTCAGGCCTTCCTTTTTGTCCTTGGGCTCTGGTTTTGTTCCTCGAGCTCTGGTTTTATTCCTTGGGCACTGGTTATGTTCCTCAGGCTCTTGTTTTCTTCCTCGGACTCCCGTTTTGTTCCTCGGGTTCTGGTTTTGTTCCTTGAGCTCTGGTTTTCTTCCTCGGGCTCTGGTTTTCTTCCTCGGGCTCTGGTTTTCTTCCTCGGGCTCTGGTTTTGTTGCTCGGGCTCTGGATTTCTTCCTCGAGCTCTCCTTTTCTTCTTCGGGCCCTAGTTTTGTTCCTCGGGCTCTGTTTTTGTTCCTCGGGCTCTGGTTGTGTTCCTCGGGCTCCGGGTTTGCTCCTCGAGCTCTAGTTTTGTTCCTCAGGCCCTGGTTTTCTTCCTCGGGGTTTCCTTTTGTTCCTTGGGCTCTGATATTGTTCTTCGGGCTTTGGTTTTGTTCCTCGGGCTCTCCTTTTCTTCCTCGGCACCTGGTTTTGTTCCAAGAGCTCTAGTTTTCTTCCTCGGGCTCTGGTTTTCTTCCTCAGGCTCTGGTTTTCTTCCTTTGGCACTGGTTTTGTTCCTCGGGCTCTCGTTTTCTTCCTCGAACTCTCGTTTTGTTCCTCAGGTTCTGGTTTTGTTCCTTATGCTCTGGTTTTATTCCTCGGGCTCTGGTTGTGTTCCTCGGGCTCTGGTTCTGTTCCTCGTGCTCTGGTTTTGTTCATCGAGGGCTTGTTTTCTTCCTCGGGCTCTCGTTTTCTTCCTCGAACTCTCGTTTTGTTCCTCGGGTTCTGGTTTTGTTCCTTGAGCTCTGGTTTTATTCCTCGGGCTCTGGTTTTGTTCCTCGGGCTCTGGTTCTGTTCCTCGGGCTCTGGTTTTGTTCATCGAGGGCTTGTTTTCTTCCTCGGGCTCTCGTTTTCTTCCTCGAACTCTTGTTTTGTTCCTCGGGTTCTGGTTTTGTTCCTTGAGCTCTGGTTTTATTCCTCGGGCTCTGGTTTTGTTCCTCGGGCTCTGGTTCTGTTCCTCAGGCTCTGGTTTTGTTCCTCGGGCTCTGCTTTTCTTCCTCAGACCCTGTTTCTTTACCTCGAGGGGTGGTTTTGTTCCTCGGGCTCAGGCTTGGTTCCTCAGGCTCTGGTTGTTTTCCTCGGGCTCTGGTTTTGTTCCTCGAGCGCTAGTTTTGTTCCTCGGGCTCTGGATTTTTTCCTCGGTTTCTGGTTCGGTTCCTCGGGCCCTGGTTTTATTCCACGGGCTCTGGTTTTCTTCCTATGGCCCTCGTTTTGTTCTTCAGGCCTTCCTTTTTGTCCTTGGGCTCTGGTTTTGTTGCTCGAGCTCTGGTTTTATTCCTTGGGCACTGGTTATGTTCCTCGGGCTCTCGTTTTCTTCCTCGGACTCTCGTTTTGTTCCTCGGGTTCTGGTTTTGTTCCTTGAGGTCTGGTTTTCTTCCTCGGGCTCTGGTTTTCTTCCTCGGGCTCTCGTTTTCTTCCTTTGGCACTGGTTTTGTTCCTCGGGTTCTCGTTTTCTTCCTCGAACTCTTGTTTTGTTCCTCGGGTTCTGGTTTTGTTCCTTGAGCTCTGGTTTTATTCCTCGGGCTCTGGTTTTGTTCATCGGGCTTTGGTTTTGTTCCTCGGGCTCTCCTTTTCTTCCACGGCACCTGGTTTTGTTCCAAGAGCTCTAGTTTTGTTCCTCGGGCTCTTGTTTTCTTCCTCAGGCTCTGGTTTTGTTCATGGAGGTCTGGTTTTGTTCCTCGGGCTATGGCTTGGTTCCTTAGGCCCTGGTTTTTTTCCTTGGGCTCTGGTTTTGTTCCTCGGGCTCTGGTTTTCTTCCTCGAGGGCTAGTTTTGTTCCTCGGGCTCTGGATTTGTTCCTCGGTTTCTGGTTCGGTTCCTCGGGCCCTGGTTTTATTCCACGGGCTCTGGTTTTCTTCCTATGGCCCTCGTTTTTTTCTTCAGGCCTTCCTTTTTGTCCTTGGGCTCTGGTTTTGTTCCTCGAGCTCTGGTTTTATTCCTTGGGCACTGGTTATGTTCCTCGGGCTCTCGTTTTCTTCCTCGGACTCTCGTTTTGTTCCTCGGGTTCTGGTTTTGTTCCTTGAGGTCTGGTTTTCTTCCTTGGGGTCTGGTTTTCTTCCTCGGGCTCTGGTTTTCTTCCTCAGGCTCTGGTTTTGTTGCTCAGGCTCTGGATTTCTTCCTCGAGCTCTCCTTTTCTTCTTCGGACCCTAGTTTTGTTCCTCGGGCTCTGTTTTTGTTCCTCGGGCTCTGTTTTTGTTCCTCGGGCTCTCCTTTTCTTCCTCGGCATCTGGTTTTGTTCCAAGAGCTCTAGTTTTCTTCCTTGGGCTCTGGTTTTCTTCCTCGGGATCTGGTTTTCTTCCTTTGGCACTGGTTTTGTTCCTCGGGCTATCCTTTTCTTCCTCGGCACCTGGTTTTGTTCCAAGAGCTCTAGTTTTCTTCCTCGGGCTCTGGTTTTCTTCCTTGGGCTCTGGTTTTCTTCCTCGGGCTCTGGTTTTCTTCCTCGGGCTCTGGTTTTCTTCCTCAGGCTCTGGTTTTGTTGCTCGGGCTCTGGATTTCTTCCTCGAGCTCTCCTTTTCTTCTTCGGGCCCTAGTTTTGTTCCTCGGGCTCTGTTTTTGTTCCTCGGGCTCTGGTTGTGTTCCTCGGGCTCTGGTTGTGTTCCTCGGGCTCCGGGTTTGTTCCTCGAGCTCTAGTTTTGTTCCTCAGGCCCTGGTTTTCTTCCTCGGGGTTTCCTTTTGTTCCTTGGGCTCTGATATTGTTCTTCGGGCTTTGGTTTTGTTCCTCGGGCTCTGTTTTTGTTCCTCGGGCTCTCCTTTTCTTCCTCGGCACCTGGTTTTGTTCCACGAGCTCTAGTTTTCTTCCTCGGGCTCTGGTTTTCTTCCTTTGGCACTGGTTTTGTTCCTCGGGCTCTCGTTTTCTTCCTCGAACTCTCGTTTTGTTCCTCGGGTTCTGGTTTTGTTCCTTGAGCTCTGGTTTTATTCTTCGGGCTCTGGTTTTGTTCATCGAGGTCTGGTTTTCTTCCTCGGGCTCTGGTTGTGTTCCTCGGGCTCTGGTTCTGTTCCTCGGGCTCTGGTTTTGTTCATCGAGGTCTGGTTTTCTTCCTCGGGCTCTGGTTTTCTTCCTCAGGCTCTGGTTTTGTTCCTCGGGCTCTGGTTTTCTTCCTCGGACCCTGTTTCTTTACCTCGAGGGGTGGTTTTGTTCCTCGGGCTCTGGCTTGGTTCCTCAGGCCCTGGTTGTTTTCCTCGGGCTCTAGTTTTGTTCCTCGGGCTCTGGTTTTGTTCCTCGAGGGCTAGTTTTGTTCCTCGGGCTCTGGATTTGTTACTCGGTTTCTGGTTCGGTTCCTCGGGCCCTGGTTTTATTCCATGGGCTCTGGTTTTCTTCCTATGGCCCTCGTTTTGTTCTTCAGGCCTTCCTTTTTGTCCTTGGGCTCTGGTTTTTTTCCTCGAGCTCTGGTTTTATTCCTTGGGCACTGGTTATGTTCCTCGGGCTCTCGTTTTCTTCCTCGGACTCTCGTTTTGTTCCTCGGGTTCTGGTTTTGTTCCTTGAGGTCTGGTTTTCTTCCTCGGGCTCTGGTTTTCTTCCTCGGGCTCTGGTTTTCTTCCGCGGGCTCTGGTTTTCTTCCTCAGGCTCTGGTTTTGTTGCTCGGGCTCTGGATTTCTTCCTCGAGCTCTCCTTTTCTTCTTCGGGCCCTAGTTTTGTTCCTCGGGCTCTGTTTTTGTTCCTCGGGCTCTGGTTGTGTTCCTCGGGCTCTGGTTGTGTTCCTCGGGCTCCGGGTTTGTTCCTCGAGCTCTAGTTTTGTTCCTCAGGCCCTGGTTTTCTTCCTCGGGGTTTCCTTTTGTTCCTCGGGCTCTTATATTGTTCTTCGGGCTTTGGTTTTGTTCCTCGGGCTCTGTTTTTGTTCCTCGGGCTCTCCTTTTCTTCCTCTTCACCTGGTTTTGTTCAAGAGCTCTAGTTTTCTTCCTCGGGCTCTGGTTTTCTTCCTCGGGCTCTGGTTTTCTTCCTTTGGCACTGGTTTTGTTCCTCGGGCTCTCGTTTTCTTCCTCGAACTCTCGTTTTGTTCCTCGGGTTCTGGTTTTGTTCCTCGAGCTCTGGTTTTATTCCTCGGGCTCTGGTTTTCTTCCTCGGACCCTGTTTCTTTACCTCGAGGGGTGGTTTTGTTCCTCGGGCTCTGGTTTTCTTCCTCGGACCCTGTTTCTTTACCTCGAGGGGTGGTTTTGTTCCTCGGGCTCTGGCTTGGTTCCTCAGGCCCTGGTTCTTTTCCTCGGGCTCTGGTTCTGTTCCTCGGGCTCTGGTTTTGTTCATCGAGGGCTTGTTTTCTTCCTCGGGCTCTGGTTTTGTTCCTCGGTTTCTGGTTCGGTTCCTCGGGCCCTGGTTTTGTTCCACGGGCTCTGGTTGTGTTCCTATGGCCCTCGTTTTGTTCTTCAGGCCTTCCTTTTTGTCCTTGGGTTCTGGTTTTGTTCCTCGAGCTCTGGTTTTATTCCTTGGGCACTGGTTATGTTTGTCGGGCTCTCGCTTTCTTCCTCGGACTCACGTTTTGTTCCTCGGGTTCTGGTTTTGTTCCTTGAGGTCTGGTTTTCTTCCTCGGGCTCTGGTTTTCTTCCTCGGGCTCTGGTTTTCTTCCTCAGGCTCTGGTTTTGTTCCTCGGGCCCTGGTTGTGTTCCTCGGGCTCCGGGTTTGTTCCTCGAGCTCTAGTTTTGTTCCTCAGGCCCTGGTTTTCTTCCTCGGGGTTTCCTTTTGTTCCTTGGGCTCTGATATTGTTCTTCGGGCTTTGGTTTTGTTCCTCGGGCTCTCCTTTTCTTCCTTGGCATCTGGTTTTGTTCCAAGAGCTCTAGTTTTCTTCCTCGGGCTCTGGTTTTCTTCCTCGGGTGCTGGTTTTCTTCCTCAGGCTCTGGTTTTGTTGCTCGGGCTCTGGATTTCTTCCTCGAGCTCTCCTTTTCTTCTTCGGGCCCTAGTTTTGTTCCTCGGGCTCTGTTTTTGTTCCTCGGGCTCTGGTTGTGTTCCTCGGGCTCTGGTTGTGTTCCTCGGGCTCCGGGTTTGTTCCTCGAGCTCTAGTTTTGTTCCTCAGGCCCTGGTTTTCTTCCTCGGGGTTTCCTTTTGTTCCTTGGGCTCTGATATTGTTCTTCGGGCTTTGGTTTTGTTCCTCGGGCTCTCCTTTTCTTCCTCGGCACCTGGTTTTGTTCCAAGAGCTCTAGTTTTCTTCCTCGGGCTCTGGTTTTCTTCCTCGGGCTCTGGTTTTCTTCCTTTGGCACTGGTTTTGTTCCTCGGGCTCTCGTTTTCTTCCTCGAACTCTCGTTTTGTTCCTCGGGTTCTGGTTTTGTTCCTTGAGCTCTGGTTTTATTCCTCGGGCTCTGGTTTTGTTCATCGAGGTCTGGTTTTCTTCCTCGGGCTCTGGTTTTCTTCCTCAGGCTCTGGTTTTGTTGCTCGGGCTCTGGATTTCTTCCTCGAGCTCTCCTTTTCTTCTTCGGGCCCTAGTTTTGTTCCTCGGGCTCTGTTTTTGTTCCTTGGGCTCTGGTTGTGTTCCTCGGGCTCTGGTTGTGTTCCTCGGGCTCCGGGTTTGTTCCTCGAGCTCTAGTTTTGTTCCTTAGGCCCTGGTTTTCTTCCTCGGAATTTCCTATTGTTCCTTGGGCTCTGATATTGTTCTTCGGGCTTTGGTTTTGTTCCTCGGGCTGTTTTTGTTCCTCGGGCTCTCCTTTTCTTCCTCGGCACCTGGTTTTGTTCCAAGAGCTCTAGTTTTGTTCCTCGGGCTCTGGTTTTCTTCCTCGGGCTCTGGTTTTCTTCCTCGGGCTCTGGTTTTATTCCTTTGGCACTGGTTTTTTTCCTCGGGCTCTCGTTTTCTTCCTCGGACTCTCGTTTTGTTCCTCGGGTTTCTGGTTTTGTTCCTTGAGCTCTGGTTTTCTTCCTTGGGCTCTGGTTTTCTTCCTCGGGCTCTGGTTTTCTTCCTCAGGCTCTGGTTTTCTTCCTCAGGCTCTGGATTTCTTCCTCGAGCTCTCCTTTTCTTCTTCAGGCCCTAGTTTTGTTCCTCGGGCTCTGTTTTTGTTCCTCGGGCTCTGGTTGTGTTCCTCGGGCTCTGGTTGTGTTCCTCGGGCTCCGGGTTTGTTCCTCGAGCTCTAGTTTTGTTCCTCAGGCCCTGGTTTTCTTCCTCGGGGTTTCCTTTTGTTCCTTGGGCTCTGATATTGTTCTTCGGGCTTTGGTTTTGTTCCTCGGGCTCTGTTTTTGTTCCTCGGGCTCTCCTTTTCTTCCTCGGCACCTGGTTTTGTTCCAAGAGCTCTAGTTTTCTTCCTCGGGCTCTGGTTTTCTTCCTCGGGCTCTCGTTTTCTTCCTTTGGCACTGGTTTTATTCCTCGGGTTCTCGTTTTCTTCCTCGAACTCTCGTTTTGTTCCTCGGGTTCTGGTTTTGTTCCTTGAGCTCTGGTTTTATTCCTCGGGCTCTGGTTTTGTTCATCGGGCTCTGGTTCTGTTCCTCGGGCTCTGGTTTTTTTCACCGAGGTCTGGTTTTCTTCCTCTGGCTCTGGTTTTGTTCCTCATTCTCTGGTTTTGTTCCTCGGGCTCTGGTTTTCTTCCTCGGACCCTGTTTCTTTACTTCGAGGGGTGGTTTTGTTCCTCGGGCTCTGGCTTGGTTCCTGAGGCCCTGGTTGTTTTCCTCGGGCTCTGGTTTTGTTCCTCGGGCTCTGGTTTTGTTCCTCGAGGTCTAGTTTTGTTCCTCGGGCTCTGGATTTGTTCCTCGGTTTCTGGTTCGGTTCCTCGGGCCCTGGTTTTATTCCACGGGCTCTGGTTTTCTTCCTATGGCCCTCGTTTTGTTCTTCAGGCCTTCCTTTTTGTCCTCGAGCTCTGGTTTTATTCCTTGGGCACTGGTTATGTTCCTCGGGCTCTCGTTTTCTTCCTCGGACTCTCGTTTTGTTCCTCGGGTTTCTGGTTTTGTTCCTTGAGCTCTGGTTTTCTTCCTTGGGCTCTGGTTTTCTTCCTCGGGCTCTGGTTTTCTTCCTCAGGCTCTGGTTTTCTTCCTCAGGCTCTGGATTTCTTCCTCGAGCTCTCCTTTTCTTCTTCAGGCCCTAGTTTTGTTCCTCGGGCTCTGTTTTTGTTCCTCGGGCTCTGGTTGTGTTCCTCGGGCTCTGGTTGTGTTCCTCGGGCTCCGGGTTTGTTCCTCGAGCTCTAGTTTTGTTCCTCAGGCCCTGGTTTTCTTCCTCGGGGTTTCCTTTTGTTCCTTGGGCTCTGATATTGTTCTTCGGGCTTTGGTTTTGTTCCTCGGGCTCTGTTTTTGTTCCTCGGGCTCTCCTTTTCTTCCTCGGCACCTGGTTTTGTTCCAAGAGCTCTAGTTTTCTTCCTCGGGCTCTGGTTTTCTTCCTCGGGCTCTCGTTTTCTTCCTTTGGCACTGGTTTTATTCCTCGGGTTCTCGTTTTCTTCCTCGAACTCTCGTTTTGTTCCTCGGGTTCTGGTTTTGTTCCTTGAGCTCTGGTTTTATTCCTCGGGCTCTGGTTTTGTTCATCGGGCTCTGGTTCTGTTCCTCGGGCTCTGGTTTTTTTCACCGAGGTCTGGTTTTCTTCCTCTGGCTCTGGTTTTGTTCCTCATTCTCTGGTTTTGTTCCTCGGGCTCTGGTTTTCTTCCTCGGACCCTGTTTCTTTACTTCGAGGGGTGGTTTTGTTCCTCGGGCTCTGGCTTGGTTCCTGAGGCCCTGGTTGTTTTCCTCGGGCTCTGGTTTTGTTCCTCGGGCTCTGGTTTTGTTCCTCGAGGTCTAGTTTTGTTCCTCGGGCTCTGGATTTGTTCCTCGGTTTCTGGTTCGGTTCCTCGGGCCCTGGTTTTATTCCACGGGCTCTGGTTTTCTTCCTATGGCCCTCGTTTTGTTCTTCAGGCCTTCCTTTTTGTCCTCGAGCTCTGGTTTTATTCCTTGGGCACTGGTTATGTTCCTCGGGCTCTCGTTTTCTTCCTCGAACTCTCGTTTTGTTCCTCGGGTTCTGGTTTTGTTCCTTGAGGTCTGGTTTTCTTCCTCGGGCTCTGGTTTTCTTCCTCGGGCTCTGGTTTTCTTCCTCAGGCTCTGGTTTTGTTGCTCGGGCTCTGGATTTCTTCCTCGAGCTCTCCTTTTCTTCTTCGGGCCCTAGTTTTGTTCCTCGGGCTCTGTTTTTGTTCCTCGGGCTCTGGTTGTGTTCCTCGGGCCCTGGTTGTGTTCCTCGGGCTCCGGGTTTGTTCCTCGAGCTCTAGTTTTGTTCCTCAGGCCCTGGTTTTCTTCCTCGGGGTTTCCTTTTGTTCCTTGGGCTCTGATATTGTTCTTTGGGCTTTGGTTTTGTTCCTCGGGCCCTATTTTTGTTCCTCGGGTTCTTGTTTTCTTCCTCAGGCTCTGGTTTTGTTCATGGAGGTCTGGTTTTGTTCCTCGGGCTCTGGCTTGGTTCCTCAGGCCCTGGTTGTTTTCCTCGGGCTCTGGTTTTGTTCCTCGGGCTCTGGTTTTGTTCCTCGAGGGCTAGTTTTGTTCCTCGGGCTCTGGATTTGTTCCTCAGTTTCTGGTTCGGTTCCTCGGGCCCTGGTTTTATTCCATGGGCTCTGGTTTTCTTCCTATGGCCCTCGTTTTGTTCTTCAGGCCTTCCTTTTTGTCCTTGGGCTCTGGTTTTGTTCCTCGAGCTCTGGTTTTATTCCTTGGGCACTGGTTATGTTCCTCGAGGTCTCGTTTTCTTCCTCGGACTCTCGTTTTGTTCCTCGGGTTCTGGTTTTGTTCCTTGAGGTCTGGTTTTCTTCCTCGGGCTCTGGTTTTCTTCCTCGGGCTCTGGTTTTCTTCCTCGGGTTCTGGTTTTCTTCCTCAGGCTCTGGTTTTGTTGCTCGGGCTCTGGATTTCTTCCTCGAGCTCTCCTTTTCTTCTTCGGGCCCTAGTTTTGTTCCTCGGGCTCTGTTTTTGTTCCTCGGGCTCTGGTTGTGTTCCTCGGGCTCTGGTTGTGTTCCTCGGGCTCCGGGTTTGTTCCTCGAGCTCTAGTTTTGTTCCTCAGGCCCTGGTTTTCTTCCTCGGGGTTTCCTTTTGTTCCTTGGGCTCTGATATTGTTCTTCGGGCTTTGGTTTTGTTCCTCGGGCTCTGTTTTTGTTCCTCGGGCTCTCCTTTTCTTCCTCGGCACCTGGTTTTGTTCCAAGAGCTCTAGTTTTGTTCCTCGGGCTCTGGTGTTTCTTCCTCGGGCTCTGGTTTTCTTCCTCGGGCTCTGGTTTTCTTCCTTTGGCACTGGTTTTTTTCCTCGGGCTCTCGTTTTCTTCCTTGGACTCTCGTTTTGTTCCTCGGGTTCTGGTTTTGTTCCTTGAGCTCTGGTTTTCTTCCTTGGGCTCTGGTTTTCTTCCTCGGGCTCTGGTTTTCTTCCTCGGGCTCTGGTTTTCTTCCTCAGGCTCTGGTTTTCTTCCTCAGGCTCTGGATTTCTTCCTCGAGCTCTCCTTTTCTTCTTCAGGCCCTAGTTTTGTTCCTCGGGCTCTGTTTTTGTTCCTCGGGCTCTGGTTGTGTTTCTCGGGCTCTGGTTGTGTTCCTCGGGCTCCGGGTTTGCTCCTCGAGCTCTAGTTTTGTTCCTCAGGCCCTGGTTTTCTTCCTCGGGGTTTCCTTTTGTTCCTTGAGCTCTGATATTGTTCTTCGGGCTTTGGTTTTGTTCCTCGGGCTCTGTTTTTGTTCCTCGGGCTCTCCTTTTCTTCCTTGGCATGTGGTTTTGTTCCAAGAGCTCTAGTTTTCTTCCTCGGGCTCTGGTTTTCTTCCTCGGGCTCTGGTTTTCTTCCTCAGGCTCTGGTTTTGTTGCTCGTGCTCTGGATTTCTTCCTCGAGCTCTCCTTTTCTTCTTCGGCCCCTAGTTTTGTTTCTCGGGCTCTGTTTTTGTTCCTCGGGCTCTGGTTGTGTTCCTCGGGCTCTGGTTGTGTTGCTCGGGCTCCGGGTTTGTTCCTCGAGCTCTAGTTTTGTTCCTCAGGCCCTGGTATTCTTCCTCGGGGTTTCCTTTTGTTCCTTGGGCTCTGATATTGTTCTTCGGGCTTTGGTTTTGTTCCTCGGGCTCTGTTTTTGTTCCTCGGGCTCTCCTTTTCTTCCTCGGCACCTGGTTTTGTTCCAAGAGCTCTAGTTTTCTTCCTCGGGCTCTGGTTTTCTTCCTCGGGCTCTGGTTTTCTTCCTTTGGCACTGGTTTTGTTCCTCGGGCTCTCGTTTTCTTCCTCGAACTCTCGTTTTGTTCCTCGGGTTCTGGTTTTGTTCCTTGAGCTCTGGTTTTATTCCTCGGGCTCTGGTTTTGTTCATCGGGCTCTGGTTCTGTTCCTCGGGCTCTGGTTTTTTTCACCGAGGTCTGGTTTTCTTCCTCTGGCTCTGTTTTTGTTCCTCATTCTCTGGTTTTGTTCCTCGGGCTCTGGTTTTCTTCCTCGGACCCTGTTTCTTTACTTCGAGGGGTGGTTTTGTTCCTCGGGCTCTGGCTTGGTTCCTGAGGCCCTGGTTGTTTTCCTCGTGCTCTGGATTTGTTCCTCGGGCTCTGGTTTTGTTCCTCGAGGGCTAGTTTTGTTCCTCGGGCTCTGGATTTGTTCCTCGGTTTCTGGTTCGGTTCCTCGGGCCCTGGTTTTATTCCACGGGCTCTGGTTTTCTTCCTATGGCCCTCGTTTTGTTCTTCAGGCCTTCCTTTTTGTCCTCGAGCTCTGGTTTTATTCCTTGGGCACTGGTTATGTTCCTCGGGCTCTCGTTTTCTTCCTCGGACTCTCGTTTTGTTCCTCGGGTTCTGTTTTGTTCCTTGAGGTCTGGTTTTCTTCCTCGGGCTCTGGTTTTCTTCCTCGGGCTCTGGTTTTCTTCCTCAGGCTCTGGTTTTCTTCCTCAGGCTCTGGATTTCTTCCTCGAGCTCTCCTTTTCTTCTTCGGGCCCTAGTTTTGTTCCTCGGGCTCTGTTTTTGTTCCTCGGGCTCTGGTTGTGTTCCTCGGGCCCTGGTTGTGTTCCTCGGGCTCCGGGTTTGTTCCTCGAGCTCTAGTTTTGTTCCTCAGGCCCTGGTTTTCTTCCTCGGGGTTTCCTTTTGTTCCTTGGGCTCTGATATTGTTCTTTGGGCTTTGGTTTTGTTCCTCGGGCCCTATTTTTGTTCCTCGGGTTCTTGTTTTCTTCCTCAGGCTCTGGTTTTGTTCATGGAGGTCTGGTTTTGTTCCTCGGGCTCTGGCTTGGTTCCTCAGGCCCTGGTTGTTTTCCTCGGGCTCTGGTTTTGTTCCTCGGGCTCTGGTTTTGTTCCTCGAGGGCTAGTTTTGTTCCTCGGGCTCTGGATTTGTTCCTCAGTTTCTGGTTCGGTTCCTCGGGCCCTGGTTTTATTCCATGGGCTCTGGTTTTCTTCCTATGGCCCTCGTTTTGTTCTTCAGGCCTTCCTTTTTGTCCTTGGGCTCTGGTTTTGTTCCTCGAGCTCTGGTTTTATTCCTTGGGCACTGGTTATGTTCCTCAGGCTCTCGTTTTCTTCCTCGGACACTCGTTTTGTTCCTCGGGTTCTGGTTTTGTTCCTTGAGGTCTGGTTTTCTTCCTTGGGGTCTGGTTTTCTTCCTGGGGCTCTGGTTTTCTTCCTCAGGCTCTGGTTTTGTTGCTCGGGCTCTGGATTTCTTCCTCGAGCTCTCCTTTTCTTCTTCGGACCCTAGTTTTGTTCCTCGGGCTCTGTTTTTGTTCCTCGGGCTCTGGTTGTGTTCCTCGGGCTCTGGTTGTGTTCCTCGGGCTCCGGGTTTGTTCCTCGAGCTCTAGTTTTGTTCCTCAGGCCCTGGTTTTCTTCCTCGGGGTTTCCTTTTGTTCCTTGCGCTCTGATATTGTTCTTCGGGCTTTGGTTTTGTTCCTCGGGCTCTGTTTTTGTTCCTCGGGCTCTCCTTTTCTTCCTCGGCACCTGGTTTTGTTCCAAGAGCTCTAGTTTTCTTCCTCGGGCTCTGGTTGTGTTCCTTGGGCTCTGGTTCTGTTCCTCGGGCTCTGGTTTTGTTCATCGAGGTCTGGTTTTCTTCCTCGGGCTCTGGTTTTCTTCCTCGGGCTCTGGTTTTCTTCCTCAGGCTCTGGTTTTGTTGCTCGGGCTCTGGATTTCTTCCTCGAGCTCTCCTTTTCTTCTTCGGGCCCTAGTTTTGTTCCTCGGGCTCTGTTTTTGTTCCTCGGGCTCTGGTTGTTTTCCTCGGGCTCTGGTTATGTTCCTCGGGCTCCGGGTTTGTTCCTCGAGCTCTAGTTTTGTTCCTTAGGCCCTGGTTTTCTTCCTCGGAGTTTCCTCTTGTTCCTTGGGCTCTGATATTGTTCTTCGGGCTTTGGTTTTGTTCCTCGGGCTCTGTTTTTGTTCCTCGGGCTCTCCTTTTCTTCCTCGGCACCTGGTTTTGTTCCAAGAGCTCTAGTTTTCTTCCTCGGGCTCTGGTGTTTCTTCCTCGGGCTCTGGTTTTCTTCCTCGGGCTCTGGTTTTCTTCCTTTGGCACTGGTTTTTTTCCTCGGGCTCTCGTTTTCTTCCTTGGACTCTCGTTTTGTTCCTCGGGTTCTGGTTTTGTTCCTTGAGCTCTGGTTTTCTTCCTTGGGCTCTGGTTTTCTTCCTCGGGCTCTGGTTTTCTTCCTCGGGCTCTGGTTTTCTTCCTCAGGCTCTGGTTTTCTTCCTCAGGCTCTGGATTTCTTCCTCGAGCTCTCCTTTTCTTCTTCAGGCCCTAGTTTTGTTCCTCGGGCTCTGTTTTTGTTCCTCGGGCTCTGGTTGCGTTTCTCGGGCTCTGGTTGTGTTCCTCGGGCTCCGGGTTTGTTCCTCGAGCTCTAGTTTTGTTCCTCAGGCCCTGGTTTTCTTCCTCGGGGTTTCCTTTTGTTCCTTGAGCTCTGATATTGTTCTTCGGGCTTTGGTTTTGTTCCTCGGGCTCTGTTTTTGTTCCTCGGGCTCTCCTTTTCTTCCTTGGCATGTGGTTTTGTTCCAAGAGCTCTAGTTTTCTTCCTCGGGCTCTGGTTTTCTTCCTCGGGCTCTGGTTTTCTTCCTCAGGCTCTGGTTTTGTTGCTCGTGCTCTGGATTTCTTCCTCGAGCTCTCCTTTTCTTCTTCGGCCCCTAGTTTTGTTTCTCGGGCTCTGTTTTTGTTCCTCGGGCTCTGGTTGTGTTCCTCGGGCTCTGGTTGTGTTGCTCGGGCTCCGGGTTTGCTCCTCGAGCTCTAGTTTTGTTCCTCAGGCCCTGGTTTTCTTCCTCGGGGTTTCCTTTTGTTCCTTGGGCTCTGATATTGTTCTTCGGGCTTTGGTTTTGTTCCTCGGGCTCTGTTTTTGTTCCTCGGGCTCTCCTTTTCTTCCTCGGCACCTGGTTTTGTTCCAAGAGCTCTAGTTTTGTTCCTCGGGCTCTGGTTTTCTTCCTCGGGCTCTGGTTTTATTCCTTTGGCACTGTTTTTTTTCCTCGGGCTCTCGTTTTCTTCCTCGGACTCTCGTTTTGTTCCTCGGGTTTCTGGTTTTGTTCCTTGAGCTCTGGTTTTCTTCCTTGGGCTCTGGTTTTCTTCCTCGGGCTCTCGTTTTCTTCCTCAGGCTCTGGTTTTCTTCCTCAGGCTCTGGATTTCTTCCTCGAGCTCTCCTTTTCTTCTTCAGGCCCTAGTTTTGTTCCTCGGGCTCTGTTTTTGTTCCTCGGGCTCTGGTTGTGTTCCTCGGGCTCTGGTTGTGTTCCTCGGGCTCCGGGTTTGTTCCTCGAGCTCTAGTTTTGTTCCTCAGGCCCTGGTTTTCTTCCTCGGGGTTTCCTTTTGTTCCTTGGGCTCTGATATTGTTCTTCGGGCTTTGGTTTTGTTCCTCGGGCTCTGTTTTTGTTCCTCGGGCTCTCCTTTTCTTCCTCGGCACCTGGTTTTGTTCCAAGAGCTCTAGTTTTCTTCCTCGGGCTCTGGTTTTCTTCCTCGGGCTCTGGTTTTCTTCCTTTGGCACTGGTTTTATTCCTCGGGTTCTCGTTTTCTTCCTCGAACTCTCGTTTTGTTCCTCGGGTTCTGGTTTTGTTCCTTGAGCTCTGGTTTTATTCCTCGGGCTCTGGTTTTGTTCATCGGGCTCTGGTTCTGTTCCTCGGGCTCTGGTTTTTTTCACCGAGGTCTGGTTTTCTTCCTCTGGCTCTGGTTTTGTTCCTCATTCTCTGGTTTTGTTCCTCGGGCTCTGGTTTTCTTCCTCGGACCCTGTTTCTTTACTTCGAGGGGTGGTTTTGTTCCTCGGGCTCTGGCTTGGTTCCTGAGGCCCTGGTTGTTTTCCTCGGGCTCTGGTTTTGTTCCTCGGGCTCTGGTTTTGTTCCTCGAGGTCTAGTTTTGTTCCTCGGGCTCTGGATTTGTTCCTCGGTTTCTGGTTCGGTTCCTCGGGCCCTGGTTTTATTCCACGGGCTCTGGTTTTCTTCCTATGGCCCTCGTTTTGTTCTTCAGGCCTTCCTTTTTGTCCTCGAGCTCTGGTTTTATTCCTTGGGCACTGGTTATGTTCCTCGGGCTCTCGTTTTCTTCCTCGAACTCTCGTTTTGTTCCTCGGGTTCTGGTTTTGTTCCTTGAGGTCTGGTTTTCTTCCTCGGGCTCTGGTTTTCTTCCTCGGGCTCTGGTTTTCTTCCTCAGGCTCTGGTTTTGTTGCTCGGGCTCTGGATTTCTTCCTCGAGCTCTCCTTTTCTTCTTCGGGCCCTAGTTTTGTTCCTCGGGCTCTGTTTTTGTTCCTCGGGCTCTGGTTGTGTTCCTCGGGCCCTGGTTGTGTTCCTCGGGCTCCGGGTTTGTTCCTCGAGCTCTAGTTTTGTTCCTCAGGCCCTGGTTTTCTTCCTCGGGGTTTCCTTTTGTTCCTTGGGCTCTGATATTGTTCTTTGGGCTTTGGTTTTGTTCCTCGGGCCCTATTTTTGTTCCTCGGGTTCTTGTTTTCTTCCTCAGGCTCTGGTTTTGTTCATGGAGGTCTGGTTTTGTTCCTCGGGCTCTGGCTTGGTTCCTCAGGCCCTGGTTGTTTTCCTCGGGCTCTGGTTTTGTTCCTCGGGCTCTGGTTTTGTTCCTCGAGGGCTAGTTTTGTTCCTCGGGCTCTGGATTTGTTCCTCAGTTTCTGGTTCGGTTCCTCGGGCCCTGGTTTTATTCCATGGGCTCTGGTTTTCTTCCTATGGCCCTCGTTTTGTTCTTCAGACCTTCCTTTTTGTCCTTGGGCTCTGGTTTTGTTCCTCGAGCTCTGGTTTTATACCTTGGGCACTGGTTATTTTCCTCGAGGTCTCGTTTTCTTCCTCGGACTCTCGTTTTGTTCCTCGGGTTCTGGTTTTGTTCCTTGAGGTCTGGTTTTCTTCCTCGGGCTCTGGTTTTCTTCCTCGGGCTCTGGTTTTCTTCCTCGGGTTCTGGTTTTCTTCCTCAGGCTCTGGTTTTGTTGCTCGGGCTCTGGATTTCTTCCTCGAGCTCTCCTTTTCTTCTTCGGGCCCTAGTTTTGTTCCTCGGGCTCTGTTTTTGTTCCTCGGGCTCTGGTTGTGTTCCTCGGGCTCTGGTTGTGTTCCTCGGGCTCCGGGTTTGTTCCTCGAGCTCTAGTTTTGTTCCTCAGGCCCTGGTTTTCTTCCTCGGGGTTTCCTTTTGTTCCTTGGGCTCTGATATTGTTCTTCGGGCTTTGGTTTTGTTCCTCGGGCTCTGTTTTTGTTCCTCGGGCTCTCCTTTTCTTCCTCGGCACCTGGTTTTGTTCCAAGAGCTCTAGTTTTCTTCCTCGGGCTCTGGTTTTCTTCCTCAGGCTCTGGTTTTATTCCTCGGGCTCTGGTTTTCTTCCTCGGACCCTGTTTCTTTACCTCGAGGGGTGGTTTTGTTCCTCGGGCTCTGGTTTTCTTCCTCGGACCCTGTTTCTTTACCTCGAGGGGTGGTTTTGTTCCTCGGGCTCTGGCTTGGTTCCTCAGGCCCTGGTTGTCTTCCTCGGGCTCTGGTTCTGTTCCTCGGGCTCTGGTTTTGTTCATCGAGGGCTTGTTTTCTTCCTCGGGCTCTGGTTTTGTTCCTCAGGCTCTGGTTTTCTTCCTCGGGCTCTGGTTTTCTTCCTCGGACCCTGTTTCTTTACCTCGAGGGGTGGTTTTGTTCCTCGGGCTCTGGCTTGGTTCCTCAGGCCCTGGTTTTGTTCCTCAGGCTCTCCTTTTCTTCCTCGGTACCTGGTTTTGTTCCAAGACCTCTACTTTTGTTCCTCGGGCTCTGGTTTTCTTCCTCGGGATCTGGTTTTATTCCTTTGGCACTGGTTTTGTTCCTCGGGCTCTCGTTTTCTTCCTCGAACTCTCGTTTTGTTCCTCGGGTTCTGGTTTTGTTCCTTGAGGTCTGGTTTTCTTCCTCGGGCTCTGGTTTTCTTCCGCGGGCTCTGGTTTTCTTCCTCGGGCTCTGGTTTTCTTCCTCAGGCTCTGGTTTTGTTGCTCGGGCTCAGGATTTCTTCCTTGAGCTCTCCTTTTCTTCTTCGGGCCCTAGTTTTGTTCCTCGGGCTCCTTTTTTTGTTCCTCGGGCTCTGGTTGTGTTCCTCAGGCTCTGGTTGTGTTCCTCGGGCTCTGTTTTTGTTCCTCGG
The DNA here is from genome assembly GCF_964195595.1 of Calonectris borealis. NCBI lineage: Eukaryota > Metazoa > Chordata > Aves > Procellariiformes > Procellariidae > Calonectris > Calonectris borealis. The sequence goes on along the minus strand of NW_027441469.1, from coordinate 853,036 downwards.
GCTCTCCTTTTCTTCCTCGGCACCTGGTTTTGTTCCAAGAGCTCTAGTTTTCTTCCTCGGGCTCAGGTTTTCTTCCTCAGGCTCTGGTTTTCTTCCTTTGGCACTGGTTTTGTTCCTCGGGCTCTCGTTTTCTTCCTCGAACTCTCGTTTTGTTCCTCGGGTTCTGGTTTTGTTCCTTGAGCTCTGGTATTATTCCTCGGGCTCTGTTTCTTTACCTCGAGGGGTGGTTTTGTTCCTCAGGCTCTGGCTTGGTTCCTCAGGCCCTGGTTGTTTTCCTCGGGCTCTGGTTTTGTTCCTCGGGCTCTGGTTTTGTTCCTCGAGGGCTAGTTTTGTTCCTCGGGCTCTGGACTTGTTCCTCGGTTTCTGGTTCGGTTCCTCGGGCCCTGGTTTTTTTCCATGGGCTCTGGTTTTCTTCCTATGGCCCTCGTTTTGTTCTTCAGGCCTTCCTTTTTGTCCTTGGGCTCTGGTTTTGTTCCTCGAGCTCTGGTTTTCTTCCTTTGGCACTGGTTTTGTTCCTCGGGCTCTCGTTTTCTTCCTCGAACTCTCGTTTTGTTCCTCGGGTTCTGGTTTTGTTCCTCGAGCTCTGGTTTTATTCCTCGGGCTCTGGTTTTCTTCCTCGGACCCTGTTTCTTTACCTCGAGGGGTGGTTTTGTTCCTCGGGCTCTGGTTTTCTTCCTCGGACCCTGTTTCTTTACCTCGAGGGGTGGTTTTGTTCCTCGGGCTGTGGCTTGGTTCCTCAGGCCCTGGTTGTTTTCCTCGGGCTCTGGTTCTGTTCCTCGGGCTCTGGTTTTGTTCATCGAGGGCTTGTTTTCTTCCTCGGGCTCTGGTTTTGTTCCTCAGGCTCTGGTTTTCTTCCTCGGGCTCTGGTTTTCTTCCTCGGACCCTGTTTCTTTACCTCGAGGGGTGGTTTTGTTCCTCGGGCTCTGGCTTGGTTCCTCAGGCCCTGGTTGTTTTCCTCGGGCTCTGGTTTTGTTCCTCGGGCTCTGGTTTTGTTCCTCGAGGGCTAGTTTTGTTCCTCGGGCTCTGGATTCGTTCCTCGGTTTCTGGTTCGGTTCCTCGGGCCCTGGTTTTATTCCACGGGCTCTGGTTTTCTTCCTATGGCCCTCGTTTTGTTCTTCAGGCCTTCCTTTTTGTCCTTGGGCTCTGGTTTTGTTCCTCGAGCTCTGGTTTTATTCCTTGGGCACTGGTTATGTTCCTCAGGCTCTCGTTTTCTTCCTCGGACACTCGTTTTGTTCCTCGGGTTCTGGTTTTGTTCCTTGAGGTCTGGTTTTCTTCGTCGGGCTCTGGTTTTCTTCCTCGGGCTCTGGTTTTCTTCCTCAGGCTCTGGTTTTGTTGCTCGGGCTCTGGATTTCTTCCTCGAGCTCTCCTTTTCTTCTTCGGGCCCTAGTTTTGTTCCTCGGGCTCTGTTTTTGTTCCTCGGGCTCTGGTTGTGTTCCTCGGGCTCTGGTTGTGTTCCTCGGGCTCCGGGTTTGTTCCTCGAGCTCTAGTTTTGTTCCTCAGGCCCTGGTTTTCTTCCTCGGGGTTTCCTTTTGTTCCTTGGGCTCTGATATTGTTCTTCGGGCTTTGGTTTTGTTCCTCGGGCTCTGTTTTTGTTCCTCGGGCTCTCCTTTTCTTCCTCGGCACCTGGTTTTGTTCCAAGAGCTCTAGTTTTCTTCCTCGGGCTCTGGTTGTGTTCCTTGGGCTCTGGTTCTGTTCCTCGGGCTCTGGTTTTGTTCATCGAGGTCTGGTTTTCTTCCTAGGGCTCTCGTTTTCTTCCTCGGGCTCTGGTTTTCTTCCTCAGGCTCTGGTTTTGTTGCTCGGGCTCTGGATTTCTTCCTCGAGCTCTCCTTTTCTTCTTCGGGCCCTAGTTTTGTTCCTCGGGCTCTGTTTTTGTTCCTCGGGCTCTGGTTGTTTTCCTCGGGCTCTGGTTATGTTCCTCGGGTCCGGGTTTGTTCCTCGAGCTCTAGTTTTGTTCCTTAGGCCCTGGTTTTCTTCCTCGGAGTTTCCTCTAGTTCCTTGGACTCTGATATTGTTCTTCGGGCTTTGGTTTTGTTCCTCGGGCTCTGTTTTTGTTCCTCGGGCTCTCCTTTTCTTCCTCGACACCTGGTTTTGTTCCAAGAGCTCTAGTTTTGTTCCTCGGGCTCTGGTGTTTCTTCCTCGGGCTCTGGTTTTCTTCCTCGGGCTCTGGTTTTCTTCCTTTGGCACTGGTTTTTTTCCTCGGGCTCTTGTTTTCTTCCTTGGACTCTCGTTTTGTTCCTCGGGTTCTGGTTTTGTTCCTTGAGCTCTGGTTTTCTTCCTTGGGCTCTGGTTTTCTTCCTCGGGCTCTGGTTTTCTTCCTCGGGCTCTGGTTTTCTTCCTCAGGCTCTGGTTTTCTTCCTCAGGCTCTGGATTTCTTCCTCGAGCTCTCCTTTTCTTCTTCAGGCCCTAGTTTTGTTCCTCGGGCTCTGTTTTTGTTCCTCGGGCTCTGGTTGTGTTTCTCGGGCTCTGGTTTTGTTCCTCGGACTCTGGTGTTGTTCCTCGAGGGCTAGTTTTGTTCCTCGGGCTCTGGATTTGTTCCTCGGTTTCTGCCCTGGTTTTGTTCCACGGGCTCTGGTTGTGGTCCTATGGCCCTCGTTTTGTTCTTCAGGCCTTCCTTTTTGTCCTTGGGTTCTGGTTTTGTTCCTCGAGCTCTGGTTTTATTCCTTGGGCACTGGTTATGTTTGTCGGGCTCTCGCTTTCTTCCTCGGACTCTCGTTTTGTTCCTCGGGTTCTGGTTTTGTTCCTTGAGGTCTGGTTTTCTTCCTCGGGCTCTGGTTTTCTTCCTCGGGCTCTGGTTTTCTTCCTCGGGCTCTGGTTTTCTTCCTCAGGCTCTGGTTTTGTTGCTCGGGCTCTGGATTTCTTCCTCGAGCTCTCCTTTTCTTCTTCGGCCCCTAGTTTTGTTCCTCGGGCTCTGTTTTTGTTCCTTGGGCTCTGGTTGTGTTCCTCGGGCTCTGGTTGTGTTCCTCGGGCTCCGGGTTTGTTCCTCGAGCTCTAGTTTTGTTCCTCAGGCCCTGGTTTTCTTCCTCGGGGTTTCCTTTTGTTCCTTGGGCTCTGATATTGTTCTTCGGGCTTTGGTTTTGTTCCTCGGGCTCTGTTTTTATTCCTCGGGCTCTCCTTTTCTTCCTCGGCACCTGGTTTTGTTCCAAGAGCTCTAGTTTTCTTCCTCGGGCTCTGGTTTTCTTCCTCGGGCTCTGGTTTTCTTCCTTTGGCACTGGTTTTGTTCCTCGGGCTCTCGTTTTCTTCCTCGAACTCTCGTTTTGTTCCTCGGGTTCTGGTTTTGTTCCTCGAGCTCTGGTTTTATTCCTCGGGGTCTGGTTTTCTTCCTCGGACCCTGTTTCTTTACCTCGAGGGGTGGTTTTGTTCCTCGGGCTGTGGCTTGGTTCCTCAGGCCCTGGTTGTTTTCCTCGGGCTCTGGTTCTGTTCCTCGGGCTCTGGTTTTGTTCATCGAGGGCTTGTTTTCTTCCTCAGGCTCTGGTTTTCTTCCTTTGGCACTGGTTTTGTTCCTCGGGCTCTCGTTTTCTTCCTCGAACTCTCGTTTTGTTCCTCGAGTTCTGGTTTTGTTCCTCGAGCTCTGGTTTTATTCCTCGGGCTCTGGTTTTCTTCCTCGGACCCTGTTTCTTTACCTCGAGGGGTGGTTTTGTTCCTCGGGCTGTGGCTTGGTTCCTCAGGCCCTGGTTGTTTTCCTCGGGCTCTGGTTCTGTTCCTCGGGCTCTGGTTTTGTTCATCGAGGGCTTGTTTTCTTCCTCGGGCTCTGGTTTTGTTCCTCAGGCTCTGGTTTTCTTCCTCGGGCTCTGGTTTTCTTCCTCGGACCCTGTTTCTTTACCTCGAGGGGTGGTTTTGTTCCTCGGGCTCTGGCTTGGTTCCTCAGGCCCTGGTTGTTTTCCTCGGGCTCTGGTTTTGTTCCTCGGACTCTGGTTTTGTTCATCGAGGGCTTGTTTTCTTCCTCGGGCTCTGGATTTGTTCCTCGGTTTCTGCCCTGGTTTTGTTCCACGGGCTCTGGTTGTGGTCCTATGGCCCTCGTTTTGTTCTTCAGGCCTTCCTTTTTGTCCTTGGGTTCTGGTTTTGTTCCTCGAGCTCTGGTTTTATTCCTTGGGCACTGGTTATGTTTGTCGGGCTCTCGCTTTCTTCCTCGGACTCTCGTTTTGTTCCTCGGGTTCTGGTTTTGTTCCTTGAGGTCTGGTTTTCTTCCTCGGGCTCTGGTTTTCTTCCTCGGGCTCTGGTTTTCTTCCTCGGGCTCTGGTTTTCTTCCTCAGGCTCTGGTTTTGTTGCTCGGGCTCTGGATTTCTTCCTCGAGCTCTCCTTTTCTTCTTCGGCCCCTAGTTTTGTTCCTCGGGCTCTGTTTTTGTTCCTTGGGCTCTGGTTGTTTTCCTCGGGCTCTGGTTGTGTTCCTCGGGCTCCGGGTTTGTTCCTCGAGCTCTAGTTTTGTTCCTCAGGCCCTGGTTTTCTTCCTCGGGGTTTCCTTTTGTTCCTTGGGCTCTGATATTGTTCTTCGGGCTTTGGTTTTGTTCCTCGGGCTCTGTTTTTGTTCCTCGGGCTCTCCTTTTCTTCCTCGGCACCTGGTTTTGTTCCAAGAGCTCTAGTTTTCTTCCTCGGGCTCTGGTTTTCTTCCTCGGGCTCTGGTTTTCTTCCTTTGGCACTGGTTTTGTTCCTCGGGCTCTCGTTTTCTTCCTCGAACTCTCGTTTTGTTCCTCGGGTTCTGGTTTTGTTCCTCGAGCTCTGGTTTTATTCCTCGGGCTCTGGTTTTCTTCCTCGGACCCTGTTTCTTTACCTCGAGGGGTGGTTTTGTTCCTCGGGCTGTGGCTTGGTTCCTCAGGCCCTGGTTGTTTTCCTCGGGCTCTGGTTCTGTTCCTCGGGCTCTGGTTTTGTTCATCGAGGGCTTGTTTTCTTCCTCAGGCTCTGGTTTTCTTCCTTTGGCACTGGTTTTGTTCCTCGGGCTCTCGTTTTCTTCCTCGAACTCTCGTTTTGTTCCTCGGGTTCTGGTTTTGTTCCTCGAGCTCTGGTTTTATTCCTCGGGCTCTGGTTTTCTTCCTCGGACCCTGTTTCTTTACCTCGAGGGGTGGTTTTGTTCCTCGGGCTGTGGCTTGGTTCCTCAGGCCCTGGTTGTTTTCCTCGGGCTCTGGTTCTGTTCCTCGGGCTCTGGTTTTGTTCATCGAGGGCTTGTTTTCTTCCTCGGGCTCTGGTTTTGTTCCTCAGGCTCTGGTTTTCTTCCTCGGGCTCTGGTTTTCTTCCTCGGACCCTGTTTCTTTACCTCGAGGGGTGGTTTTGTTCCTCGGGCTCTGGCTTGGTTCCTCAGGCCCTGGTTGTTTTCCTCGGGCTCTGGTTTTGTTCCTCGGGCTCTGGTTTTCTTCCTCGAGGGCTAGTTTTGTTCCTCGGGCTCTGGATTTGTTCCTCGGTTTCTGCCCTGGTTTTGTTCCACGGGCTCTGGTTGTGGTCCTATGGCCCTCGTTTTGTTCTTCAGGCCTTCCTTTTTGTCCTTGGGTTCTGGTTTTGTTCCTCGAGCTCTGGTTTTATTCCTTGGGCACTGGTTATGTTTGTCGGGCTCTCGCTTTCTTCCTCGGACTCTCGTTTTGTTCCTCGGGTTCTGGTTTTGTTCCTTGAGGTCTGGTTTTCTTCCTCGGGCTCTGGTTTTCTTCCTCGGGCTCTGGTTTTCTTCCTCAGGCTCTGGTTTTGTTCCTCGGGCCCTGGTTGTGTTCCTCGGGCTCCAGGTTTGTTCCTCGAGCTCTAGTTTTGTTCCTCAGGCCCTGGTTTTCTTCCTCGGGGTTTCCTTTTGTTCCTTGGGTTCTGACATTGTTCTTCGGGCTTTGGTTTTGTTCCTCGGGCTCTGTTTTTGTTCCTCGGGCTCTCCTTTTCTTCCTTGTCATCTGGTTTTGTTCCAAGAGCTCTAGTTTTCTTCCTCGGGCTCTGGTTTTCTTCCTCGGGCTCTGGTTTTCTTCCTCAGGCTCTGGTTTTGTTGCTCGGGCTCTGGATTTCTTCCTCGAGCTCTCCTTTTCTTCTTCGGGCCCTAGTTTTGTTCCTCGGGCTCTGTTTTTGTTCCTCGGGCTCTGGTTGTGTTCCTCGGGCCCTGGTTGTGTTCCTCGGGCTCCGGGTTTGTTCCTCGAGCTCTAGTTTTGTTCCTCAGGCCCTGGTTTTCTTCCTCGGGGTTTCCTTTTGTTCCTTGGGCTCTGATATTGTTCTTCGGGCTTTGGTTTTGTTCCTCGGGCTCTGTTTTTGTTCCTCGGGCTCTCCTTTTCTTCCTCGGCACCTGGTTTTGTTCCAAGAGCTCTAGTTTTCTTCCTCGGGCTCTGGTTTTCTTCCTCAGGCTCTGGTTTTCTTCCTTTGGCACTGGTTTTGTTCCTCGGGCTCTCGTTTTCTTCCTCGAACTCTCGTTTTGTTCCTCGGGTTCTGGTTTTGTTCCTTGAGCTCTGGTATTATTCCTCGGGCTCTGTTTCTTTACCTCGAGGGGTGGTTTTGTTCCTCGGGCTCTGGCTTGGTTCCTCAGGCCCTGGTTGTTTTCCTCGGGCTCTGGTTTTGTTCCTCGGGCTCTGGTTTTGTTCCTCGAGGGCTAGTTTTGTTCCTCGGGCTCTGGACTTGTTCCTCGGTTTTTGGTTCGGTTCCTCGGGCCCTGGTTTTATTCCATGGGCTCTGGTTTTCTTCCTATGGCCCTCGTTTTGTTCTTCAGGCCTTCCTTTTTGTCCTTGGGCTCTGGTTTTGTTCCTTGAGCTCTGGTTTTCTTCCTTTGGCACTGGTTTTGTTCCTCGGGCTCTCGTTTTCTTCCTCGAACTCTCGTTTTGTTCCTCGGGTTCTGGTTTTGTTCCTCGAGCTCTGGCTTTATTCCTCGGGCTCTGGTTTTCTTCCTCGGACCCTGTTTCTTTACCTCGAGGGGTGGTTTTGTTCCTCGGGCTCTGGTTTTCTTCCTCGGACCCTGTTTCTTTACCTCGAGGGGTGGTTTTGTTCCTCGGGCTGTGGCTTGGTTCCTCAGGCCCTGGTTGTTTTCCTCGGGCTCTGGTTCTGTTCCTCGGGCTCTGGTTTTGTTCATCGAGGGCTTGTTTTCTTCCTCGGGCTCTGGTTTTGTTCCTCAGGCTCTGGTTTTCTTCCTCGGGCTCGGGTTTTCTTCCTCGGACCCTGTTTCTTTACCTCGAGGGGTGGTTTTGTTCCTCGGGCTCTGGCTTGGTTCTTCAGGCCCTGGTTGTTTTCCTCGGGCTCTGGTTTTGTTCCTCGGACTCTGGTTTTGTTCCTCGAGGGCTAGTTTTGTTCCTCGGGCTCTGGATTTGTTCCTCGGTTTCTGCCCTGGTTTTGTTCCACGGGCTCTGGTTGTGGTCCTATGGCCCTCGTTTTGTTCTTCAGGCCTTCCTTTTTGTCCTTGGGTTCTGGTTTTGTTCCTCGAGCTCTGGTTTTATTCCTTGGGCACTGGTTATGTTTGTCGGGCTCTCGCTTTCTTCCTCGGACTCTCGTTTTGTTCCTCGGGTTCTGGTTTTGTTCCTTGAGGTCTGGTTTTCTTCCTCGGGCTCTGGTTTTCTTCCTCGGGCTCTGGTTTTCTTCCTCGGGCTCTGGTTTTCTTCCTCAGGCTCTGGTTTTGTTGCTCGGGCTCTGGATTTCTTCCTCGAGCTCTCCTTTTCTTCTTCGGCCCCTAGTTTTGTTCCTCGGGCTCTGTTTTTGTTCCTTGGGCTCTGGTTGTGTTCCTCGGGCTCTGGTTGTGTTCCTCGGGCTCCGGGTTTGTTCCTCGAGCTCTAGTTTTGTTCCTCAGGCCCTGGTTTTCTTCCTCGGGGTTTCCTTTTGTTCCTTGGGCTCTGATATTGTTCTTCGGGCTTTGGTTTTGTTCCTCGGGCTCTGTTTTTGTTCCTCGGGCTCTCCTTTTCTTCCTCGGCACCTGGTTTTGTTCCAAGAGCTCTAGTTTTCTTCCTCGGGCTCTGGTTTTCTTCCTCGGGCTCTGGTTTTCTTCCTTTGGCACTGGTTTTGTTCCTCGGGCTCTCGTTTTCTTCCTCGAACTCTCGTTTTGTTCCTCGGGTTCTGGTTTTGTTCCTCGAGCTCTGGTTTTATTCCTCGGGCTCTGGTTTTCTTCCTCGGACCCTGTTTCTTTACCTCGAGGGGTGGTTTTGTTCCTCGGGCTGTGGCTTGGTTCCTCAGGCCCTGGTTGTTTTCCTCGGGCTCTGGTTCTGTTCCTCGGGCTCTGGTTTTGTTCATCGAGGGCTTGTTTTCTTCCTCAGGCTCTGGTTTTCTTCCTTTGGCACTGGTTTTGTTCCTCGGGCTCTCGTTTTCTTCCTCGAACTCTCGTTTTGTTCCTCGGGTTCTGGTTTTGTTCCTCGAGCTCTGGTTTTATTCCTCGGGCTCTGGTTTTCTTCCTCGGACCCTGTTTCTTTACCTCGAGGGGTGGTTTTGTTCCTCGGGCTGTGGCTTGGTTCCTCAGGCCCTGGTTGTTTTCCTCGGGCTCTGGTTCTGTTCCTCGGGCTCTGGTTTTGTTCATCGAGGGCTTGTTTTCTTCCTCGGGCTCTGGTTTTGTTCCTCAGGCTCTGGTTTTCTTCCTCGGGCTCTGGTTTTCTTCCTCGGACCCTGTTTCTTTACCTCGAGGGGTGGTTTTGTTCCTCGGGCTCTGGCTTGGTTCCTCAGGCCCTGGTTGTTTTCCTCGGGCTCTGGTTTTGTTCCTCGGGCTCTGGTTTTCTTCCTCGAGGGCTAGTTTTGTTCCTCGGGCTCTGGATTTGTTCCTCGGTTTCTGCCCTGGTTTTGTTCCACGGGCTCTGGTTGTGGTCCTATGGCCCTCGTTTTGTTCTTCAGGCCTTCCTTTTTGTCCTTGGGCTCTGGTTTTGTTCCTTGAGCTCTGGTTTTCTTCCTTTGGCACTGGTTTTGTTCCTCGGGCTCTCGTTTTCTTCCTCGAACTCTCGTTTTGTTCCTCGGGTTCTGGTTTTGTTCCTCGAGCTCTGGTTTTATTCCTCGGGCTCTGGTTTTCTTCCTCGGACCCTGTTTCTTTACCTCGAGGGGTGGTTTTGTTCCTCGGGCTCTGGTTTTCTTCCTCGGACCCTGTTTCTTTACCTCGAGGGGTGGTTTTGTTCCTCGGGCTGTGGCTTGGTTCCTCAGGCCCTGGTTGTTTTCCTCGGGCTCTGGTTCTGTTCCTCGGGCTCTGGTTTTGTTCATCGAGGGCTTGTTTTCTTCCTCGGGCTCTGGTTTTGTTCCTCAGGCTCTGGTTTTCTTCCTCGGGCTCTGGTTTTCTTCCTCGGACCCTGTTTCTTTACCTCGAGGGGTGGTTTTGTTCCTCGGGCTCTGGCTTGGTTCCTCAGGCCCTGGTTGTTTTCCTCGGGCTCTGGTTTTGTTCCTCGGGCTCTGGTTTTCTTCCTCGAGGGCTAGTTTTGTTCCTCGGGCTCTGGATTTGTTCCTCGGTTTCTGCCCTGGTTTTGTTCCACGGGCTCTGGTTGTGGTCCTATGGCCCTCGTTTTGTTCTTCAGGCCTTCCTTTTTGTCCTTGGGTTCTGGTTTTGTTCCTCGAGCTCTGGTTTTATTCCTTGGGCACTGGTTATGTTTGTCGGGCTCTCGCTTTCTTCCTCGGACTCTCGTTTTGTTCCTCGGGTTCTGGTTTTGTTCCTTGAGGTCTGGTTTTCTTCCTCGGGCTCTGGTTTTCTTCCTCGGGCTCTGGTTTTCTTCCTCGGGCTCTGGTTTTCTTCCTCAGGCTCTGGTTTTGTTGCTCGGGCTCTGGATTTCTTCCTCGAGCTCTCCTTTTCTTCTTCGGCCCCTAGTTTTGTTCCTCGGGCTCTGTTTTTGTTCCTCGGGCTCTGGTTGTGTTCCTCGGGCTCTGGTTGTGTTCCTCGGGCTCCGGGTTTGTTCCTCGAGCTCTAGTTTTGTTCCTCAGGCCCTGGTTTTCTTCCTCGGGGTTTCCTTTTGTTCCTTGGGCTCTGATATTGTTCTTCGGGCTTTGGTTTTGTTCCTCGGGCTCTGTTTTTGTTCCTCGGGCTCTCCTTTTCTTCCTCGGCACCTGGTTTTGTTCCAAGAGCTCTAGTTTTCTTCCTCGGGCTCTGGTTTTCTTCCTCGGGCTCTGGTTTTCTTCCTTTGGCACTGGTTTTGTTCCTCGGGCTCTCGTTTTCTTCCTCGAACTCTCGTTTTGTTCCTCGGGTTCTGGTTTTGTTCCTCGAGCTCTGGTTTTATTCCTCGGGATCTGGTTTTCTTCCTCGGACCCTGTTTCTTTACCTCGAGGGGTGGTTTTGTTCCTCGGGCTGTGGCTTGGTTCCTCAGGCCCTGGTTGTTTTCCTCGGGCTCTGGTTCTGTTCCTCGGGCTCTGGTTTTGTTCATCGAGGGCTTGTTTTCTTCCTCAGGCTCTGGTTTTCTTCCTTTGGCACTGGTTTTGTTCCTCGGGCTCTCGTTTTCTTCCTCGAACTCTCGTTTTGTTCCTCGGGTTCTGGTTTTGTTCCTCGAGCTCTGGTTTTATTCCTCGGGCTCTGGTTTTCTTCCTCGGACCCTGTTTCTTTACCTCGAGGGGTGGTTTTGTTCCTCGGGCTGTGGCTTGGTTCCTCAGGCCCTGGTTGTTTTCCTCGGGCTCTGGTTCTGTTCCTCGGGCTCTGGTTTTGTTCATCGAGGGCTTGTTTTCTTCCTCGGGCTCTGGTTTTGTTCCTCAGGCTCTGGTTTTCTTCCTCGGGCTCGGGTTTTCTTCCTCGGACCCTGTTTCTTTACCTCGAGGGGTGGTTTTGTTCCTCGGGCTGTGGCTTGGTTCCTCAGGCCCTGGTTGTTTTCCTCGGGCTCTGGTTCTGTTCCTCGGGCTCTGGTTTTGTTCATCGAGGGCTTGTTTTCTTCCTCGGGCTCTGGTTTTGTTCCTCAGGCTCTGGTTTTCTTCCTCGGGCTCTGGTTTTCTTCCTCGGACCCTGTTTCTTTACCTCGAGGGGTGGTTTTGTTCCTCGGGCTCTGGCTTGGTTCCTCAGGCCCTGGTTGTTTTCCTCGGGCTCTGGTTTTGTTCCTCGGGCTCTGGTTTTCTTCCTCGAGGGCTAGTTTTGTTCCTCGGGCTCTGGATTTGTTCCTCGGTTTCTGCCCTGGTTTTGTTCCACGGGCTCTGGTTGTGGTCCTATGGCCCTCGTTTTGTTCTTCAGGCCTTCCTTTTTGTCCTTGGGTTCTGGTTTTGTTCCTCGAGCTCTGGTTTTATTCCTTGGGCACTGGTTATGTTTGTCGGGCTCTCGCTTTCTTCCTCGGACTCTCGTTTTGTTCCTCGGGTTCTGGTTTTGTTCCTTGAGGTCTGGTTTTCTTCCTCGGGCTCTGGTTTTCTTCCTCGGGCTCTGGTTTTCTTCCTCGGGCTCTGGTTTTCTTCCTCAGGCTCTGGTTTTGTTGCTCGGGCTCTGGATTTCTTCCTCGAGCTCTCCTTTTCTTCTTCGGCCCCTAGTTTTGTTCCTCGGGCTCTGTTTTTGTTCCTCGGGCTCTGGTTGTGTTCCTCGGGCTCTGGTTGTGTTCCTCGGGCTCCGGGTTTGTTCCTCGAGCTCTAGTTTTGTTCCTCAGGCCCTGGTTTTCTTCCTCGGGGTTTCCTTTTGTTCCTTGGGCTCTGATATTGTTCTTCGGGCTTTGGTTTTGTTCCTCGGGCTCTGTTTTTGTTCCTCGGGCTCTCCTTTTCTTCCTCGGCACCTGGTTTTGTTCCAAGAGCTCTAGTTTTCTTCCTCGGGCTCTGGTTTTCTTCCTCGGGCTCTGGTTTTCTTCCTTTGGCACTGGTTTTGTTCCTCGGGCTCTCGTTTTCTTCCTCGAACTCTCGTTTTGTTCCTCGGGTTCTGGTTTTGTTCCTCGAGCTCTGGTTTTATTCCTCGGGCTCTGGTTTTCTTCCTCGGACCCTGTTTCTTTACCTCGAGGGGTGGTTTTGTTCCTCGGGCTGTGGCTTGGTTCCTCAGGCCCTGGTTGTTTTCCTCGGGCTCTGGTTCTGTTCCTCGGGCTCTGGTTTTGTTCATCGAGGGCTTGTTTTCTTCCTCAGGCTCTGGTTTTCTTCCTTTGGCACTGGTTTTGTTCCTCGGGCTCTCGTTTTCTTCCTCGAACTCTCGTTTTGTTCCTCGGGTTCTGGTTTTGTTCCTCGAGCTCTGGTTTTATTCCTCGGGCTCTGGTTTTCTTCCTCGGACCCTGTTTCTTTACCTCGAGGGGTGGTTTTGTTCCTCGGGCTGTGGCTTGGTTCCTCAGGCCCTGGTTGTTTTCCTCGGGCTCTGGTTCTGTTCCTCGGGCTCTGGTTTTGTTCATCGAGGGCTTGTTTTCTTCCTCGGGCTCTGGTTTTGTTCCTCAGGCTCTGGTTTTCTTCCTCGGGCTCGGGTTTTCTTCCTCGGACCCTGTTTCTTTACCTCGAGGGGTGGTTTTGTTCCTCGGGCTGTGGCTTGGTTCCTCAGGCCCTGGTTGTTTTCCTCGGGCTCTGGTTCTGTTCCTCGGGCTCTGGTTTTGTTCATCGAGGGCTTGTTTTCTTCCTCGGGCTCTGGTTTTGTTCCTCAGGCTCTGGTTTTCTTCCTCGGGCTCTGGTTTTCTTCCTCGGACCCTGTTTCTTTACCTCGAGGGGTGGTTTTGTTCCTCGGGCTCTGGCTTGGTTCCTCAGGCCCTGGTTGTTTTCCTCGGGCTCTGGTTTTGTTCCTCGGGCTCTGGTTTTCTTCCTCGAGGGCTAGTTTTGTTCCTCGGGCTCTGGATTTGTTCCTCGGTTTCTGCCCTGGTTTTGTTCCACGGGCTCTGGTTGTGGTCCTATGGCCCTCGTTTTGTTCTTCAGGCCTTCCTTTTTGTCCTTGGGTTCTGGTTTTGTTCCTCGAGCTCTGGTTTTATTCCTTGGGCACTGGTTATGTTTGTCGGGCTCTCGCTTTCTTCCTCGGACTCTCGTTTTGTTCCTCGGGTTCTGGTTTTGTTCCTTGAGGTCTGGTTTTCTTCCTCGGGCTCTGGTTTTCTTCCTCGGGCTCTGGTTTTCTTCCTCGGGCTCTGGTTTTCTTCCTCAGGCTCTGGTTTTGTTGCTCGGGCTCTGGATTTCTTCCTCGAGCTCTCCTTTTCTTCTTCGGCCCCTAGTTTTGTTCCTCGGGCTCTGTTTTTGTTCCTCGGGCTCTGGTTGTGTTCCTCGGGCTCTGGTTGTGTTCCTCGGGCTCCGGGTTTGTTCCTCGAGCTCTAGTTTTGTTCCTCAGGCCCTGGTTTTCTTCCTCGGGGTTTCCTTTTGTTCCTTGGGCTCTGATATTGTTCTTCGGGCTTTGGTTTTGTTCCTCGGGCTCTGTTTTTGTTCCTCGGGCTCTCCTTTTCTTCCTCGGCACCTGGTTTTGTTCCAAGAGCTCTAGTTTTCTTCCTCGGGCTCTGGTTTTCTTCCTCGGGCTCTGGTTTTCTTCCTTTGGCACTGGTTTTGTTCCTCGGGCTCTCGTTTTCTTCCTCGAACTCTCGTTTTGTTCCTCGGGTTCTGGTTTTGTTCCTCGAGCTCTGGTTTTATTCCTCGGGCTCTGGTTTTCTTCCTCGGACCCTGTTTCTTTACCTCGAGGGGTGGTTTTGTTCCTCGGGCTGTGGCTTGGTTCCTCAGGCCCTGGTTGTTTTCCTCGGGCTCTGGTTCTGTTCCTCGGGCTCTGGTTTTGTTCATCGAGGGCTTGTTTTCTTCCTCAGGCTCTGGTTTTCTTCCTTTGGCACTGGTTTTGTTCCTCGGGCTCTCGTTTTCTTCCTCGAACTCTCGTTTTGTTCCTCGGGTTCTGGTTTTGTTCCTCGAGCTCTGGTTTTCTTCCTCGGGCTCTGGTTTTCTTCCTCGGACCCTGTTTCTTTACCTCGAGGGGTGGTTTTGTTCCTCGGGCTCTGGCTTGGTTCCTCAGGCCCTGGTTGTTTTCCTCGGGCTCTGGTTTTGTTCCTCGGGCTCTGGTTTTCTTCCTCGAGGGCTAGTTTTGTTCCTCGGGCTCTGGATTTGTTCCTCGGTTTCTGCCCTGGTTTTGTTCCACGGGCTCTGGTTGTGGTCCTATGGCCCTCGTTTTGTTCTTCAGGCCTTCCTTTTTGTCCTTGGGTTCTGGTTTTGTTCCTCGAGCTCTGGTTTTATTCCTTGGGCACTGGTTATGTTTGTCGGGCTCTCGCTTTCTTCCTCGGATTCACGTTTTGTTCCTCGGGTTCTGGTTTTGTTCCTTGAGGTCTGATTTTCTTCCTCGGGCTCTGGTTTTCTTCCTCGGGCTCTGGTTTTCTTCCTCAGGCTCTGGTTTTGTTGCTCGGGCCCTGGTTGTGTTCCTCGGGCTCCAGGTTTGTTCCTCGAGCTCTAGTTTTGTTCCTCAGGCCCTGGTTTTCTTCCTCGGGGTTTCCTTTTGTTCCTTGGGCTCTGATATTGTTCTTCGGGCTTTGGTTTTGTTCCTCGGGCTCTGTTTTTGTTCCTCGGGCTCTCCTTTTCTTCCTTGGCATCTGGTTTTGTTCCAAGAGCTCTAGTTTTCTTCCTCGGGCTCTGGTTTTCTTCCTCGGGCTCTGGTTTTCTTCCTCAGGCTCTGGTTTTGTTGCTCGGGCTCTGGATTTCTTCCTTGAGCTCTCCTTTTCTTCTTCGGGCCCTAGTTTTGTTCCTCGGGCTCTGTTTTTGTTCCTCGGGCTCTGGTTGTGTTCCTCGGGCCCTGGTTGTGTTCCTCGGGCTCCGGGTTTGTTCCTCGAGCTCTAGTTTTGTTCCTCAGGCCCTGGTTTTCTTCCTCGGGGTTTCCTTTTGTTCCTTGGGCTCTGATATTGTTCTTCGGGCTTTGGTTTTGTTCCTCGGGCCCTGTTTTTGTTCCTTGGGCTCTCCTTTTCTTCCTCGGCACCTGGTTTTGTTCCAAGAGCTCTAGTTTTCTTCCTCGGGCTCTGGTTTTCTTCCTCGGGCTCTGGTTTTCTTCCTTTGGCACTGGTTTTGTTCCTCGGGCTCTCGTTTTCTTCCTCGAACTCTCGTTTTGTTCCTCGGGTTCTGGTTTTGTTCCTTGAGCTCTGGTATTATTCCTCGGGCTCTGTTTCTTTACCTCGAGGGGTGGTTTTGTTCCTCGGGCTCTGGCTTGGTTCCTCAGGCCCTGGTTGTTTTCCTCGGGCTCTGGTTTTGTTCCTCGGGCTCTGGTTTTGTTCCTCGAGGGCTAGTTTTGTTCCTCGGGCTCTGGACTTGTTCCTCGGTTTTTGGTTCGGTTCCTCGGGCCCTGGTTTTATTCCATGGGCTCTGGTTTTCTTCCTATGGCCCTCGTTTTGTTCTTCAGGCCTTCCTTTTTGTCCTTGGGCTCTGGTTTTGTTCCTTGAGCTCTGGTTTTCTTCCTTTGGCACTGGTTTTGTTCCTCGGGCTCTCGTTTTCTTCCTCGAACTCTCGTTTTGTTCCTCGGGTTCTGGTTTTGTTCCTCGAGCTCTGGCTTTATTCCTCGGGCTCTGGTTTTCTTCCTCGGACCCTGTTTCTTTACCTCGAGGGGTGGTTTTGTTCCTCGGGCTCTGGTTTTCTTCCTCGGACCCTGTTTCTTTACCTCGAGGGGTGGTTTTGTTCCTCGGGCTGTGGCTTGGTTCCTCAGGCCCTGGTTGTTTTCCTCGGGCTCTGGTTCTGTTCCTCGGGCTCTGGTTTTGTTCATCGAGGGCTTGTTTTCTTCCTCGGGCTCTGGTTTTGTTCCTCAGGCTCTGGTTTTCTTCCTCGGGCTCGGGTTTTCTTCCTCGGACCCTGTTTCTTTACCTCGAGGGGTGGTTTTGTTCCTCGGGCTCTGGCTTGGTTCTTCAGGCCCTGGTTGTTTTCCTCGGGCTCTGGTTTTGTTCCTCGGACTCTGGTTTTGTTCCTCGAGGGCTAGTTTTGTTCCTCGGGCTCTGGATTTGTTCCTCGGTTTCTGCCCTGGTTTTGTTCCACGGGCTCTGGTTGTGGTCCTATGGCCCTCGTTTTGTTCTTCAGGCCTTCCTTTTTGTCCTTGGGTTCTGGTTTTGTTCCTCGAGCTCTGGTTTTATTCCTTGGGCACTGGTTATGTTTGTCGGGCTCTCGCTTTCTTCCTCGGACTCTCGTTTTGTTCCTCGGGTTCTGGTTTTGTTCCTTGAGGTCTGGTTTTCTTCCTCGGGCTCTGGTTTTCTTCCTCGGGCTCTGGTTTTCTTCCTCGGGCTCTGGTTTTCTTCCTCAGGCTCTGGTTTTGTTGCTCGGGCTCTGGATTTCTTCCTCGAGCTCTCCTTTTCTTCTTCGGCCCCTAGCTTTGTTCCTCGGGCTCTGTTTTTGTTCCTCGGGCTCTGGTTGTGTTCCTCGGGCTCTGGTTGTGTTCCTCGGGCTCCGGGTTTGTTCCTCGAGCTCTAGTTTTGTTCCTCAGGCCCTGGTTTTCTTCCTCGGGGTTTCCTTTTGTTCCTTGGGCTCTGATATTGTTCTTCGGGCTTTGGTTTTGTTCCTCGGGCTCTGTTTTTGTTCCTCGGGCTCTCCTTTTCTTCCTCGGCACCTGGTTGTGTTCCAAGAGCTCTAGTTTTCTTCCTCGGGCTCTGGTTTTCTTCCTCGGGCTCTGGTTTTCTTCCTTTGGCACTGGTTTTGTTCCTCGGGCTCTCGTTTTCTTCCTCGAACTCTCGTTTTGTTCCTCGGGTTCTGGTTTTGTTCCTCGAGCTCTGGTTTTATTCCTCGGGCTCTGGCTTTCTTCCTCGGACCCTGTTTCTTTACCTCGAGGGGTGGTTTTGTTCCTCGGGCTCTGGTTTTCTTCCTCGGACCCTGTTTCTTTACCTCGAGGGGTGGTTTTGTTCCTCGGGCTCTGGCTTGGTTCCTCAGGCCCTGGTTGTTTTCCTCGGGCTCTGGTTCTGTTCCTCGGGCTCTGGTTTTGTTCATCGAGGGCTTGTTTTCTTCCTCGGGCTCTGGTTTTGTTACTCAGGCTCTGGTTTTCTTCCTCGGGCTCTGGTTTTCTTCCTCGGACCCTGTTTCTTTACCTCGAGGGGTGGTTTTGTTCCTCGGGCTCTGGCTTGGTTCCTCAGGCCCTGGTTGTTTTCCTCGGGCTCTGGTTTTGTTCCTCGGGCTCTGGTTTTCTTCCTCGAGGGCTAGTTTTGTTCCTCGGGCTCTGGATTTGTTCCTCGGTTTCTGCCCTGGTTTTGTTCCACGGGCTCTGGTTGTGGTCCTATGGCCCTCGTTTTGTTCTTCAGGCCTTCCTTTTTGTCCTTGGGTTCTGGTTTTGTTCCTCGAGCTCTGGTTTTATTCCTTGGGCACTGGTTATGTTTGTCGGGCTCTCGCTTTCTTCCTCGGATTCACGTTTTGTTCCTCGGGTTCTGGTTTTGTTCCTTGAGGTCTGATTTTCTTCCTCGGGCTCTGGTTTTCTTCCTCGGGCTCTGGTTTTCTTCCTCAGGCTCTGGTTTTGTTGCTCGGGCCCTGGTTGTGTTCCTCGGGCTCCAGGTTTGTTCCTCGAGCTCTAGTTTTGTTCCTCAGGCCCTGGTTTTCTTCCTCGGGGTTTCCTTTTGTTCCTTGGGTTCTGATATTGTTCTTCGGGCTTTGGTTTTGTTCCTCGGGCTCTGTTTTTGTTCCTCGGGCTCTCCTTTTCTTCCTTGTCATCTGGTTTTGTTCCAAGAGCTCTAGTTTTCTTCCTCGGGCTCTGGTTTTCTTCCTCGGGCTCTGGTTTTCTTCCTCAGGCTCTGGTTTTGTTGCTCGGGCTCTGGATTTCTTCCTCGAGCTCTCCTTTTCTTCTTCGGGCCCTAGTTTTGTTCCTCGGGCTCTGTTTTTGTTCCTCGGGCTCTGGTTGTGTTCCTCGGGCTCTGGTTGTGTTCCTTGGGCTCCGGGTTTGTTCCTCGAGCTCTAGTTTTGTTCCTCAGGCCCTGGTTTTCTTCCTCGGGGTTTCCTTTTGTTCCTTGGGCTCTGATATTGTTCTTCGGGCTTTGGTTTTGTTCCTCGGGCTCTGTTTTTGTTCCTCGGGCTCTCCTTTTCTTCCTCGGCACCTGGTTTTGTTCCAAGAGCTCTAGTTTTCTTCCTCGGGCTCTGGTTTTCTTCCTCAGGCTCTGGTTTTCTTCCTTTGGCACTGGTTTTGTTCCTCGGGCTCTCGTTTTCTTCCTCGAACTCTCGTTTTGTTCCTCGGGTTCTGGTTTTGTTCCTTGAGCTCTGGTATTATTCCTCGGGCTCTGTTTCTTTACCTCGAGGGGTGGTTTTGTTCCTCGGGCTCTGGCTTGGTTCCTCAGGCCCTGGTTGTTTTCCTCGGGCTCTGGTTTTGTTCCTCGGGCTCTGGTTTTGTTCCTCGAGGGCTAGTTTTGTTCCTCGGGCTCTGGACTTGTTCCTCGGTTTTTGGTTCGGTTCCTCGGGCCCTGGTTTTATTCCATGGGCTCTGGTTTTCTTCCTATGGCCCTCGTTTTGTTCTTCAGGCCATCCTTTTTGTCCTTGGGCTCTGGTTTTGTTCCTTGAGCTCTGGTTTTCTTCCTTTGGCACTGGTTTTGTTCCTCGGGCTCTCGTTTTCTTCCTCGAACTCTCGTTTTGTTCCTTGGGTTCTGGTTTTGTTCCTCGAGCTCTGGCTTTATTCCTCGGGCTCTGGTTTTCTTCCTCGGACCCTGTTTCTTTACCTCGAGGGGTGGTTTTGTTCCTCGGGCTCTGGTTTTCTTCCTCGGACCCTGTTTCTTTACCTCGAGGGGTGGTTTTGTTCCTCGGGCTGTGGCTTGGTTCCTCAGGCCCTGGTTGTTTTCCTCGGGCTCTGGTTCTGTTCCTCGGGCTCTGGTTTTGTTCATCGAGGGCTTGTTTTCTTCCTCGGGCTCTGGTTTTGTTCCTCAGGCTCTGGTTTTCTTCCTCGGGCTCGGGTTTTCTTCCTATGGCCCTCGTTTTGTTCTTCAGGCCATCCTTTTTGTCCTTGGGCTCTGGTTTTGTTCCTTGAGCTCTGGTTTTCTTCCTTTGGCACTGGTTTTGTTCCTCGGGCTCTCGTTTTCTTCCTCGAACTCTCGTTTTGTTCCTTGGGTTCTGGTTTTGTTCCTCGAGCTCTGGCTTTATTCCTCGGGCTCTGGTTTTCTTCCTCGGACCCTGTTTCTTTACCTCGAGGGGTGGTTTTGTTCCTCGGGCTCTGGTTTTCTTCCTCGGACCCTGTTTCTTTACCTCGAGGGGTGGTTTTGTTCCTCGGGCTGTGGCTTGGTTCCTCAGGCCCTGGTTGTTTTCCTCGGGCTCTGGTTCTGTTCCTCGGGCTCTGGTTTTGTTCATCGAGGGCTTGTTTTCTTCCTCGGGCTCTGGTTTTGTTCCTCAGGCTCTGGTTTTCTTCCTCGGGCTCGGGTTTTCTTCCTCGGACCCTGTTTCTTTACCTCGAGGGGTGGTTTTGTTCCTCGGGCTCTGGCTTGGTTCTTCAGGCCCTGGTTGTTTTCCTCGGGCTCTGGTTTTGTTCCTCGGACTCTGGTTTTGTTCCTCGAGGGCTAGTTTTGTTCCTCGGGCTCTGGATTTGTTCCTCGGTTTCTGCCCTGGTTTTGTTCCACGGGCTCTGGTTGTGGTCCTATGGCCCTCGTTTTGTTCTTCAGGCCTTCCTTTTTGTCCTTGGGTTCTGGTTTTGTTCCTCGAGCTCTGGTTTTATTCCTTGGGCACTGGTTATGTTTGTCGGGCTCTCGCTTTCTTCCTCGGACTCTCGTTTTGTTCCTCGGGTTCTGGTTTTGTTCCTTGAGGTCTGGTTTTCTTCCTCGGGCTCTGGTTTTCTTCCTCGGGCTCTGGTTTTCTTCCTCGGGCTCTGGTTTTCTTCCTCAGGCTCTGGTTTTGTTGCTCGGGCTCTGGATTTCTTCCTCGAGCTCTCCTTTTCTTCTTCGGGCCCTAGTTTTGTTCCTCGGGCTCTGTTTTTGTTCCTCGGGCTCTGGTTGTGTTCCTCGGGCTCTGGTTGTGTTCCTCGGGCTCCGGGTTTGTTCCTCGAGCTCTAGTTTTGTTCCTCAGGCCCTGGTTTTCTTCCTCGGGGTTTCCTTTTGTTCCTTGGGCTCTGATATTGTTCTTCGGGCTTTGGTTTTGTTCCTCGGGCTCTGTTTTTGTTCCTCGGGCTCTCCTTTTCTTCCTCGGCACCTGGTTGTGTTCCAAGAGCTCTAGTTTTCTTCCTCGGGCTCTGGTTTTCTTCCTCGGGCTCTGGTTTTCTTCCTTTGGCACTGGTTTTGTTCCTCGGGCTCTCGTTTTCTTCCTCGAACTCTCGTTTTGTTCCTCGGGTTCTGGTTTTGTTCCTCGAGCTCTGGTTTTATTCCTCGGGCTCTGGTTTTCTTCCTCGGACCCTGTTTCTTTACCTCGAGGGGTGGTTTTGTTCCTCGGGCTCTGGTTTTCTTCCTCGGACCCTGTTTCTTTACCTCGAGGGGTGGTTTTGTTCCTCGGGCTGTGGCTTGGTTCCTCAGGCCCTGGTTGTTTTCCTCGGGCTCTGGTTCTGTTCCTCGGGCTCTGGTTTTGTTCATCGAGGGCTTGTTTTCTTCCTCGGGCTCTGGTTTTGTTCCTCAGGCTCTGGTTTTCTTCCTCGGGCTCTGGTTTTCTTCCTCGGACCCTGTTTCTTTACCTCGAGGGGTGGTTTTGTTCCTCGGGCTCTGGCTTGGTTCTTCAGGCCCTGGTTGTTTTCCTCGGGCTCTGGTTTTGTTCCTCGGACTCTGGTTTTGTTCCTCGAGGGCTAGTTTTGTTCCTCGGGCTCTGGATTTGTTCCTCGGTTTCTGCCCTGGTTTTGTTCCACGGGCTCTGGTTGTGGTCCTATGGCCCTCGTTTTGTTCTTCAGGCCTTCCTTTTTGTCCTTGGGTTCTGGTTTTGTTCCTCGAGCTCTGGTTTTATTCCTTGGGCACTGGTTATGTTTGTCGGGCTCTCGCTTTCTTCCTCGGACTCTCGTTTTGTTCCTCGGGTTCTGGTTTTGTTCCTTGAGGTCTGGTTTTCTTCCTCGGGCTCTGGTTTTCTTCCTCGGGCTCTGGTTTTCTTCCTCGGGCTCTGGTTTTCTTCCTCAGGCTCTGGTTTTGTTGCTCGGGCTCTGGATTTCTTCCTCGAGCTCTCCTTTTCTTCTTCGGGCCCTAGTTTTGTTCCTCGGGCTCTGTTTTTGTTCCTCGGGCTCTGGTTGTGTTCCTCGGGCTCTGGTTGTGTTCCTCGGGCTCCGGGTTTGTTCCTCGAGCTCTAGTTTTGTTCCTCAGGCCCTGGTTTTCTTCCTCGGGGTTTCCTTTTGTTCCTTGGGCTCTGATATTGTTCTTCGGGCTTTGGTTTTGTTCCTCGGGCTCTGTTTTTGTTCCTCGGGCTCTCCTTTTCTTCCTCGGCACCTGGTTGTGTTCCAAGAGCTCTAGTTTTCTTCCTCGGGCTCTGGTTTTCTTCCTCGGGCTCTGGTTTTCTTCCTTTGGCACTGGTTTTGTTCCTCGGGCTCTCGTTTTCTTCCTCGAACTCTCGTTTTGTTCCTCGGGTTCTGGTTTTGTTCCTCGAGCTCTGGTTTTATTCCTCGGGCTCTGGTTTTCTTCCTCGGACCCTGTTTCTTTACCTCGAGGGGTGGTTTTGTTCCTCGGGCTCTGGTTTTCTTCCTCGGACCCTGTTTCTTTACCTCGAGGGGTGGTTTTGTTCCTCGGGCTCTGGCTTGGTTCCTCAGGCCCTGGTTGTTTTCCTCGGGCTCTGGTTCTGTTCCTCGGGCTCTGGTTTTGTTCATCGAGGGCTTGTTTTCTTCCTCGGGCTCTGGTTTTGTTCCTCAGGCTCTGGTTTTCTTCCTCGGGCTCTGGTTTTCTTCCTCGGACCCTGTTTCTTTACCTCGAGGGGTGGTTTTGTTCCTCGGGCTCTGGCTTGGTTCCTCAGGCCCTGGTTGTTTTCCTCGGGCTCTGGTTTTGTTCCTCGGACTCTGGTTTTGTTCCTCGAGGGCTAGTTTTGTTCCTCGGGCTCTGGATTTGTTCCTCGGTTTCTGCCCTGGTTTTGTTCCACGGGCTCTGGTTGTGGTCCTATGGCCCTCGTTTTGTTCTTCAGGCCTTCCTTTTTGTCCTTGGGTTCTGGTTTTGTTCCTCGAGCTCTGGTTTTATTCCTTGGGCACTGGTTATGTTCCTCGGGCTCTCGTTTTCTTCCTCGGACTCTCGTTTTGTTCCTCGGGTTCTGGTTTTGTTCCTTGAGGTCTGGTTTTCTTCCTCGGGCTCTGGTTTTCTTCCTCGGGCTCTGGTTTTCTTCCTCGGGCTCTGGTTTTCTTCCTCAGGCTCTGGTTTTGTTGCTCGGGCTCTGGATTTCTTCCTCGAGCTCTCCTTTTCTTCTTCGGCCCCTATTTTTTTTCCTCGGGCTCTGTTTTTGTTCCTTGGGCTCTGGTTGTGTTCCTCGGGCTCTGGTTGTGTTCCTCGGGCTCCGGGTTTGTTCCTCGAGCTCTAGTTTTGTTCCTCAGGCCCTGGTTTTCTTCCTCGGGGTTTCCTTTTGTTCCTTGGGCTCTGATATTGTTCTTCGGGCTTTGGTTTTGTTCCTCGGGCTCTGTTTTTGTTCCTCGGGCTCTCCTTTTCTTCCTCGGCACCTGGTTTTGTTCCAAGAGCTCTAGTTTTCTTCCTCGGGCTCTGGTTTTCTTCCTCGGGCTCTGGTTTTCTTCCTTTGGCACTGGTTTTGTTCCTCGGGCTCTCGTTTTCTTCCTCGAACTCTCGTTTTGTTCCTCGGGTTCTGGTTTTGTTCCTCGAGCTCTGGTTTTATTCCTCGGGCTCTGGTTTTCTTCCTCGGACCCTGTTTCTTTACCTCGAGGGGTGGTTTTGTTCCTCGGGCTGTGGCTTGGTTCCTCAGGCCCTGGTTGTTTTCCTCGGGCTCTGGTTCTGTTCCTCGGGCTCTGGTTTTGTTCATCGAGGGCTTGTTTTCTTCCTCAGGCTCTGGTTTTCTTCCTTTGGCACTGGTTTTGTTCCTCGGGCTCTCGTTTTCTTCCTCGAACTCTCGTTTTGTTCCTCGGGTTCTGGTTTTGTTCCTCGAGCTCTGGTTTTATTCCTCGGGCTCTGGTTTTCTTCCTCGGACCCTGTTTCTTTACCTCGAGGGGTGGTTTTGTTCCTCGGGCTGTGGCTTGGTTCCTCAGGCCCTGGTTGTTTTCCTCGGGCTCTGGTTCTGTTCCTCGGGCTCTGGTTTTGTTCATCGAGGGCTTGTTTTCTTCCTCGGGCTCTGGTTTTGTTCCTCAGGCTCTGGTTTTCTTCCTCGGGCTCTGGTTTTCTTCCTCGGACCCTGTTTCTTTACCTCGAGGGGTGGTTTTGTTCCTCGGGCTCTGGCTTGGTTCCTCAGGCCCTGGTTGTTTTCCTCGGGCTCTGGTTTTGTTCCTCGGGCTCTGGTTTTCTTCCTCGAGGGCTAGTTTTGTTCCTCGGGCTCTGGATTTGTTCCTCGGTTTCTGCCCTGGTTTTGTTCCACGGGCTCTGGTTGTGGTCCTATGGCCCTCGTTTTGTTCTTCAGGCCTTCCTTTTTGTCCTTGGGTTCTGGTTTTGTTCCTCGAGCTCTGGTTTTATTCCTTGGGCACTGGTTATGTTTGTCGGGCTCTCGCTTTCTTCCTCGGATTCACGTTTTGTTCCTCGGGTTCTGGTTTTGTTCCTTGAGGTCTGATTTTCTTCCTCGGGCTCTGGTTTTCTTCCTCGGGCTCTGGTTTTCTTCCTCAGGCTCTGGTTTTGTTGCTCGGGCCCTGGTTGTGTTCCTCGGGCTCCAGGTTTGTTCCTCGAGCTCTAGTTTTGTTCCTCAGGCCCTGGTTTTCTTCCTCGGGGTTTCCTTTTGTTCCTTGGGTTCTGATATTGTTCTTCGGGCTTTGGTTTTGTTCCTCGGGCTCTGTTTTTGTTCCTCGGCCTCTCCTTTTCTTCCTTGGCATCTGGTTTTGTTCCAAGAGCTCTAGTTTTCTTCCTCGGGCTCTGGTTTTCTTCCTCGGGCTCTGGTTTTCTTCCTCAGGCTCTGGGTTTGTTGCTCGGGCTCTGGATTTCTTCCTCGAGCTCTCCTTTTCTTCTTCGGGCCCTAGTTTTGTTCCTCGGGCTCTGTTTTTGTTCCTCGGGCTCTGGTTGTGTTCCTCGGGCCCTGGTTGTGTTCCTCGGGCTCCGGGTTTGTTCCTCGAGCTCTAGTTTTGTTCCTCAGGCCCTGGTTTTCTTCCTCGGGGTTTCCTTTTGTTCCTTGGGCTCTGATATTGTTCTTCGGGCTTTGGTTTTGTTCCTCGGGCTCTGTTTTTGTTCCTCGGGCTCTCCTTTTCTTCCTCGGCACCTGGTTGTGTTCCAAGAGCTCTAGTTTTCTTCCTCGGGCTCTGGTTTTCTTCCTCGGGCTCTGGTTTTCTTCCTTTGGCACTGGTTTTGTTCCTCGGGCTCTCGTTTTCTTCCTCGAACTCTCGTTTTGTTCCTCGGGTTCTGGTTTTGTTCCTTGAGCTCTGGTTTTATTCCTCGGGCTCTGTTTCTTTACCTCGAGGGGTGGTTTTGTTCCTCGGGCTCTGGCTTGGTTCCTCAGGCCCTGGTTGTTTTCCTCGGGCTCTGGTTTTGTTCCTCGGGCTCTGGTTTTGTTCCTCGAGGGCTAGTTTTGTTCCTCGGGCTCTGGACTTGTTCCTCGGTTTCTGGTTCGGTTCCTCGGGCCCTGGTTTTATTCCATGGGCTCTGGTTTTCTTCCTATGACCCTCGTTTTGTTCTTCAGGCCTTCCTTTTTGTCCTTGGGCTCTGGTTTTGTTCCTTGAGCTCTGGTTTTCTTCCTTTGGCACTGGTTTTGTTCCTCGGGCTCTCGTTTTCTTCCTCGAACTCTCGTTTTGTTCCTCGGGTTCTGGTTTTGTTCCTCGAGCTCTGGTTTTATTCCTCGGGCTCTGGTTTTCTTCCTCGGACCCTGTTTCTTTACCTCGAGGGGTGGTTTTGTTCCTCGGGCTCTGGTTTTCTTCCTTGGACCCTGTTTCTTTACCTCGAGGGGTGGTTTTGTTCCTCGGGCTGTGGCTTGGTTCCTCAGGCCCTGGTTGTTTTCCTCGGGCTCTGGTTCTGTTCTTCTGCTCTGGTTTTGTTCATCGAGGGCTTGTTTTCTTCCTCGGGCTCTGGTTTTGTTCCTCAGGCTCTGGTTTTCTTCCTCGGGCTCTGGTTTTCTTCCTCGGACCCTGTTTCTTTACCTCGAGGGGTGGTTTTGTTCCTCGGGCTCTGGCTTGGTTCCTCAGGCCCTGGTTGTTTTCCTCGGGCTCTGGTTTTGTTCCTCGGACTCTGGTTTTGTTCCTCGAGGGCTAGTTTTGTTCCTCGGGCTCTGGATTTGTTCCTCGGTTTCTGCCCTGGTTTTGTTCCACGGGCTCTGGTTGTGGTCCTATGGCCCTCGTTTTGTTCTTCAGGCCTTCCTTTTTGTCCTTGGGTTCTGGTTTTGTTCCTCGAGCTCTGGTTTTATTCCTTGGGCACTGGTTATGTTTGTCGGGCTCTCGCTTTCTTCCTCGGACTCTCGTTTTGTTCCTCGGGTTCTGGTTTTGTTCCTTGAGGTCTGGTTTTCTTCCTCGGGCTCTGGTTTTCTTCCTCGGGCTCTGGTTTTCTTCCTCGGGCTCTGGTTTTCTTCCTCAGGCTCTGGTTTTGTTGCTCGGGCTCTGGATTTCTTCCTCGAGCTCTCCTTTTCTTCTTCGGCCCCTAGTTTTGTTCCTCGGGCTCTGTTTTTGTTCCTTGGGCTCTGGTTGTGTTCCTCGGGCTCTGGTTGTGTTCCTCGGGCTCCGGGTTTGTTCCTCGAGCTCTAGTTTTGTTCCTCAGGCCCTGGTTTTCTTCCTCGGGGTTTCCTTTTGTTCCTTGGGCTCTGATATTGTTCTTCGGGCTTTGGTTTTGGTCCTCGGGCTCTGTTTTTGTTCCTCGGGCTCTCCTTTTCTTCCTCGGCACCTGGTTTTGTTCCAAGAGCTCTAGTTTTCTTCCTCGGGCTCTGGTTTTCTTCCTCGGGCTCTGGTTTTCTTCCTTTGGCACTGGTTTTGTTCCTCGGGCTCTCGTTTTCTTCCTCGAACTCTCGTTTTGTTCCTCGGGTTCTGGTTTTGTTCCTCGAGCTCTGGTTTTATTCCTCGGGCTCTGGTTTTCTTCCTCGGACCCTGTTTCTTTACCTCGAGGGGTGGTTTTGTTCCTCGGGCTGTGGCTTGGTTCCTCAGGCCCTGGTTGTTTTCCTCGGGCTCTGGTTCTGTTCCTCGGGCTCTGGTTTTGTTCATCGAGGGCTTGTTTTCTTCCTCAGGCTCTGGTTTTCTTCCTTTGGCACTGGTTTTGTTCCTCGGGCTCTCGTTTTCTTCCTCGAACTCTCGTTTTGTTCCTCGGGTTCTGGTTTTGTTCCTCGAGCTCTGGTTTTATTCCTCGGGCTCTGGTTTTCTTCCTCGGACCCTGTTTCTTTACCTCGAGGGGTGGTTTTGTTCCTCGGGCTGTGGCTTGGTTCCTCAGGCCCTGGTTGTTTTCCTCGGGCTCTGGTTCTGTTCCTCGGGCTCTGGTTTTGTTCATCGAGGGCTTGTTTTCTTCCTCGGGCTCTGGTTTTGTTCCTCAGGCTCTGGTTTTCTTCCTCGGGCTCGGGTTTTCTTCCTCGGACCCTGTTTCTTTACCTCGAGGGGTGGTTTTGTTCCTCGGGCTCTGGCTTGGTTCCTCAGGCCCTGGTTGTTTTCCTCGGGCTCTGGTTTTGTTCCTCGGGCTCTGGTTTTCTTCCTCGAGGGCTAGTTTTGTTCCTCGGGCTCTGGATTTGTTCCTCGGTTTCTGCCCTGGTTTTGTTCCACGGGCTCTGGTTGTGGTCCTATGGCCCTCGTTTTGTTCTTCAGGCCTTCCTTTTTGTCCTTGGGTTCTGGTTTTGTTCCTCGAGCTCTGGTTTTATTCCTTGGGCACTGGTTATGTTTGTCGGGCTCTCGCTTTCTTCCTCGGATTCACGTTTTGTTCCTCGGGTTCTGGTTTTGTTCCTTGAGGTCTGATTTTCTTCCTCGGGCTCTGGTTTTCTTCCTCGGGCTCTGGTTTTCTTCCTCAGGCTCTGGTTTTGTTGCTCGGGCCCTGGTTGTGTTCCTCGGGCTCCAGGTTTGTTCCTCGAGCTCTAGTTTTGTTCCTCAGGCCCTGGTTTTCTTCCTCGGGGTTTCCTTTTGTTCCTTGGGTTCTGATATTGTTCTTCGGGCTTTGGTTTTGTTCCTCGGGCTCTGTTTTTGTTCCTCGGGCTCTCCTTTTCTTCCTTGTCATCTGGTTTTGTTCCAAGAGCTCTAGTTTTCTTCCTCGGGCTCTGGTTTTCTTCCTCGGGCTCTGGTTTTCTTCCTCAGGCTCTGGTTTTGTTGCTCGGGCTCGGGATTTCTTCCTCGAGCTCTCCTTTTCTTCTTCGGGCCCTAGTTTTGTTCCTCGGGCTCTGTTTTTGTTCCTCGGGCTCTGGTTGTGTTCCTCGGGCTCTGGTTGTGTTCCTCGGGCTCCGGGTTTGTTCCTCGAGCTCTAGTTTTGTTCCTCAGGCCCTGGTTTTCTTCCTCGGGGTTTCCTTTTGTTCCTTGGGCTCTGATATTGTTCTTCGGGCTTTGGTTTTGTTCCTCAGGCTCTCCTTTTTTCCTCGGCACCTGGTTTTGTTCCAAGAGCTCTACTTTTGTTCCTCGGGCTCTGGTTTTCTTCCTCGGGCTCTGGTTTTATTCCTTTGGCACTGGTTTTGTTCCTCGGGCTTTCGTTTTCTTCCTCGAACTCTCGTTTTGTTCCTCGGGTTCTGGTTTTGTTCCTTGAGGTCTGGTTTTCTTGCTCGGGCTCTGGTTTTCTTCCTCAGGCTCTGGTTTTGTTGCTCGGGCTCTGGATTTCTTCCTTGAGCTCTCCTTTTCTTATTCAGGCCCTAGTTTTTTTCCTCGGGCTCTGTTTTTGTTCCTCAGGCTCTGGTTGTGTTCCTCGGGCTCTGGTTGTGTTCCTCGGGCTCTGTTTCTTTAACTCGAGGGGTGGTTTTGTTCCTCGGGCTCTGGCTTGGTTCCTCAGGCCCTGGTTGTTTTCCTCGGGCTCTGGTTTTGTTCCTCGGGCTCTGGTTTTGTTCCTCGAGGGCTAGTTTTGTTCCTCGGGCTCTGGACTTGTTCCTCGGTTTCTGGTTCGGTTCCTCGGGCCCTGGTTTTATTCCATGGGCTCTGGTTTTCTTCCTATGGCCCTCGTTTTGTTCTTCAGGCCTTCCTTTTTGTCCGTGGGCTCTTGTTTTGTTCCTTGAGCTCTGGTTTTATTCCTTGCACACTGGTTATGTTCCTCGGGCTCTCGTTTTCTTCCTCGGACTCTTGTTTTTTTCCTCAGGTTCTGGTTTTGTTCCTTGAGGTCTGGTTTTCTTCCTCGGGCTCTGGTTTTCTTCCTCGGGCTCTGGTTTTCTTCCTCAGGCTCTGGTTTTGTTGCTCGGGCTCTGGATTTCTTCCTCGAGCTCTCCTTTTCTTCTTCGGGCCCTAGTTTTGTTCCTCGGGCTCTGTTTTTGTTCCTCGGGCTCTGGTTGTGTTCCTCGGGCCCTGGTTGTGTTCCTCGGGCTCCGGGTTTGTTCCTCGAGCTCTAGTTTTGTTCCTCAGGCCCTGGTTTTCTCCCTCGGGGTTTCCTTTTGTTCCTTGGGTTCTGATATTGTTCTTCGGGCTTTGGTTTGGTTCCTCGGGCTCTGTCTTTGTTCCTCGGGCTCTCGTTTTCTTCCTTGGCATCTGGTTTTGTTCCAAGAGCTCTAGTTTTATTCCTCGGGCTCTGGTTTTCTTCCTCGGGCTCTGGTTTTCTTCCTCGGGCTCTGGTTTTCTTCCTCAGGCTCTGGTTTTGTTGCTCGGGCTCTGGATTTCTTCCTCAAGCTCTCCTTTTCTTCTTCGGGCCCTAGTTTTGTTCCTCGGGCTCTGTTTTTGTTCCTTGGGCTCTGGTTGTGTTCCTCGGGCTCTGGTTGTGTTCCTCGGGCTCCGGGTTTGTTCCTCGAGCTCTAGTTTTGTTCCTCAGGCCCTGGTTTTCTTCGTCGGGGTTTCCTTTTGTTCCTTGGGCTTTGGTTTTGTTCCTTGGGCTCTGTTTTTGTTCCTCGGGCTCTCCTTTTCTTCCTCGGCACCTGGTTTTGTTCCAAGAGCTCTAGTTTTCTTCCTCGGGCTCTGGTTTTCTTCCTCGGGCTCTGGTTTTCTTCCTTTGGCACTGGTTTTGTTCCTCGGGCTCTCGTTTTCTTCCTCGAACTCTCGTTTTGTTCCTCGGGTTCTGGTTTTGTTCCTTGAGCTCTGGTTTTATTCCTCGGGCTCTGGTTTTGTTCATCGAGGTCTGGTTTTCTTCCTCGGGCTCTGGTTGTGTTCCTTGGGCTCTGGTTCTGTTCCTCGGGCTCTGGCTTTGTTCATCGAGGTCTGGTTTTCTTCCTCGGGCTCTGGTTTTCTTCCTTGGACCCTGTTTCTTTACCTCGAGGGGTGGTTTTGTTCCTCGGGCTCTGGCTTGGTTCCTCAGGCCCTGGTTGTTTTCCTCGGGCTCTGGTTTTGTTCCTCCCGCTCTGGTTTTGTTCCTCGAGGGCTAGTTTTTTTTCTCGGGCTCTGGATTTGTTCCTCGGTTTCTGGTTCGGTTCCTCGGGCCCTGGTTTTATTCCACGGGCTCTGGTTTTCTTCCTATGGCCCTCGTTTTGTTCTTCAGGCCTTCCTTTTTGTCCTTGGGCTCTGGTTTTCTTCCTCGAGCTCTGGTTTTATTCCTTTGGCACTGGTTATGTTCCTCGGGCTCTCGTTTTCTTCCTCGGACTCTCGTTTTGTTCCTCGGTTTGTGGTTTTGTTCCTTGAGGTCTGGTTTTCTTCCTCGGGCTCTGGTTTTCTTCCTCGGGCTCTGGTTTTCTTCCTCAGGCTCTGGTTTTCTTCCTCAGGCTCTGGATTTCTTCCTCGAGCTCTCCTTTTCTTCTTCGGCCCCTAGTTTTGTTCCTCGGGCTCTGTTTTTGTTCCTCGGGCTCTGGTTGTGTTCCTCGGGCTCTGATTGTGTTCCTCGGGCCCCGGGTGTGTTCCTAGAGCTCTAGTTTTGTTCCTCAGGCCCTGGTTTTCTTCGTCGGGGTTTCCTTTTGTTCCTTGGGCTCTGTTTTTGTTCCTCGGGCTCTCCTTTTCTTCCTTGGCACCTGGTTTTGTTCCAAGAGCTCTAGTTTTCTTCCTCGGGCTCTGGTTTTCTTCCTCGGGCTCTGGTTTTCTTCCTTTGGCACTGGTTTTGTTCCAAGAGCTCTAGTTTTCTTCCTCGGGCTCTGGTTTTCTTCCTCGGGCTCTGGTTTTCTTCCTTTGGCACTGGTTTTGTTCCTCGGGCTCTCGTTTTCTTCCTCGAACTCTCGTTTTGTTCCTCGGGTTCTGGTTTTGTTCCTTGAGCTCTGTTTTTATTCCTCGGGCTCTGGTTTTATTCCTCGGACCCTGTTTCTTTACCTCGAGGGGTGGTTTTGTTCCTCGGGCTCTGGCTTGGTTCCTCAGGCCCTGGTTGTTTTCCTCGGGCTCTGGTTCTGTTCCTCGGGCTCTGGTTTTGTTCATCGAGGGCTTGTTTTCTTCCTCGGGCTCTGGTTTTGTTCCTCAGGCTCTGGTTTTCTTCCTCGGGCTCTGGTTTTCTTCCTCGGACCCTGTTTCTTTACCTCGAGGAGTGGTTTTGTTCCTCGGGCTCTGGCTTGGTTCCTCAGGCCCTGGTTGTTTTCCTCGGGCTCTGGTTTTGTTCCTCGGGCTCTGGTTTTGTTCCTCGAGGGCTAGTTTTGTTCCTCGGGCTCTGGATTTGTTCCTCGGTTTCTGGTTCGGTTCCTCGGGCCCTGGTTTTATTCCACGGGCTCTGGTTTTCTTCCTATGGCCCTCGTTTTGTTCTTCAGGCCTTCCTTTTTGTCCTTGGGCTCTGGTTTTGTTCCTCGAGCTCTGGTTTTATTCCTTGGGCACTGGTTATGTTCCTCAGGCTCTCGTTTTCTTCCTCGGACACTCGTTTTGTTCCTCGGGTTCTGGTTTTGTTCCTTGAGGTCTGGTTTTCTTCCTCGGGCTCTGGTTTTCTTCCTCGGGCTCTGGTTTTCTTCCTCAGGCTCTGGTTTTGTTGCTCGGGCTCTGGATTTCTTCCTCGAGCTCTCCTTTTCTTCTTCGGACCCTAGTTTTGTTCATCGGGCTCTGTTTTTGTTCCTCGGGCTCTGGTTGTGTTCCTCGGGCCCTGGTTGTGTTCCTCGGGCTCCGGGTTTGTTCCTCGAGCTCTAGTTTTGTTCCTCAGGCCCTGGTTTTCTTCCTCGGGGTTTCCTTTTGTTCCTTGGGCTCTGATATTGTTCTTCGGGCTTTGGTTTTGTTCCTCGGGCTCTGTTTTTGTTCCTCGGGCTCTCCTTTTCTTCCTCGGCACCTGGTTTTGTTCCAAGAGCTCTAGTTTTCTTCCTCGGGCTCTGGTTGTGTTCCTTGGGCTCTGGTTCTGTTCCTCGGGCTCTGGTTTTGTTCATCGAGGTCTGGTTTTCTTCCTCGGGCTCTGGTTTTCTTCCTCAGGCTCTGGTTTTCTCCCTCAGGCTCTGGTTTTGTTGCTCGGGCTCTGGATTTCTTCCTCGAGCTCTCCTTTTCTTCTTCGGGCCCTAGTTTTGTTCCTCGGGCTCTGTTTTTGTTCCTCGGGCTCTGGTTGTTTTCCTTGGGCTCTGGTTGTGTTCCTCGGGCTCCGGGTTTGTTCCTCGAGCTCTAGTTTTGTTCCTCAGGCCCTGGTTTTCTTCCTCGGGGTTTCCTTTTGTTCCTTGGGCTCTGATATTGTTCTTCGGGCTTTTGTTTTGTTCCTCGGGCTCTGTTTTTGTTCCTCGGGCTCTCCTTTTCTTCCTTGGCATCTGGTTTTGTTCCAAGAGCTCTAGTTTTAGTCCTCGGGCTCTGGTTTTCTTCCTCGGGCTCTGGTTTTCTTCCTCGGGCTCTGGTTTTCTCCCTCAGGCTCTGGTTTTGTTGCTCGGGCTCTGGATTTCTTCCTCGAGCTCTCCTTTTCTTCTTCGTGCCCTAGTTTTGTTCCTCGGGCTCTGTTTTTGTTCCTCGGGCTCTGGTTGTATCCTTGGGCTCTGGTTGTGTTCCTCGGGCTCCGGGTTTGTTCCTCGAGCTCTAGTTTTGTTCCTCAGGCCCTGGTTTTCTTCCTCGGGGTTTCCTTTTGTTCCTTGGGCTTTGGTTTTGTTCCTCGGGCTCTGTTTTTGTTCCTCGGGCTCTCCTTTTCTTCCTCGGCACCTGGTTTTGTTCCAAGAGCTCTAGTTTTCTTCCTCGGGCTCTGGTTTTCTTCCTCGGGCTCTGGTTTTCTTCCTTTGGCACTGGTTTTGTTCCTCGGGCTCTCGTTTTCTTCCTCGAACTCTCGTTTTGTTCCTCGGGTTCTGGTTTTGTTCCTTGAGCTCTGGTTTTATTCCTCGGGCTCTGGTTTTGTTCATCGAGGTCTGGTTTTCTTCCTCGGGCTCTGGTTGTGTTCCTTGGGCTCTGGTTCTGTTCCTCGGGCTCTGGCTTTGTTCATCGAGGTCTGGTTTTCTTCCTCGGGCTCTGGTTTTCTTCCTCGGACCCTGTTTCTTTACCTCGAGGGGTGGTTTTGTTCCTCGGGCTCTGGCTTGGTTCCTCAGGCCCTGGTTGTTTTCCTCGGGCTCTGGTTTTGTTCCTCGGGCTCTGGTTTTGTTCCTCGAGGGCTAGTTTTGTTTCTCGGGCTCTGGATTTGTTCCTCGGGCTCTGGTTCGGTTCCTCGGGCCCTGGTTTTATTCCACGGGCTCTGGTTTTCTACCTATGGCCCTCGTTTTGTTCTTCAGGCCTTCCTTTTTGTCCTTGGGCTCTGGTTTTCTTCCTCGAGCTCTGGTTTTATTCCTTTGGCACTGGTTATGTTCCTCGGGCTCTCGTTTTCTTCCTCGGACTCTCGTTTTGTTCCTCGGTTTGTGGTTTTGTTCCTTGAGGTCTGGTTTTCTTCCTCGGGCTCTGGTTTTCTTCCTCAGGCTCTGGTTTTGTTGCTCGGGCTCTGGATTTCTTCCTCGAGCTCTCCTTTTCTTCTTCGGGCCCTAGTTTTGTTCCTCGGGCTCTGTTTTTGTTCCTCGGGCTCTGGTTGTGTTCCTCGGGCTCTGATTGTGTTCCTCGGGCTCCGGGTGTGTTCCTCGAGCTCTAGTTTTGTTCCTCAGGCCCTGGTTTTCTTCCTCGGGGTTTCCTTTTGTTCCTTGGGCTCTGTTTTTGTTCCTCGGGCTCTCCTTTTCTTCCTTGGCACCTGGTTTTGTTCCAAGAGCTCTAGTTTTCTTCCTCGGGCTCTGGTTTTCTTCCTCGGGCTCTGGTTTTCTTCCTTTGGCACTGGTTTTGTTCCTCGGGCTCTCGTTTGCTTCCTCGAACTCTCGTTTTGTTCCTCGGGTTCTGGTTTTGTTCCTTGAGCTCTGGTTTTATTCTTCGGGCTCTGGTTTTGTTCATCGAGGTCTGGTTTTCTTCCTCGGGCTCTGGTTTTCTTCCTCGGACCCTGTTTCTTTACCTCGAGGGGTGGTTTTGTTCCTCGGGCTCTGGCTTGGTTCCTCGGGCTCTGGTTTTGTTCCTCGGGCTCTGGTTTCCTTCCTCGGACCCTGTTTCTTTACCTCGAGGGGTGGTTTTGTTCCTCGGGCTCTGGCTTGGTTCCTCAGGCCCTGGTTGTTTTCCTCGGGCTCTGGTTCTGTTCCTCGGGCTCTGGTTTTGTTCATCGAGGGCTTGTTTTCTTCCTCGGGCTCTAGTTTTGTTCCTCAGGCTCTGGTTTTCTTCCTCGGGCTCTGGTTTTCTTCCTCGGACCCTGTTTCTTTACCTCGAGGGGTGGTTTTGTTCCTCGGGCTCTGGCTTGGTTCCTCGGGCTCTGGTTTTGTTCCTCGGGCTCTGGTTTTCTTCCTCGGGCTCTGGCTTGGTTCCTCAGGCCCTGGTTGTTTTCCTCGGGCTCTGGTTCGGTTCCTCGGGCCCTGGTTTTATTCCATGGGCTCTGGTTTTCTTCCTATGGCCCTCGTTTTGTTCTTCAGGCCTTCCTTTTTGTCCTTGGGCTCTGGTTTTGTTCCTCGAGCTCTGGTTTTATTCCTTGGGCACTGGTTATGTACGTCGGGCTCTCGCTTTCTTCCTCGGACTCTCGTTTTTTTCCTCGGGTTCTGGTTTTGTTCCTTGAGGTCTGGTTTTCTTCCTCGGGCTCTGGTTTTCTTCCTCGGGCTCTGGTTTTCTTCCTCAGGCTCTGGTTTTGTTGCTCGGGCTCTGGATTTCTTCCTCGAGCTCTCCTTTTCTTCTTCGGGCCCTAGTTTTGTTCCTCGGGCTCTGTTTTTGTTCCTCGGGCTCTGGTTGTGTTCCTCGGGCCCTGGTTGTGTTCCTCGGGCTCCGGGTTTGTTCCTCGAGCTCTAGTTTTGTTCCTCAGGCCCTGGTTTTCTTCCTCGGGGTTTCCTTTTGTTCCTTGGGCTCTGATATTGTTCTTCGGGCTTTGGTTTTGTTCCTCGGGCTCTGTTTTTGTTCCTCGGGCTCTCCTTTTCTTCCTTGGCACCTGGTTTTGTTCCAAGAGCTCTAGTTCTCTTCCTCGGGCTCTGGTTTTCTTCCTTGGGCTCTGGTTTTCTTCCTCAGGCTCTGGTTTTGTTGCTCGGGCTCTGGATTTCTTCCTCGAGCTCTCCTTTTCTTCTTCGGGCCCTAGTTTTGTTCCTCGGGCTCTGTTTTTGTTCCTCGGGCTCTGGTTGTGTTCCTCGGGCCCTGGTTGTGTTCCTCGGGCTCCGGGTTTGTTCCTCGAGCTCTAGTTTTGTTCCTCAGGCCCTGGTTTTCTTCCTCGGGGTTTCCTTTTGTTCCTTGGGCTCTGATATTGTTCTTCGGGCTTTGGTTTTGTTCCTCGGGCTCTGTTTTTGTTCCTCGGGCTCTCCTTTTCTTCCTTGGCACCTGGTTTTGTTCCAAGAGCTCTAGTTTTCTTCCTCGGGCTCTGGTTTTCTTCCTCGGGCTCTGGTTTTCTTCCTCAGGCTCTGGTTTTGTTGCTCGGGCTCTGGATTTCTTCCTCGAGCTCTCCTTTTCTTCTTCGGGCCCTAGTTTTGTTCCTCGGGCTCTGATATTGTTCTTCGGGCTTTGGTTTTGTTCCTCGGGCTCTGTTTTTGTTCCTCGGGCTCTCCTTTTCTTCCTCTTCACCTGGTTTTGTTCCAAGAGCTCTAGTTTTCTTCCTCAGGCTCTGGTTTTCTTCCTCGGGCTCTGGTTTTCTTCCTTTGGCACTGGTTTTGTTCCTCGGGCTCTCGTTTTCTTCCTCGAACTCTCGTTTTGTTCCTCGGGTTCTGGTTTTGTTCCTTGAGTTCTGGTTTTCTTCCTTGGGCTCTGGTTTTCTTCCTCGGGCTCTGGTTTTCTTCCTCAGGCTCTGGTTTTCTTCCTCGGGCTCTGGTTTTCTTCCTCAGGCTCTGGTTTTCTTCCTCGGGCTCTGGATTTCTTCCTCGAGCTCTCCTTTTCTTCTTCGGGCCCTAGTTTTGTTCCTCGGGCTCTGTTTTTGTTCCTCGGGCTCTGGTTGTGTTCCTCGGGCTCCGGGTTTGTTCCTCGAGCTCTAGTTTTGTTCCTCAGGCCCTGGTTTTCTTCCTCGGGGTTTCCTTTTGTTCCTTGGGCTCTGATATTGTTCTTCGGGCTTTGGTTTTGGTCCTCGGGCTCTGTTTTTGTTCCTCGGGCTCTCCTTTTCTTCCTCGGCACCTGGTTTTGTTCCAAGAGCTCTAGTTTTCTTCCTCGGGCTCTGGTTTTCTTCCTCGGGCTCTGGTTTTCTTCCTTTGGCACTGGTTTTGTTCCTCAGGATCTCGTTTTCTTCCTCGAACTCTCGTTTTGTTCCTCGGGTTCTGGTTTTGTTCCTTGAGCTCTGGTTTTATTCCTCGGGCTCTGGTTTTGTTCATCAAGGTCTGGTTTTCTTCCTCGGGCTCTGGTTTTGTTCCTCAGGCTCTGGTTTTCTTCCTTGGACCCTGTTTCTTTACCTCGAGGGGTGGTTTTGTTCCTCGGGCTCTGGCTTGGTTCCTCAGGCCCTGGTTATTTTCCTCGGGCTCTGGTTTTGTTCCTCGGGCTCTGGTTTTGTTCCTCGAGGGCTAGTTTTGTTCCTCGGGCTCTGGACTTGTTCCTCGGTTTCTGGTTCGGTTCCTCGGGCCCTGGTTTTATTCCACGGGCTCTGGTTTTCTTCCTATGGCCCTCGTTATGTACTTCAGGCCTTCCTTTTTGTCCTTGGGCTCTGGTTTTGTTCCTCGAGCTCTGGTTTTATTCCTTTGGCACTGGTTATGTTCCTCGGGCTCTCGTTTTCTTCCTCGGACTCTCGTTTTGTTCCTCGGGTTCTGGTTTTGTTCCTTGAGGTCTGGTTTTCTTCCTTGGGGTCTGGTTTTCTTCCTCGGGCTCTGTTTTTTTTCCTCGGGCTCTGGTTTTCTTCCTCAGGCTCTGGTTTTGTTGCTCGGGCTCTGGATTTCTTCTTCGGGCTCTGGTTGTGTTCCTCGGGCCCTGGTTGTGTTCCTCGGGCTCCGGGTTTGTTCCTCGAGCTCTAGTTTTGTTCCTCAGGCCCTGGTTTTCTTCCTCGGGGTTTCCTTTTGTTCCTTGCGCTCTGATATTGTTCTTCGGGCTTTGGTTTTGTTCCTTGGGCTCTGTTTTTGTTCCTCGGGCTCTCCTTTTCTTCCTCGGCACCTGGTTTTGTTCCAAGAGCTCTAGTTTTCTTCCTCGGGCTCTGGTTTTCTTCCTCGGGCTCTGGTTTTCTTCCTTTGGCACTGGTTTTGTTCCTCGGGCTCTCGTTTTCATCCTCGAACTCTCGTTTTGTTCCTCGAGTTCTGGTTTTCTTCCTTGAGGTCTTGTTTTCTTCCTTGGGTTCTGGTTTTGTTCCTCGGGCTCTGGTTTTCTTCCTCGGGCTCTGGTTTTCTGCCTCGGGCTCTGGTTTTCTTCCTCAGGCTCTGGTTTTGTTGCTCGGGCTCTGGATTTCTTCCTCGAGCTCTCCTTTTCTTCTTCGGGCCCTAGTTTTGTTCCTCGGGCTCTGGCTTGGTTCCTCAGGCCCTGGTTGTTTTCCTCGGGCTCTGGTTTTGTTCCTCAGGCTCTGGATTTGTTCCTCGGTTTCTGGTTCGGTTCCTCGGGCCCTGGTTTTATTCCACGGGCTCTGGTTTTCTCCCTATGGCCCTCGTTTTGTTCTTCAGGCCCTCCTTTTTGTCCTTGGGCTCTGGTTTTGTTCCTCGAGCTCTGGTTTTATGCCTTGGGCACTGGTTATGTTCGTCGGGCTCTCGTTTTCCTCCTCTGACTCTTGTTTTGTTCCTCGGGCTCTGTTTTTGTTCCTCGGGCTCTGGTTGTGTTCCTCGGGCCCTGGTTGTGTTCCTCGGGCTCCGGGTTTGTTCCTCGAGCTCTAGTTTTGTTCCTCAGGCCCTGGTTTTCTTCCTCGGGGTTTCCTTTTGTTCCTTGGGCTCTGATATTGTTCTTCGGGCTTTGGTTTTGGTCCTCGGGCTCTGTTTTTGTTCCTCGGGCTCTCCTTTTCTTCCTTGGCACCTGGTTTTGTTCCAAGAGCTCTAGTTTTCTTCCTCGGGCTCTGGTTTTCTTCCTCGGGCTCTGGTTTTCTTCCTCAGGCTCTGGTTTTGTTGCTCGGGCTCTGGATTTCTTCCTCGAGCTCTCCTTTTCTTCTTCGGACCCTAGTTTTTTTCCTCGGGCTCTGTTTTTGTTCCTCGGGCTCTGGTTGTGTTCCTCAGGCTCCGGGTTTGTTCCTCGAGCTCTAGTTTTGTTCCTCAGGCCCTGGTTTTCTTCCTCGCGGTTTCCTTTTGTTCCTTGGGCTCTGATATTGTTCTTCGGGCTTTGGTTTTGTTCCTCGGGCTCTCCTTTTCTTCCTCGGCACCTGGTTTTGTTCCAAGAGCTCTAGTTTTCTTCCTCGGGCTCTGGTTTTCTTCCTCGGGCTCTGGTTTTCTTCCTTTGGCACTGGTTTTGTTCCTCGGGCTCTCGTTTTCTTCCTCGAACTCTCGTTTTGTTCCTCGGGTTCTGGTTTTGTTCCTCGAGCTCTGGTTTTATTCCTCGGGCTCTGGTTTTCTTCCTCGGACCCTGTTTCTTTACCTCGAGGGGTGGTTTTGTTCCTCGGGCTCTGGTTCTGTTCCTCAGGCTCTGGTTTTGTTCCTCGGGCTCTGGTTTTCTTCCTCGGATCCTGTTTCTTTACCTCGAGGGGTGGTTTTGTTCCTCGGGCTCTGGCTTGGTTCCTCAGGCCCTGGTTGTTTTCTTCGGGCTCTGGGTCTGTTCCTCGGGCTCTGGTTTTGTTCATCGAGGGCTTGTTTTCTTCCTCGGGCTCTGGCTTGGTTCCTCAGGCTCTGGTTTTGTTCCTCGGGCTCTGGTTTTCTTCCTCGGACCCTGTTTCTTTACCTCGAGGGGTGGTTTTGTTCCTCGGGCTCTGGCTTGGTTCCTCAGGCCCTGGTTGTTTTCCTCGGGCTCTGGTTCTGTTCCTCGGGCTCTGGTTTTGTTCCTCGAGGGCTAGTTTTATTCCTCGGGCTCTGGATTTGTTCCTCGGTTTCTGGTTCGGTTCCTCGGGCCCTGGTTTTATTCCACGGGCTCTGGGTTTCTTCCTATGGCCCTCGTTTTGTTCTTCAGGCCTTCCTTTTTGTCCTTGGGCTCTGGTTTTGTTCCTCGAGCTCTGGTTTTATTCCTTGGGCTCTGGTTATGTTCCTCGGGCTCTCGTTTTCTTCCTCGGACTCTCGTTTTGTTCCTCGGGTTCTGGTTTTGTTCCTTGAGGTCTGGTTTTCTTCCTCGGGCTCTGGTTTTCTTCCTCGGGCTCTGGTTTTCTTCCTCAGGCTCTGGTTTTGTTGCTCGGGCTCTGGATTTCTTCCTCGAGCTCTCCTTTTCTTCTTCGGACCCTAGTTTTGTTCCTCGGGCTCTGTTTTTGTTCCTCGGGCTCTGGTTGTGTTCCTCGGGCTCTGGTTGTGTTCCTCGGGCTCCGGGTTTGCTCCTCGAGCTCTAGTTTTGTTCCTCAGGCCCTGGTTTTCTTCCTCGGGGTTTCCTTTTGTTCCTTGCGCTCTGATATTGTTCTTCGGGCTTTGGTTTTGTTCCTCGGGCTCTGTTTTTATTCCTCGGGCTCTCCTTTTCTTCCTCGGCACCTGGTTTTGTTCCAAGAGCTCTAGTTTTCTTCCTCGGGCTCTGGTTTTCTTCCTCGGGCTCTGGTTTTCTTCCTTTGGCACTGGTTTTGTTCCTCGGGCTCTCGTTTTCTTCCTCGAACTCTCGTTTTGTTCCTCGGGTTCTGGTTTTGTTCCTCGAACTCTGGTTTTATTCCTCGGGCTCTGGTTTTCTTCCTCGGACCCTGTTTCTTTACCACGAGGGGTGGTTTTGTTCCTCGGGCTCTGGCTTGGTTCCTCAGGCCCTGGTTGTTTTCCTCGGGCTCTGGTTCTGTTCCTCGGGCTCTGGTTTTGTTCATCGAGGGCTTGTTTTCTTCCTC
Source organism: Calonectris borealis (assembly GCF_964195595.1). Classification (NCBI taxonomy): domain Eukaryota; kingdom Metazoa; phylum Chordata; class Aves; order Procellariiformes; family Procellariidae; genus Calonectris; species Calonectris borealis. Next base: position 814,196 of record NW_027441469.1, on the reverse strand, counting down.
GGGCTCTGCTTTTGTTCCTCAGGCTCTGGTTTTCTTCCTCGGGCTCTGGTTCTGTTCCTCGGGCTCTGGTTTTGTTCATCGAGGGGTGGTTTTTTTCCTCAGGCTCTGGCTTGGTTCCTCAGGCCCTGGTTGTTTTCCTCGGGCTCTGGTTTTGTTCCTCGGGCTCTGGTTTTGTTCCTCGAGGGCTAGTTTTGTTCCTCGGGCTCTGGATTTGTTCCTCGGTTTCTGGTTCGGTTCCTCGGGCCCTGGTTTTATTCCACGGGCTCTGGTTTTCTTCCTATGGCCCTCGTTTTGTTCTTCAGGCCTTCCTTTTTGTCCTTGGGTTCTGGTTTTGTTCCTCGACCTCTGGTTTTATTCCTTGGGCACTGGTTATGTTCGTCGGGCTCTCGCTTTCTTCCTCGGACTCTCGTTTTGTTCCTCGGGTTCTGGTTTTGTTCCTTGAGGTCTGGTTTTATTCCTTGGGGTCTGGTTTCCTTCCTCAGGCTCTGGTTTTCTTCCTCAGGCTCTGGTTTTCTTGCTCGGGCTCTGGATTTCTTCCTCGAGCTCTCCTTTTCTTCTTCGGACCCTAGTTTTGTTCCTCGGGCTCTGTTTTTTTTCCTCGGGCTCTGGTTGTGTTCCTCGGGCCCTGGTTGTGTTCCTCGGGCTCTGGGTTTGTTCCTCGAGCTCTAGTTTTGTTCCTCAGGCCCTGGTTTTCTTCCTCGGGGTTTCCTTTTGTTCCTTGGGCTCTGATATTGTTCTTCGGGCTTTGGTTTTGTTCCTCGGGCTCTGTTTTTGTTCCTCGGGCTCTCCTTTTCTTCCTCGGCACCTGGTTTTGTTCCAAGAGCTCTAGTTTTCTTCCTCGGGCTCTGGTTTTCTTCCTCGGGCTCTGGTTTTCTTCCTCAGGCTCTGGTTTTGTTGCTCGGGCTCTGGATTTCTTCCTCGAGCTCTCCTTTTCTTCTTCGGACCTTAGTTTTTTTCCTCGGGCTCTGTTTTTGTTCCTCGGGCTCTGGTTGTGTTCCTCGGGCTCTGGTTGTGTTCCTCGGGCTCCGGGTTTGTTCCTCGAGCTCTAGTTTTGTTCCTCAGGCCCTGGTTTTCTTCCTCGGGGTTTCCTTTTGTTCCTTGGGCTCTGATATTGTTCTTCGGGCTTTGGTTTTGTTCCTCGGGCTCTGTTTTTGTTCCTCGGGCTCTCCTTTTCTTCCTCGGCACCTGGTTTTGTTCCAAGAGCTCTAGTTTTCTTCCTCGGGCTCTGGTTTTCTTCCTCGGGCTCTGGTTTTCTTCCCTTGGCACTGGTTTTGTTCCTCGGGCTCTCGTTTTCTTCCTCGAACTCTCGTTTTGTTCCTCGGGTTCTGGTTTTGTTCCTCGAACTCTGGTTTTATTCCTCGGGCTCTGGTTTTCTTCCTCGGACCCTGTTTCTTTACCTCGAGGGGTGGTTTTGTTCCTCGGGCTCTGGCTTGGTTCCTCAGGCTCTCGTTTTGTTCCTCGGGCTCTGGTTTTCTTCCTCGGACCCTGTTTCTTTACCTCGAGGGGTGGTTTTGTTCCTCGGGCTCTGGCTTGGTTCCTCAGGCCCTGGTTGTTTTCCTCGGGCTCTGGTTCTGTTCCTCGGGCTCTGGTTTTGTTCATCGAGGGCTTGTTTTCTTCCTCGGGCTCTGGTTTTGTTACTCAGGCTCTGGTTTTCTTCCTCGGGCTCTGGTTTTCTTCCTATGGCCCTCATTTTGTTCTTCAGGCCTTCCTTTTTGTCCTTGGGTTCTGGTTTTGTTCCTCGAGCTCTGGTTTTATTCCTTGGGCACTGGTTATGTTCGTCGGGCTCTCGTTTTCTTCCTCGGACTCTCGTTTTGTTCCTCGGGTTCTGGTTTTGTTCCTTGAGGTCTGGTTTTCTTCCTTGGGGTCTGGTTTTCTTCCTCGGGCTCTGGTTTTCTTCCTCAGGCTCTGGTTTTGTTGCTCGGGCTCTGGATTTCTTCCTCGAGCTCTCCTTTTCTTCTTCGGACCCTAGTTTTGTTCCTCGGGCTCTGTTTTTGTTCCTCGGGCCCTGGTTGTGTTCCTCGGGCTCCGGGTTTGTTCCTCGAGCTCTAGTTTTGTTCCTCAGGCCCTTGTTTTCTTCCTCGGGGTTTCCTTTTGTTCCTTGGGCTCTGATATTGTTCTTCGGGCTTTGGTTTTGTTCCTCGGGTTCTGTTTTTGTTCCTCGAGCTCTCCTTTTCTTCCTCGGCACGTGGTTTTGTTCCAAGAGCTCTAGTTTTCTTCCTCGGGCTCTGGTTTTCTTCCTCGGGCTCTGGTTTTCTTCCCTTGGCACTGGTTTTGTTCCTCGGGCTCTCGTTTTCTTCCTCGAACTCTCGTTTTGTTCCTCGGGTTCTGGTTTTGTTCCTTGAGCTCTGGTTTTCTTCCTTGGGCTCTGGTTTTCTTCCTTGGGGTCTGGTTTTCTTCCTTGGGGTCTGGTTTTCTTCCTCGGGCTCTGGTTTTCTTCCTCAGGCTCTGGTTTTGTTGCTCGGGCTCTGGATTTCTTCCTTGAGCTCTCCTTTTCTTCTTCGGGCCCTAGTTTTGTTCCTCGGGCTCTGTTTTTGTTCCTCGGGCTCTGGTTGTGTTCCTCGGGCTCTGGTTGTGTTCCTCGGGCTCCGGGTTTGTTCCTCGAGCTCTAGTTTTGTTCCTCAGGCCCTGGTTTTCTTCCTCGGGTTTGCCTTTTGTTCCTTGGGCTCTGATATTGTTCTTAGGGCTTTGGTTTTGTTCCTCGGGCTCTGTTTTTGTTCCTCGGGCTCTACTTTTCTTCCTTGGCATCTGGTTTTGTTCCAAGAGCTCTAGTTTTCTTCCTCGGGCTCTCGTTTTCTTCCTCGAACTCTCGTTTTGTTCCTCGGGTTCTGGTTTTGTTCCTTGAGCTCTGGTTTTATTCCTCTGGCTCTGGTTTTGTTCATCGAGGTCTGGTTTTCTTCCTCGGGCTCTGGTTGTGTTCCTCGGGCTCTGGTTCTGTTCCTCGGGCTCTGGTTTTGTTCATCGAGGTCTGGTTTTCTTCCTCGGGCTCTGGTTTTGTTCCTTAGGCTCTGGTTTTGTTCCTCGGGCTCTGGTTTTCTTCCTCGGACCCTGTTTCTTTACCTCGAGGTGTGGTTTTGTTCCTCGGGCTCTGGCTTGGTTCCTCAGGCCCTGGTTGTTTTCCTCGGGCTCTGGTTTTGTTCCTCGGGCTCTGGTTTTGTTCATCGAGGGCTAGTTTTGTTCCTCGGGCTCTGGACTTGTTCCTCGGTTTCTGGTTCGGTTCCTCGGGCCCTGGTTTTATTCCACGGGCTCTGGTTTTCTTCCTATGGCCCTCGTTTTGTACTTCAGGCCTTCCTTTTTGCCCTTGGGCTCTGGTTTTGTTCCTCGAGCTCTGGTTTTATTCCTTGGGCACTGGTTATGTTCCTCGGGCTCTCGTTTTCTTCCTCGGACTCTCGTTTTGTTCCTCGGGTTCTGGTTTTGTTCCTTGAGGTCTGGTTTTCTTCCTCGGGCTCTGGTTTTCTTCCTCGGGCTCTGGTTTTCTTCCTCGGGCTCTGGTTTTCTTCCTCAGGCTCTGGTTTTGTTGCTCGGGCTCTGGTTGTGTTCCTCGGGCTCCGGGTTTGTTCCTCGAGCTCTAGTTTTGTTCCTCAGGCCCTGGTTTTCTTCCTCGGGGTTTCCTTTTGTTCCTTGGGCTCTGATATTGTTCTTCGGGCTTTGGTTTTGGTCCTCGGGCTCTGTTTTTGTTCCTCGGGCTCTCCTTTTCTTCCTCGGCACCTGGTTTTGTTCCAAGAGCTCTAGTTTTCTTCCTCGGGCTCTGGTTTTCTTCCTCGGGCTCTGGTTTTCTTCCTTTGGCACTGGTTTTGTTCCTCGGGATCTCGTTTTCTTCCTCGAACTCTCGTTTTGTTCCTCGGGTTCTGGTTTTGTTCCTTGAGCTCTGGTTTTATTCTTCGGGCTCTGGTTTTGTTCATCGAGGTCTGGTTTTCTTCCTCGGGCTCTGGTTGTGTTCCTCGGCCTCTGGTTCTGTTCCTCGGGCTCTGGTTTTGTTCATCGAGGTCTGGTTTTCTTCCTCGGGCTCTGTTTTTTTCCCTCAGGCTCTGGTTTTCTTCTTCGGGCTCTGGTTTTCTTCCTCGGACCCTGTTTCTTTACCTCGAGGGGTGGTTTTGTTCCTCGGGCTCTGGCTTGGTTCCTCAGGCCCTGGTTGTTTTCCTCGGGCTCTGGTTTTGTTCCTCGGGCTCTGGTTTTGTTCCTCGAGGGCTAGTTTTGTTCCTCGGGCTCTGGACTTGTTCCTCGGTTTCTGGTTCGGTTCCTCGGGCCCTGGTTTTATTCCACGGGCTCTGGTTTTATTCCTATGGCCCTCGTTTTGTTCTTCAGGCCCTCCTTTTTGTCCTTGGGTTCTGGTTTTGTTCCTCGAGCTCTGGTTTTATTCCTTGGGCACTGGTTATGTTCGTCGGGCTCTCGCTTTCTTCCTCGGACTCTCGTTTTGTTCCTCGGGTTCTGGTTTTGTTCCTTGAGGTCTGGTTTTCTTCCTCGGGCTCTGGTTTTCTTCCTCGGGCTCTGGTTTTCTTCCTCAGGCTCTGGTTTTGTTGCTCGGGCTCTGGATTTCTTCCTCGAGCTCTCCTTTTCTTCTTCGGGCCCTAGTTTTGTTCCTCGGGCTCTGTTTTTGTTCCTCGGGCTCTGGTTGTGTTCCTCGGGCTCTGGTTGTGTTCCTCGGGCTCCGGGTTTGTTCCTCGAGCTCTAGTTTTGTTCCTCAGGCCCTGGTTTTCTTCCTCGGGGTTTCCTTTTGTTCCTTGGGCTCTGATATTGTTCTTCGGGCTTTGGTTTTGTTCCTCGGGCTCTGTTTTTGTTCCTCGGGCTCTCCTTTTCTTCCTTGGCATCTGGTTTTGTTCCAAGAGCTCTAGTTTTCTTCCTCGGGCTCTGGTTTTCTTCCTTTGGCACTGGTTTTGTTCCTCGGGCTCTCGTTTTCTTCCTCGAACTCTCGTTTTGTTCCTCGGGTTCTGGTTTTGTTCCTTGAGCTCTGGTTTTATTCCTCGGGCTCTGGTTCTGTTCCTCGGGCTCTGGTTTTCTTCCTCGGGCTCTGGTTGTGTTCCTCGGGCTCTGGTTCTGTTCCTCGGGCTCTGGTTTTGTTCATCGAGGGCTTGTTTTCTTCCTCGGGCTCTGGTTTTGTTCCTCAGGCTCTGGTTTTCTTCCTCGGGCTCTGGTTTTCTTCCTCGGACCCTGTTTCTTTACCTCGAGGGGTGGTTTTGTTCCTCGGGCTGTGGCTTGGTTCCTCAGGCCCTGGTTGTTTTCCTCGGGCTCTGGTTTTGTTCCTCAGGCTCTGGTTTTGTTCCTCGAGGGTTAGTTTTGTTTCTCGGGCTCTAGATTCGTTCCTCGGTTTCTGGTTCGGTTCCTCGGGCCCTGGTTTTATTCCACGGGCTCTGGTTTTCTTCCTATGGCCCTCGTTTTGTTCTTCAGGTCTTCCTTTTTGTCCTTGGGCTCTGGTTTTCTTCCTCGAGCTCTGGTTTTATTCCTTTGGCACTGGTTATGTTCCTTGGGCTCTCGTTTTCTTCCTCGGTCTCTCGTTTTGTTCCTCGGGTTCTGGTATTCTTCCTTGCGGTCTGGTTTTCTTCCTCGGGCTCTGGTTTTCTACCTCAGGCTCTGTTTTTTTTGCTCGGGCTCTGGATTTCTTCCTCGAGCTCTCCTTTTCTTGTTCAGGCCCTAGTTTTGTTCCTCGGGCTCTGTTTTTGTTCCTCGGGCTCTGGTTGTGTTCCTCGGGCCCTGGTTGTGTTCCTCGGGCTCCGGGTTTGTTCCTCGAGCTCTAGTTTTGTTCCTCAGGCCCTGGTTTTCTTCCTCGGGGTTTCCTTTTGTTCCTTGGGCTCTGATATTGTTCTTCGGGCTTTGGTTTTGTTCCTCGGGCTCTGTTTTTGTTCCTCGGGCTCTCCTTTTCTTCCTCGGCACCTGGTTTTGTTCCAAGAGCTCTAGTTTTCTTCCTCGGGCTCTGGTTTTCTTCCTCGGGCTCTGGTTTTCTTCCTTTGGCACTGGTTTTGTTCCTCGGGCTCTCGTTTTCTTCCTCGAACTCTCGTTTTGTTCCTCGGGTTCTGGTTTTGTTCCTTGAGCTCTGGTTTTATTCCTCGGGCTCTGGTTCTGTTCCTCGGGCTCTGGTTTTGTTCATCGAGGTCTGGTTTTCTTCCTCGGGCTCTGGTTTTGTTCCTCAGGCTCTGGTTTTCTTCCTCGAGCTCTGGTTTTCTTCCTCGGACCCTGTTTCTTTACCTCGAGGGGTGGTTTTGTTCCTCGGGCTCTGGCTTGGTTCCTCAGGCCCTGGTTGTTTTCCTCGGGCTCTGGTTCTGTTCCTCGGGCTCTGGTTTTGTTCATCGAGGGCTTGTTTTCTTCCTCGGGCTCTGGTTTTGTTACTCAGGCTCTGGTTTTCTTCCTCGGGCTCTGGTTTTCTTCCTATGGCCCTCATTTTGTTCTTCAGGCCTTCCTTTTTGTCCTTGGGTTCTGGTTTTGTTCCTCGAGCTCTGGTTTTATTCCTTGGGCACTGGTTATGTTCGTCGGGCTCTCGTTTTCTTCCTCGGACTCTCGTTTTGTTCCTCGGGTTCTGGTTTTGTTCCTTGAGGTCTGGTTTTCTTCCTTGGGGTCTGGTTTTCTTCCTCGGGCTCTGGTTTTCTTCCTCAGGCTCTGGTTTTGTTGCTCGGGCTCTGGATTTCTTCCTCGAGCTCTCCTTTTCTTCTTCGGACCCTAGTTTTGTTCCTCGGGCTCTGTTTTTGTTCCTCGGGCCCTGGTTGTGTTCCTCGGGCTCCGGGTTTGTTCCTCGAGCTCTAGTTTTGTTCCTCAGGCCCTTGTTTTCTTCCTCGGGGTTTCCTTTTGTTCCTTGGGCTCTGATATTGTTCTTCGGGCTTTGGTTTTGTTCCTCGGGTTCTGTTTTTGTTCCTCGAGCTCTCCTTTTCTTCCTCGGCACGTGGTTTTGTTCCAAGAGCTCTAGTTTTCTTCCTCGGGCTCTGGTTTTCTTCCTCGGGCTCTGGTTTTCTTCCCTTGGCACTGGTTTTGTTCCTCGGGCTCTCGTTTTCTTCCTCGAACTCTCGTTTTGTTCCTCGGGTTCTGGTTTTGTTCCTTGAGCTCTGGTTTTCTTCCTTGGGCTCTGGTTTTCTTCCTTGGGGTCTGGTTTTCTTCCTTGGGGTCTGGTTTTCTTCCTCGGGCTCTGGTTTTCTTCCTCAGGCTCTGGTTTTGTTGCTCGGGCTCTGGATTTCTTCCTCGAGCTCTCCTTTTCTTCTTCGGGCCCTAGTTTTGTTCCTCGGGCTCTGTTTTTGTTCCTCGGGCTCTGGTTGTGTTCCTCGGGCTCTGGTTGTGTTCCTCGGGCTCCGGGTTTGTTCCTCGAGCTCTAGTTTTGTTCCTCAGGCCCTGGTTTTCTTCCTCGGGGTTTCCTTTTGTTCCTTGGGCTCTGATATTGTTCTTCGGGCTTTGGTTTTGTTCCTCGGGCTCTGTTTTTGTTCCTCGGGCTCTCCTTTTCTTCCTTGGCATCTGGTTTTGTTCCAAGAGCTCTAGTTTTCTTCCTCGGGCTCTGGTTTTCTTCCTTTGGCACTGGTTTTGTTCCTCGGGCTCTCGTTTTCTTCCTCGAACTCTCGTTTTGTTCCTCGGGTTCTGGTTTTGTTCCTTGAGCTCTGGTTTTATTCCTCGGGCTCTGGTTCTGTTCCTCGGGCTCTGGTTTTCTTCCTCGGGCTCTGGTTGTGTTCCTCGGGCTCTGGTTCTGTTCCTCGGGCTCTGGTTTTGTTCATCGAGGGCTTGTTTTCTTCCTCGGGCTCTGGTTTTGTTCCTCAGGCTCTGGTTTTCTTCCTCGGGCTCTGGTTTTCTTCCTCGGACCCTGTTTCTTTACCTCGAGGGGTGGTTTTGTTCCTCGGGCTGTGGCTTGGTTCCTCAGGCCCTGGTTGTTTTCCTCGGGCTCTGGTTTTGTTCCTCAGGCTCTGGTTTTGTTCCTCGAGGGTTAGTTTTGTTTCTCGGGCTCTAGATTCGTTCCTCGGTTTCTGGTTCGGTTCCTCGGGCCCTGGTTTTATTCCACGGGCTCTGGTTTTCTTCCTATGGCCCTCGTTTTGTTCTTCAGGTCTTCCTTTTTGTCCTTGGGCTCTGGTTTTCTTCCTCGAGCTCTGGTTTTATTCCTTTGGCACTGGTTATGTTCCTTGGGCTCTCGTTTTCTTCCTCGGTCTCTCGTTTTGTTCCTCGGGTTCTGGTATTCTTCCTTGCGGTCTGGTTTTCTTCCTCGGGCTCTGGTTTTCTACCTCAGGCTCTGTTTTTTTTGCTCGGGCTCTGGATTTCTTCCTCGAGCTCTCCTTTTCTTGTTCAGGCCCTAGTTTTGTTCCTCGGGCTCTGTTTTTGTTCCTCGGGCTCTGGTTGTGTTCCTCGGGCCCTGGTTGTGTTCCTCGGGCTCCGGGTTTGTTCCTCGAGCTCTAGTTTTGTTCCTCAGGCCCTGGTTTTCTTCCTCGGGGTTTCCTTTTGTTCCTTGGGCTCTGATATTGTTCTTCGGGCTTTGGTTTTGTTCCTCGGGCTCTGTTTTTGTTCCTCGGGCTCTCCTTTTCTTCCTCGGCACCTGGTTTTGTTCCAAGAGCTCTAGTTTTCTTCCTCGGGCTCTGGTTTTCTTCCTCGGGCTCTGGTTTTCTTCCTTTGGCACTGGTTTTGTTCCTCGGGCTCTCGTTTTCTTCCTCGAACTCTCGTTTTGTTCCTCGGGTTCTGGTTTTGTTCCTTGAGCTCTGGTTTTATTCCTCGGGCTCTGGTTCTGTTCCTCGGGCTCTGGTTTTGTTCATCGAGGTCTGGTTTTCTTCCTCGGGCTCTGGTTTTGTTCCTCAGGCTCTGGTTTTCTTCCTCGAGCTCTGGTTTTCTTCCTCGGACCCTGTTTCTTTACCTCGAGGGGTGGTTTTGTTCCTCGGGCTCTGGCTTGGTTCCTCAGGCCCTGGTTGTTTTCCTCGGGCTCTGGTTCTGTTCCTCGGGCTCTGGTTTTGTTCATCGAGGGCTTGTTTTCTTCCTCGGGCTCTGGTTTTGTTACTCAGGCTCTGGTTTTCTTCCTCGGGCTCTGGTTTTCTTCCTATGGCCCTCATTTTGTTCTTCAGGCCTTCCTTTTTGTCCTTGGGTTCTGGTTTTGTTCCTCGAGCTCTGGTTTTATTCCTTGGGCACTGGTTATGTTCGTCGGGCTCTCGTTTTCTTCCTCGGACTCTCGTTTTGTTCCTCGGGTTCTGGTTTTGTTCCTTGAGGTCTGGTTTTCTTCCTTGGGGTCTGGTTTTCTTCCTCGGGCTCTGGTTTTCTTCCTCAGGCTCTGGTTTTGTTGCTCGGGCTCTGGATTTCTTCCTCGAGCTCTCCTTTTCTTCTTCGGACCCTAGTTTTGTTCCTCGGGCTCTGTTTTTGTTCCTCGGGCCCTGGTTGTGTTCCTCGGGCTCCGGGTTTGTTCCTCGAGCTCTAGTTTTGTTCCTCAGGCCCTTGTTTTCTTCCTCGGGGTTTCCTTTTGTTCCTTGGGCTCTGATATTGTTCTTCGGGCTTTGGTTTTGTTCCTCGGGTTCTGTTTTTGTTCCTCGAGCTCTCCTTTTCTTCCTCGGCACGTGGTTTTGTTCCAAGAGCTCTAGTTTTCTTCCTCGGGCTCTGGTTTTCTTCCTCGGGCTCTGGTTTTCTTCCCTTGGCACTGGTTTTGTTCCTCGGGCTCTCGTTTTCTTCCTCGAACTCTCGTTTTGTTCCTCGGGTTCTGGTTTTGTTCCTTGAGCTCTGGTTTTCTTCCTTGGGCTCTGGTTTTCTTCCTTGGGGTCTGGTTTTCTTCCTTGGGGTCTGGTTTTCTTCCTCGGGCTCTGGTTTTCTTCCTCAGGCTCTGGTTTTGTTGCTCGGGCTCTGGATTTCTTCCTTGAGCTCTCCTTTTCTTCTTCGGGCCCTAGTTTTGTTCCTCGGGCTCTGTTTTTGTTCCTCGGGCTCTGGTTGTGTTCCTCGGGCTCTGGTTGTGTTCCTCGGGCTCCGGGTTTGTTCCTCGAGCTCTAGTTTTGTTCCTCAGGCCCTGGTTTTCTTCCTCGGGTTTGCCTTTTGTTCCTTGGGCTCTGATATTGTTCTTAGGGCTTTGGTTTTGTTCCTCGGGCTCTGTTTTTGTTCCTCGGGCTCTACTTTTCTTCCTTGGCATCTGGTTTTGTTCCAAGAGCTCTAGTTTTCTTCCTCGGGCTCTCGTTTTCTTCCTCGAACTCTCGTTTTGTTCCTCGGGTTCTGGTTTTGTTCCTTGAGCTCTGGTTTTATTCCTCTGGCTCTGGTTTTGTTCATCGAGGTCTGGTTTTCTTCCTCGGGCTCTGGTTGTGTTCCTCGGGCTCTGGTTCTGTTCCTCGGGCTCTGGTTTTGTTCATCGAGGTCTGGTTTTCTTCCTCGGGCTCTGGTTTTGTTCCTTAGGCTCTGGTTTTGTTCCTCGGGCTCTGGTTTTCTTCCTCGGACCCTGTTTCTTTACCTCGAGGTGTGGTTTTGTTCCTCGGGCTCTGGCTTGGTTCCTCAGGCCCTGGTTGTTTTCCTCGGGCTCTGGTTTTGTTCCTCGGGCTCTGGTTTTGTTCATCGAGGGCTAGTTTTGTTCCTCGGGCTCTGGACTTGTTCCTCGGTTTCTGGTTCGGTTCCTCGGGCCCTGGTTTTATTCCACGGGCTCTGGTTTTCTTCCTATGGCCCTCGTTTTGTACTTCAGGCCTTCCTTTTTGCCCTTGGGCTCTGGTTTTGTTCCTCGAGCTCTGGTTTTATTCCTTGGGCACTGGTTATGTTCCTCGGGCTCTCGTTTTCTTCCTCGGACTCTCGTTTTGTTCCTCGGGTTCTGGTTTTGTTCCTTGAGGTCTGGTTTTCTTCCTCGGGCTCTGGTTTTCTTCCTCGGGCTCTGGTTTTCTTCCTCGGGCTCTGGTTTTCTTCCTCGGGCTCTGGTTTTCTTCCTCAGGCTCTGGTTTTGTTGCTCGGGCTCTGGTTGTGTTCCTCGGGCTCCGGGTTTGTTCCTCGAGCTCTAGTTTTGTTCCTCAGGCCCTGGTTTTCTTCCTCGGGGTTTCCTTTTGTTCCTTGGGCTCTGATATTGTTCTTCGGGCTTTGGTTTTGGTCCTCGGGCTCTGTTTTTGTTCCTCGGGCTCTCCTTTTCTTCCTCGGCACCTGGTTTTGTTCCAAGAGCTCTAGTTTTCTTCCTCGGGCTCTGGTTTTCTTCCTCGGGCTCTGGTTTTCTTCCTTTGGCACTGGTTTTGTTCCTCGGGATCTCGTTTTCTTCCTCGAACTCTCGTTTTGTTCCTCGGGTTCTGGTTTTGTTCCTTGAGCTCTGGTTTTATTCTTCGGGCTCTGGTTTTGTTCATCGAGGTCTGGTTTTCTTCCTCGGGCTCTGGTTGTGTTCCTCGGCCTCTGGTTCTGTTCCTCGGGCTCTGGTTTTGTTCATCGAGGTCTGGTTTTCTTCCTCGGGCTCTGTTTTTTTCCCTCAGGCTCTGGTTTTCTTCTTCGGGCTCTGGTTTTCTTCCTCGGACCCTGTTTCTTTACCTCGAGGGGTGGTTTTGTTCCTCGGGCTCTGGCTTGGTTCCTCAGGCCCTGGTTGTTTTCCTCGGGCTCTGGTTTTGTTCCTCGGGCTCTGGTTTTGTTCCTCGAGGGCTAGTTTTGTTCCTCGGGCTCTGGACTTGTTCCTCGGTTTCTGGTTCGGTTCCTCGGGCCCTGGTTTTATTCCACGGGCTCTGGTTTTATTCCTATGGCCCTCGTTTTGTTCTTCAGGCCCTCCTTTTTGTCCTTGGGTTCTGGTTTTGTTCCTCGAGCTCTGGTTTTATTCCTTGGGCACTGGTTATGTTCGTCGGGCTCTCGCTTTCTTCCTCGGACTCTCGTTTTGTTCCTCGGGTTCTGGTTTTGTTCCTTGAGGTCTGGTTTTCTTCCTCGGGCTCTGGTTTTCTTCCTCGGGCTCTGGTTTTCTTCCTCAGGCTCTGGTTTTGTTGCTCGGGCTCTGGATTTCTTCCTCGAGCTCTCCTTTTCTTCTTCGGGCCCTAGTTTTGTTCCTCGGGCTCTGTTTTTGTTCCTCGGGCTCTGGTTGTGTTCCTCGGGCTCTGGTTGTGTTCCTCGGGCTCCGGGTTTGTTCCTCGAGCTCTAGTTTTGTTCCTCAGGCCCTGGTTTTCTTCCTCGGGGTTTCCTTTTGTTCCTTGGGCTCTGATATTGTTCTTCGGGCTTTGGTTTTGTTCCTCGGGCTCTGTTTTTGTTCCTCGGGCTCTCCTTTTCTTCCTTGGCATCTGGTTTTGTTCCAAGAGCTCTAGTTTTCTTCCTCGGGCTCTGGTTTTCTTCCTTTGGCACTGGTTTTGTTCCTCGGGCTCTCGTTTTCTTCCTCGAACTCTCGTTTTGTTCCTCGGGTTCTGGTTTTGTTCCTTGAGCTCTGGTTTTATTCCTCGGGCTCTGGTTCTGTTCCTCGGGCTCTGGTTTTCTTCCTCGGGCTCTGGTTGTGTTCCTCGGGCTCTGGTTCTGTTCCTCGGGCTCTGGTTTTGTTCATCGAGGGCTTGTTTTCTTCCTCGGGCTCTGGTTTTGTTCCTCAGGCTCTGGTTTTCTTCCTCGGGCTCTGGTTTTCTTCCTCGGACCCTGTTTCTTTACCTCGAGGGGTGGTTTTGTTCCTCGGGCTGTGGCTTGGTTCCTCAGGCCCTGGTTGTTTTCCTCGGGCTCTGGTTTTGTTCCTCAGGCTCTGGTTTTGTTCCTCGAGGGTTAGTTTTGTTTCTCGGGCTCTAGATTCGTTCCTCGGTTTCTGGTTCGGTTCCTCGGGCCCTGGTTTTATTCCACGGGCTCTGGTTTTCTTCCTATGGCCCTCGTTTTGTTCTTCAGGTCTTCCTTTTTGTCCTTGGGCTCTGGTTTTCTTCCTCGAGCTCTGGTTTTATTCCTTTGGCACTGGTTATGTTCCTTGGGCTCTCGTTTTCTTCCTCGGTCTCTCGTTTTGTTCCTCGGGTTCTGGTATTCTTCCTTGCGGTCTGGTTTTCTTCCTCGGGCTCTGGTTTTCTACCTCAGGCTCTGTTTTTTTTGCTCGGGCTCTGGATTTCTTCCTCGAGCTCTCCTTTTCTTGTTCAGGCCCTAGTTTTGTTCCTCGGGCTCTGTTTTTGTTCCTCGGGCTCTGGTTGTGTTCCTCGGGCCCTGGTTGTGTTCCTCGGGCTCCGGGTTTGTTCCTCGAGCTCTAGTTTTGTTCCTCAGGCCCTGGTTTTCTTCCTCGGGGTTTCCTTTTGTTCCTTGGGCTCTGATATTGTTCTTCGGGCTTTGGTTTTGTTCCTCGGGCTCTGTTTTTGTTCCTCGGGCTCTCCTTTTCTTCCTCGGCACCTGGTTTTGTTCCAAGAGCTCTAGTTTTCTTCCTCGGGCTCTGGTTTTCTTCCTCGGGCTCTGGTTTTCTTCCTTTGGCACTGGTTTTGTTCCTCGGGCTCTCGTTTTCTTCCTCGAACTCTCGTTTTGTTCCTCGGGTTCTGGTTTTGTTCCTTGAGCTCTGGTTTTATTCCTCGGGCTCTGGTTCTGTTCCTCGGGCTCTGGTTTTGTTCATCGAGGTCTGGTTTTCTTCCTCGGGCTCTGGTTTTGTTCCTCAGGCTCTGGTTTTCTTCCTCGAGCTCTGGTTTTCTTCCTCGGACCCTGTTTCTTTACCTCGAGGGGTGGTTTTGTTCCTCGGGCTCTGGCTTGGTTCCTCAGGCCCTGGTTGTTTTCCTCGGGCTCTGGTTTTGTTCCTCGGGCTCTGGTTTTCTTCCTCGAGGGCTAGTTTTGTTCCTCGGGCTCTGGACTTGTTCCTCGGTTTCTGGTTCGGTTCCTCGGGCCCTGGTTTTATTCCACGGGCTCTGGTTTTCTTCCTATGGCCCTCGTTTTGTTCTTCAGGCCTTCCTTTTTGTCCTTGGGCTCTGGTTTTGTTCCTCGAGCTCTGGTTTTATTCCTTGGGCACTGGTTATGTTCCTCGGGCTCTCGTTTTGTTCCTCGGGTTCTGGTTTTGTTCCTTGAGGTCTGGTTTTCTTCCTCGGGCTCTGGTTTTCTTCCTCGGGCTCTGGTTTTCTTCCTTGGGCTCTGGTTTTCTTCCTCAGGCTCTGGTTTTGTTGCTCGGGCTCTGGATTTCTTCCTCGAGCTCTCCTTTTCTTCTTCGGGCCCTGGTTTTGTTCCTCAGGCTCTGTTTTTGTTCCTCGGGCTCTGGTTTTGTTCCTCGGGCTCTGGTTGTGTTCCTCGGGCTCCGGGTTTGTTCCTCGAGCTCTAGTTTTGTTCCTCAGGCCCTGGTTTTCTTCCTCGGGGTTTCCTTTTGTTCCTTGGGCTCTGATATTGTTCTTCGGGCTTTGGTTTTGTTCCTCGGGCTCTGTTTTTGTTCCTCGGGCTCTCCTTTTCTTCCTCGGCACCTGGTTTTGTTCCAAGAGCTCTAGTTTTCTTCCTCGGGCTCTGGTTTTCTTCCTCGGGCTCTGGTTTTCTTCCTTTGGCACTGGTTTTGTTCCTCGGGCTCTCGTTTTCTTCCTCGAACTCTCGTTTTGTTCCTCGGGTTCTGGTTTTGTTCCTTGAGCTCTGGTTTTATTCCTCGGGCTCTGGTTCTGTTCCTCGGGCTCTGGTTTTGTTCATCGAGGTCTGGTTTTCTTCCTCGGGCTCTGGTTTTGTTCCTCAGGCTCTGGTTTTCTTCCTCGAGCTCTGGTTTTCTTCCTCGGACCCTGTTTCTTTACCTCGAGGGGTGGTTTTGTTCCTCGGGCTCTGGCTTGGTTCCTCAGGCCCTGGTTGTTTTCCTCGGGCTCTGGTTCTGTTCCTCGGGCTCTGGTTTTGTTCATCGAGGGCTTGTTTTCTTCCTCGGGCTCTGGTTTTGTTACTCAGGCTCTGGTTTTCTTCCTCGAGCTCTGGTTTTCTTCCTCGGACCCTGTTTCTTTACCTCGAGGGGTGGTTTTGTTCCTCGGGCTCTGGCTTGGTTCCTCAGGCCCTGGTTGTTTTCCTCGGGCTCTGGTTTTGTTCCTCGGGCTCTGGTTTTCTTCCTCGAGGGCTAGTTTTGTTCCTCGGGCTCTGGACTTGTTCCTCGGTTTCTGGTTCGGTTCCTCGGGCCCTGGTTTTATTCCACGGGCTCTGGTTTTCTTCCTATGGCCCTCGTTTTGTTCTTCAGGCCTTCCTTTTTGTCCTTGGGCTCTGGTTTTGTTCCTCGAGCTCTGGTTTTATTCCTTGGGCACTGGTTATGTTCCTCGGGCTCTCGTTTTGTTCCTCGGGTTCTGGTTTTGTTCCTTGAGGTCTGGTTTTCTTCCTCGGGCTCTGGTTTTCTTCCTCGGGCTCTGGTTTTCTTCCTTGGGCTCTGGTTTTCTTCCTCAGGCTCTGGTTTTGTTGCTCGGGCTCTGGATTTCTTCCTCGAGCTCTCCTTTTCTTCTTCGGGCCCTGGTTTTGTTCCTCAGGCTCTGTTTTTGTTCCTCGGGCTCTGGTTTTGTTCCTCGGGCTCTGGTTGTGTTCCTCGGGCTCCGGGTTTGTTCCTCGAGCTCTAGTTTTGTTCCTCAGGCCCTGGTTTTCTTCCTCGGGGTTTCCTTTTGTTCCTTGGGCTCTGATATTGTTCTTCGGGCTTTGGTTTTGTTCCTCGGGCTCTGTTTTTGTTCCTCGGGCTCTCCTTTTCTTCCTTGGCATCTGGTTTTGTTCCAAGAGCTCTAGTTTTCTTCCTCGGGCTCTGGTTTTCTTCCTTTGGCACTGGTTTTGTTCCTCGGGCTCTCGTTTTCTTCCTCGAACTCTCGTTTTGTTCCTCGGGTTCTGGTTTTGTTCCTTGAGCTCTGGTTTTATTCCTCGGGCTCTGGTTTTGTTCATCGAGGTCTGGTTTTCTTCCTCGGGCTCTGGTTGTGTTCCTCGGCCTCTGGTTCTGTTCCTCGGGCTCTGGTTTTGTTCATCGAGGGCTTGTTTTCTTCCTCGGGCTCTGGTTTTGTTCCTCAGGCTCTGGTTTTGTTCCTCGGGCTCTGGTTTTCTTCCTCGGACCCTGTTTCTTTACCTCGAGGGGTGGTTTTGTTCCTCGGGCTGTGGCTTGGTTCCTCAGGCCCTGGTTGTTTTCCTCGGGCTCTGGTTTTGTTCCTCAGGCTCTGGTTTTGTTCCTCGAGGGTTAGTTTTGTTTCTCGGGCTCTAGATTCGTTCCTCGGTTTCTGGTTCGGTTCCTCGGGCCCTGGTTTTATTCCACGGGCTCTGGTTTTCTTCCTATGGCCCTCGTTTTGTTCTTCAGGTCTTCCTTTTTGTCCTTGGGCTCTGGTTTTCTTCCTCGAGCTCTGGTTTTATTCCTTTGGCACTGGTTATGTTCCTTGGGCTCTCGTTTTCTTCCTCGGTCTCTCGTTTTGTTCCTCGGGTTCTGGTATTCTTCCTTGCGGTCTGGTTTTCTTCCTCGGGCTCTGGTTTTCTACCTCAGGCTCTGTTTTTTTTGCTCGGGCTCTGGATTTCTTCCTCGAGCTCTCCTTTTCTTGTTCAGGCCCTAGTTTTGTTCCTCGGGCTCTGTTTTTGTTCCTCGGGCTCTGGTTGTGTTCCTCGGGCCCTGGTTGTGTTCCTCGGGCTCCGGGTTTGTTCCTCGAGCTCTAGTTTTGTTCCTCAGGCCCTGGTTTTCTTCCTCGGGGTTTCCTTTTGTTCCTTGGGCTCTGATATTGTTCTTCGGGCTTTGGTTTTGTTCCTCGGGCTCTGTTTTTGTTCCTCGGGCTCTCCTTTTCTTCCTCGGCACCTGGTTTTGTTCCAAGAGCTCTAGTTTTCTTCCTCGGGCTCTGGTTTTCTTCCTCGGGCTCTGGTTTTCTTCCTTTGGCACTGGTTTTGTTCCTCGGGCTCTCGTTTTCTTCCTCGAACTCTCGTTTTGTTCCTCGGGTTCTGGTTTTGTTCCTTGAGCTCTGGTTTTATTCCTCGGGCTGTGGTTCTGTTCCTCGGGCTCTGGTTTTGTTCATCGAGGTCTGGTTTTCTTCCTCGGGCTCTGGTTTTGTTCCTCAGGCTCTGGGTTTCTTCCTCGAGCTCTGGTTTTCTTCCTCGGACCCTGTTTCTTTACCTCGAGGGGTGGTTTTGTTCCTCGGGCTCTGGCTTGGTTCCTCAGGCCCTGGTTGTTTTCCTCGGGCTCTGGTTTTGTTCCTCGGGCTCTGGTTTTCTTCCTCGATGGCTAGTTTTGTTCCTCGGGCTCTGGACTTGTTCCTCGGTTTCTGGTTCGGTTCCTCGGGCCCTGGTTTTATTCCACGGGCTCTGGTTTTCTTCCTATGGCCCTCGTTTTGTTCTTCAGGCCTTCCTTTTTGTCCTTGGGCTCTGGTTTTCTTCCTCGAGCTCTGGTTTTATTCCTTGGGCACTGGTTATGTTCCTCGGGCTCTCGTTTTGTTCATCGGGTTCTGGTTTTGTTCCTTGAGGTCTGGTTTTCTTCCTCGGGCTCTGGTTCTGTTCCTCGGGCTCTGGTTTTGTTCATCGAGGTCTGGTTTTCTTCCTCGGGCTCTGGTTTTGTTCCTCAGGCTCTGGTTTTCTTCCTCGAGCTCTGGTTTTCTTCCTCGGACCCTGTTTCTTTACCTCGAGGGGTGGTTTTGTTCCTCGGGCTCTGGCTTGGTTCCTCAGGCCCTGGTTGTTTTCCTCGGGCTCTGGTTCTGTTCCTCGGGCTCTGGTTTTGTTCATCGAGGGCTTGTTTTCTTCCTCGGGCTCTGGTTTTGTTACTCAGGCTCTGGTTTTCTTCCTCGGGCTCTGGTTTTCTTCCTATGGCCCTCATTTTGTTCTTCAGGCCTTCCTTTTTGTCCTTGGGTTCTGGTTTTGTTCCTCGAGCTCTGGTTTTATTCCTTGGGCACTGGTTATGTTCGTCGGGCTCTCGTTTTCTTCCTCGGACTCTCGTTTTGTTCCTCGGGTTCTGGTTTTGTTCCTTGAGGTCTGGTTTTCTTCCTTGGGGTCTGGTTTTCTTCCTCGGGCTCTGGTTTTCTTCCTCAGGCTCTGGTTTTGTTGCTCGGGCTCTGGATTTCTTCCTCGAGCTCTCCTTTTCTTCTTCGGACCCTAGTTTTGTTCCTCGGGCTCTGTTTTTGTTCCTCGGGCCCTGGTTGTGTTCCTCGGGCTCCGGGTTTGTTCCTCGAGCTCTAGTTTTGTTCCTCAGGCCCTTGTTTTCTTCCTCGGGGTTTCCTTTTGTTCCTTGGGCTCTGATATTGTTCTTCGGGCTTTGGTTTTGTTCCTCGGGTTCTGTTTTTGTTCCTCGAGCTCTCCTTTTCTTCCTCGGCACGTGGTTTTGTTCCAAGAGCTCTAGTTTTCTTCCTCGGGCTCTGGTTTTCTTCCTCGGGCTCTGGTTTTCTTCCCTTGGCACTGGTTTTGTTCCTCGGGCTCTCGTTTTCTTCCTCGAACTCTCGTTTTGTTCCTCGGGTTCTGGTTTTGTTCCTTGAGCTCTGGTTTTCTTCCTTGGGCTCTGGTTTTCTTCCTTGGGGTCTGGTTTTCTTCCTTGGGGTCTGGTTTTCTTCCTCGGGCTCTGGTTTTCTTCCTCAGGCTCTGGTTTTGTTGCTCGGGCTCTGGATTTCTTCCTTGAGCTCTCCTTTTCTTCTTCGGGCCCTAGTTTTGTTCCTCGGGCTCTGTTTTTGTTCCTCGGGCTCTGGTTGTGTTCCTCGGGCTCTGGTTGTGTTCCTCGGGCTCCGGGTTTGTTCCTCGAGCTCTAGTTTTGTTCCTCAGGCCCTGGTTTTCTTCCTCGGGTTTGCCTTTTGTTCCTTGGGCTCTGATATTGTTCTTAGGGCTTTGGTTTTGTTCCTCGGGCTCTGTTTTTGTTCCTCGGGCTCTACTTTTCTTCCTTGGCATCTGGTTTTGTTCCAAGAGCTCTAGTTTTCTTCCTCGGGCTCTCGTTTTCTTCCTCGAACTCTCGTTTTGTTCCTCGGGTTCTGGTTTTGTTCCTTGAGCTCTGGTTTTATTCCTCTGGCTCTGGTTTTGTTCATCGAGGTCTGGTTTTCTTCCTCGGGCTCTGGTTGTGTTCCTCGGGCTCTGGTTCTGTTCCTCGGGCTCTGGTTTTGTTCATCGAGGTCTGGTTTTCTTCCTCGGGCTCTGGTTTTGTTCCTTAGGCTCTGGTTTTGTTCCTCGGGCTCTGGTTTTCTTCCTCGGACCCTGTTTCTTTACCTCGAGGTGTGGTTTTGTTCCTCGGGCTCTGGCTTGGTTCCTCAGGCCCTGCTTGTTTTCCTCGGGCTCTGGTTTTGTTCCTCGGGCTCTGGTTTTGTTCATCGAGGGCTAGTTTTGTTCCTCGGGCTCTGGACTTGTTCCTCGGTTTCTGGTTCGGTTCCTCGGGCCCTGGTTTTATTCCACGGGCTCTGGTTTTCTTCCTATGGCCCTCGTTTTGTACTTCAGGCCTTCCTTTTTGCCCTTGGGCTCTGGTTTTGTTCCTCGAGCTCTGGTTTTATTCCTTGGGCACTGGTTATGTTCCTCGGGCTCTCGTTTTCTTCCTCGGACTCTCGTTTTGTTCCTCGGGTTCTGGTTTTGTTCCTTGAGGTCTGGTTTTCTTCCTCGGGCTCTGGTTTTCTTCCTCGGGCTCTGGTTTTCTTCCTCGGGCTCTGGTTTTCTTCCTCGGGCTCTGGTTTTCTTCCTCAGGCTCTGGTTTTGTTGCTCGGGCTCTGGTTGTGTTCCTCGGGCTCCGGGTTTGTTCCTCGAGCTCTAGTTTTGTTCCTCAGGCCCTGGTTTTCTTCCTCGGGGTTTCCTTTTGTTCCTTGGGCTCTGATATTGTTCTTCGGGCTTTGGTTTTGGTCCTCGGGCTCTGTTTTTGTTCCTCGGGCTCTCCTTTTCTTCCTCGGCACCTGGTTTTGTTCCAAGAGCTCTAGTTTTCTTCCTCGGGCTCTGGTTTTCTTCCTCGGGCTCTGGTTTTCTTCCTTTGGCACTGGTTTTGTTCCTCGGGATCTCGTTTTCTTCCTCGAACTCTCGTTTTGTTCCTCGGGTTCTGGTTTTGTTCCTTGAGCTCTGGTTTTATTCTTCGGGCTCTGGTTTTGTTCATCGAGGTCTGGTTTTCTTCCTCGGGCTCTGGTTGTGTTCCTCGGCCTCTGGTTCTGTTCCTCGGGCTCTGGTTTTGTTCATCGAGGTCTGGTTTTCTTCCTCGGGCTCTGTTTTTTTCCCTCAGGCTCTGGTTTTCTTCTTCGGGCTCTGGTTTTCTTCCTCGGACCCTGTTTCTTTACCTCGAGGGGTGGTTTTGTTCCTCGGGCTCTGGCTTGGTTCCTCAGGCCCTGGTTGTTTTCCTCGGGCTCTGGTTTTGTTCCTCGGGCTCTGGTTTTGTTCCTCGAGGGCTAGTTTTGTTCCTCGGGCTCTGGACTTGTTCCTCGGTTTCTGGTTCGGTTCCTCGGGCCCTGGTTTTATTCCACGGGCTCTGGTTTTATTCCTATGGCCCTCGTTTTGTTCTTCAGGCCCTCCTTTTTGTCCTTGGGTTCTGGTTTTGTTCCTCGAGCTCTGGTTTTATTCCTTGGGCACTGGTTATGTTCGTCGGGCTCTCGCTTTCTTCCTCGGACTCTCGTTTTGTTCCTCGGGTTCTGGTTTTGTTCCTTGAGGTCTGGTTTTCTTCCTCGGGCTCTGGTTTTCTTCCTCGGGCTCTGGTTTTCTTCCTCAGGCTCTGGTTTTGTTGCTCGGGCTCTGGATTTCTTCCTCGAGCTCTCCTTTTCTTCTTCGGGCCCTAGTTTTGTTCCTCGGGCTCTGTTTTTGTTCCTCGGGCTCTGGTTGTGTTCCTCGGGCTCTGGTTGTGTTCCTCGGGCTCCGGGTTTGTTCCTCGAGCTCTAGTTTTGTTCCTCAGGCCCTGGTTTTCTTCCTCGGGGTTTCCTTTTGTTCCTTGGGCTCTGATATTGTTCTTCGGGCTTTGGTTTTGTTCCTCGGGCTCTGTTTTTGTTCCTCGGGCTCTCCTTTTCTTCCTTGGCATCTGGTTTTGTTCCAAGAGCTCTAGTTTTCTTCCTCGGGCTCTGGTTTTCTTCCTTTGGCACTGGTTTTGTTCCTCGGGCTCTCGTTTTCTTCCTCGAACTCTCGTTTTGTTCCTCGGGTTCTGGTTTTGTTCCTTGAGCTCTGGTTTTATTCCT
The DNA here is from genome assembly GCF_964195595.1 of Calonectris borealis. Lineage (NCBI taxonomy): Eukaryota > Metazoa > Chordata > Aves > Procellariiformes > Procellariidae > Calonectris > Calonectris borealis. Next base: position 793,377 of record NW_027441469.1, on the reverse strand, counting down.
CGGGCTCTGGTTCTGTTCCTCGGGCTCTGGTTTTCTTCCTCGGGCTCTGGTTGTGTTCCTCGGGCTCTGGTTCTGTTCCTCGGGCTCTGGTTTTGTTCATCGAGGGCTTGTTTTCTTCCTCGGGCTCTGGTTTTGTTCCTCAGGCTCTGGTTTTCTTCCTCGGGCTCTGGTTTTCTTCCTCGGACCCTGTTTCTTTACCTCGAGGGGTGGTTTTGTTCCTCGGGCTGTGGCTTGGTTCCTCAGGCCCTGGTTGTTTTCCTCGGGCTCTGGTTTTGTTCCTCAGGCTCTGGTTTTGTTCCTCGAGGGTTAGTTTTGTTTCTCGGGCTCTAGATTCGTTCCTCGGTTTCTGGTTCGGTTCCTCGGGCCCTGGTTTTATTCCACGGGCTCTGGTTTTCTTCCTATGGCCCTCGTTTTGTTCTTCAGGTCTTCCTTTTTGTCCTTGGGCTCTGGTTTTCTTCCTCGAGCTCTGGTTTTATTCCTTTGGCACTGGTTATGTTCCTTGGGCTCTCGTTTTCTTCCTCGGTCTCTCGTTTTGTTCCTCGGGTTCTGGTATTCTTCCTTGCGGTCTGGTTTTCTTCCTCGGGCTCTGGTTTTCTACCTCAGGCTCTGTTTTTTTTGCTCGGGCTCTGGATTTCTTCCTCGAGCTCTCCTTTTCTTGTTCAGGCCCTAGTTTTGTTCCTCGGGCTCTGTTTTTGTTCCTCGGGCTCTGGTTGTGTTCCTCGGGCCCTGGTTGTGTTCCTCGGGCTCCGGGTTTGTTCCTCGAGCTCTAGTTTTGTTCCTCAGGCCCTGGTTTTCTTCCTCGGGGTTTCCTTTTGTTCCTTGGGCTCTGATATTGTTCTTCGGGCTTTGGTTTTGTTCCTCGGGCTCTGTTTTTGTTCCTCGGGCTCTCCTTTTCTTCCTCGGCACCTGGTTTTGTTCCAAGAGCTCTAGTTTTCTTCCTCGGGCTCTGGTTTTCTTCCTCGGGCTCTGGTTTTCTTCCTTTGGCACTGGTTTTGTTCCTCGGGCTCTCGTTTTCTTCCTCGAACTCTCGTTTTGTTCCTCGGGTTCTGGTTTTGTTCCTTGAGCTCTGGTTTTATTCCTCGGGCTCTGGTTCTGTTCCTCGGGCTCTGGTTTTGTTCATCGAGGTCTGGTTTTCTTCCTCGGGCTCTGGTTTTGTTCCTCAGGCTCTGGTTTTCTTCCTCGAGCTCTGGTTTTCTTCCTCGGACCCTGTTTCTTTACCTCGAGGGGTGGTTTTGTTCCTCGGGCTCTGGCTTGGTTCCTCAGGCCCTGGTTGTTTTCCTCGGGCTCTGGTTTTGTTCCTCGGGCTCTGGTTTTCTTCCTCGAGGGCTAGTTTTGTTCCTCGGGCTCTGGACTTGTTCCTCGGTTTCTGGTTCGGTTCCTCGGGCCCTGGTTTTATTCCACGGGCTCTGGTTTTCTTCCTATGGCCCTCGTTTTGTTCTTCAGGCCTTCCTTTTTGTCCTTGGGCTCTGGTTTTGTTCCTCGAGCTCTGGTTTTATTCCTTGGGCACTGGTTATGTTCCTCGGGCTCTCGTTTTGTTCCTCGGGTTCTGGTTTTGTTCCTTGAGGTCTGGTTTTCTTCCTCGGGCTCTGGTTTTCTTCCTCGGGCTCTGGTTTTCTTCCTTGGGCTCTGGTTTTCTTCCTCAGGCTCTGGTTTTGTTGCTCGGGCTCTGGATTTCTTCCTCGAGCTCTCCTTTTCTTCTTCGGGCCCTGGTTTTGTTCCTCAGGCTCTGTTTTTGTTCCTCGGGCTCTGGTTTTGTTCCTCGGGCTCTGGTTGTGTTCCTCGGGCTCCGGGTTTGTTCCTCGAGCTCTAGTTTTGTTCCTCAGGCCCTGGTTTTCTTCCTCGGGGTTTCCTTTTGTTCCTTGGGCTCTGATATTGTTCTTCGGGCTTTGGTTTTGTTCCTCGGGCTCTGTTTTTGTTCCTCGGGCTCTCCTTTTCTTCCTCGGCACCTGGTTTTGTTCCAAGAGCTCTAGTTTTCTTCCTCGGGCTCTGGTTTTCTTCCTCGGGCTCTGGTTTTCTTCCTTTGGCACTGGTTTTGTTCCTCGGGCTCTCGTTTTCTTCCTCGAACTCTCGTTTTGTTCCTCGGGTTCTGGTTTTGTTCCTTGAGCTCTGGTTTTATTCCTCGGGCTCTGGTTCTGTTCCTCGGGCTCTGGTTTTCTTCCTCGGGCTCTGGTTGTGTTCCTCGGGCTCTGGTTCTGTTCCTCGGGCTCTGGTTTTGTTCATCGAGGGCTTGTTTTCTTCCTCGGGCTCTGGTTTTGTTCCTCAGGCTCTGGTTTTCTTCCTCGGGCTCTGGTTTTCTTCCTCGGACCCTGTTTCTTTACCTCGAGGGGTGGTTTTGTTCCTCGGGCTGTGGCTTGGTTCCTCAGGCCCTGGTTGTTTTCCTCGGGCTCTGGTTTTGTTCCTCAGGCTCTGGTTTTGTTCCTCGAGGGTTAGTTTTGTTTCTCGGGCTCTAGATTCGTTCCTCGGTTTCTGGTTCGGTTCCTCGGGCCCTGGTTTTATTCCACGGGCTCTGGTTTTCTTCCTATGGCCCTCGTTTTGTTCTTCAGGTCTTCCTTTTTGTCCTTGGGCTCTGGTTTTCTTCCTCGAGCTCTGGTTTTATTCCTTTGGCACTGGTTATGTTCCTTGGGCTCTCGTTTTCTTCCTCGGTCTCTCGTTTTGTTCCTCGGGTTCTGGTATTCTTCCTTGCGGTCTGGTTTTCTTCCTCGGGCTCTGGTTTTCTACCTCAGGCTCTGTTTTTTTTGCTCGGGCTCTGGATTTCTTCCTCGAGCTCTCCTTTTCTTGTTCAGGCCCTAGTTTTGTTCCTCGGGCTCTGTTTTTGTTCCTCGGGCTCTGGTTGTGTTCCTCGGGCCCTGGTTGTGTTCCTCGGGCTCCGGGTTTGTTCCTCGAGCTCTAGTTTTGTTCCTCAGGCCCTGGTTTTCTTCCTCGGGGTTTCCTTTTGTTCCTTGGGCTCTGATATTGTTCTTCGGGCTTTGGTTTTGTTCCTCGGGCTCTGTTTTTGTTCCTCGGGCTCTCCTTTTCTTCCTCGGCACCTGGTTTTGTTCCAAGAGCTCTAGTTTTCTTCCTCGGGCTCTGGTTTTCTTCCTCGGGCTCTGGTTTTCTTCCTTTGGCACTGGTTTTGTTCCTCGGGCTCTCGTTTTCTTCCTCGAACTCTCGTTTTGTTCCTCGGGTTCTGGTTTTGTTCCTTGAGCTCTGGTTTTATTCCTCGGGCTCTGGTTCTGTTCCTCGGGCTCTGGTTTTGTTCATCGAGGTCTGGTTTTCTTCCTCGGGCTCTGGTTTTGTTCCTCAGGCTCTGGTTTTCTTCCTCGAGCTCTGGTTTTCTTCCTCGGACCCTGTTTCTTTACCTCGAGGGGTGGTTTTGTTCCTCGGGCTCTGGCTTGGTTCCTCAGGCCCTGGTTGTTTTCCTCGGGCTCTGGTTTTGTTCCTCGGGCTCTGGTTTTCTTCCTCGAGGGCTAGTTTTGTTCCTCGGGCTCTGGACTTGTTCCTCGGTTTCTGGTTCGGTTCCTCGGGCCCTGGTTTTATTCCACGGGCTCTGGTTTTCTTCCTATGGCCCTCGTTTTGTTCTTCAGGCCTTCCTTTTTGTCCTTGGGCTCTGGTTTTGTTCCTCGAGCTCTGGTTTTATTCCTTGGGCACTGGTTATGTTCCTCGGGCTCTCGTTTTGTTCCTCGGGTTCTGGTTTTGTTCCTTGAGGTCTGGTTTTCTTCCTCGGGCTCTGGTTTTCTTCCTCGGGCTCTGGTTTTCTTCCTTGGGCTCTGGTTTTCTTCCTCAGGCTCTGGTTTTGTTGCTCGGGCTCTGGATTTCTTCCTCGAGCTCTCCTTTTCTTCTTCGGGCCCTGGTTTTGTTCCTCAGGCTCTGTTTTTGTTCCTCGGGCTCTGGTTTTGTTCCTCGGGCTCTGGTTGTGTTCCTCGGGCTCCGGGTTTGTTCCTCGAGCTCTAGTTTTGTTCCTCAGGCCCTGGTTTTCTTCCTCGGGGTTTCCTTTTGTTCCTTGGGCTCTGATATTGTTCTTCGGGCTTTGGTTTTGTTCCTCGGGCTCTGTTTTTGTTCCTCGGGCTCTCCTTTTCTTCCTTGGCATCTGGTTTTGTTCCAAGAGCTCTAGTTTTCTTCCTCGGGCTCTGGTTTTCTTCCTTTGGCACTGGTTTTGTTCCTCGGGCTCTCGTTTTCTTCCTCGAACTCTCGTTTTGTTCCTCGGGTTCTGGTTTTGTTCCTTGAGCTCTGGTTTTATTCCTCGGGCTCTGGTTTTGTTCATCGAGGTCTGGTTTTCTTCCTCGGGCTCTGGTTGTGTTCCTCGGCCTCTGGTTCTGTTCCTCGGGCTCTGGTTTTGTTCATCGAGGGCTTGTTTTCTTCCTCGGGCTCTGGTTTTGTTCCTCAGGCTCTGGTTTTGTTCCTCGGGCTCTGGTTTTCTTCCTCGGACCCTGTTTCTTTACCTCGAGGGGTGGTTTTCTTCCTCGGGCTCTGGGTTGGTTCCTCAGGCCCTGGTTGTTTTCCTCGGGCTCTGGTTTTGTTCCTCAGGCTCTGGTTTTGTTCCTCGAGGGTTAGTTTTGTTTCTCGGGCTCTAGATTCGTTCCTCGGTTTCTGGTTCGGTTCCTCGGGCCCTGGTTTTATTCCACGGGCTCTGGTTTTCTTCCTATGGCCCTCGTTTTGTTCTTCAGGTCTTCCTTTTTGTCCTTGGGCTCTGGTTTTCTTCCTCGAGCTCTGGTTTTATTCCTTTGGCACTGGTTATGTTCCTTGGGCTCTCGTTTTCTTCCTCGGTCTCTCGTTTTGTTCCTCGGGTTCTGGTATTCTTCCTTGCGGTCTGGTTTTCTTCCTCGGGCTCTGGTTTTCTACCTCAGGCTCTGTTTTTTTTGCTCGGGCTCTGGATTTCTTCCTCGAGCTCTCCTTTTCTTCTTCAGGCCCTAGTTTTGTTCCTCGGGCTCTGTTTTTGTTCCTCGGGCTCTGGTTTTGTTCCTCGGGCCCTGGTTGTGTTCCTCGGGCTCCGGGTTTGTTCCTCGAGCTCTAGTTTTGTTCCTCAGGCCCTGGTTTTCTTCCTCGGGGTTTCCTTTTGTTCCTTGGGCTCTGATATTGTTCTTCGGGCTTTGGTTTTGTTCCTCGGGCTCTGTTTTTGTTCCTCGGGCTCTCCTTTTCTTCCTCGGCACCTGGTTTTGTTCCAAGAGCTCTAGTTTTCTTCCTCGGGCTCTGGTTTTCTTCCTCGGGCTCTGGTTTTCTTCCTTTGGCACTGGTTTTGTTCCTCGGGCTCTCGTTTTCTTCCTCGAACTCTCGTTTTGTTCCTCGGGTTCTGGTTTTGTTCCTTGAGCTCTGGTTTTATTCCTCGGGCTGTGGTTCTGTTCCTCGGGCTCTGGTTTTGTTCATCGAGGTCTGGTTTTCTTCCTCGGGCTCTGGTTTTGTTCCTCAGGCTCTGGGTTTCTTCCTCGAGCTCTGGTTTTCTTCCTCGGACCCTGTTTCTTTACCTCGAGGGGTGGTTTTGTTCCTCGGGCTCTGGCTTGGTTCCTCAGGCCCTGGTTGTTTTCCTCGGGCTCTGGTTTTGTTCCTCGGGCTCTGGTTTTCTTCCTCGATGGCTAGTTTTGTTCCTCGGGCTCTGGACTTGTTCCTCGGTTTCTGGTTCGGTTCCTCGGGCCCTGGTTTTATTCCACGGGCTCTGGTTTTCTTCCTATGGCCCTCGTTTTGTTCTTCAGGCCTTCCTTTTTGTCCTTGGGCTCTGGTTTTCTTCCTCGAGCTCTGGTTTTATTCCTTGGGCACTGGTTATGTTCCTCGGGCTCTCGTTTTGTTCATCGGGTTCTGGTTTTGTTCCTTGAGGTCTGGTTTTCTTCCTCGGGCTCTGGTTTTCTTCCTCGGGCTCTGGTTTTCTTCCTTGGGCTCTGGTTTTCTTCCTCAGGCTCTGGTTTTGTTGCTCGGGCTCTGGATTTCTTCCTCGAGCTCTCCTTTTCTTCTTCGGGCCCTGGTTTTGTTCCTCAGGCTCTGTTTTTGTTCCTCGGGCTCTGGTTTTGTTCCTCGGGCTCTGGTTGTGTTCCTCGGGCTCCGGGTTTGTTCCTCGAGCTCTAGTTTTGTTCCTCAGGCCCTGGTTTTCTTCCTCGGGGTTTCCTTTTGTTCCTTGGGCTCTGATATTGTTCTTCGGGCTTTGGTTTTGTTCCTCGGGCTCTGTTTTTGTTCCTCGGGCTCTCCTTTTCTTCCTCGGCACCTGGTTTTGTTCCAAGAGCTCTAGTTTTCTTCCTCGGGCTCTGGTTTTCTTCCTCGGGCTCTGGTTTTCTTCCTTTGGCACTGGTTTTGTTCCTCGGGCTCTCGTTTTCTTCCTCGAACTCTCGTTTTGTTCCTCGGGTTCTGGTTTTGTTCCTTGAGCTCTGGTTTTATTCCTCGGGCTCTGGTTTTGTTCATCGAGGTCTGGTTTTCTTCCTCGGGCTCTGGTTGTGTTCCTCGGCCTCTGGTTCTGTTCCTCGGGCTCTGGTTTTGTTCATCGAGGTCTGGTTTTCTTCCTCGGGCTCTGGTTTTTTCCCTCAGGCTCTGGTTTTGTTCCTCGGGCTCTGGTTTTCTTCCTCGGACCCTGTTTCTTTACCTCGAGGGGTGGTTTTGTTCCTCGGGCTCTGGCTTGGTTCCTCAGGCCCTGGTTGTTTTCCTCGGGCTCTGGTTTTGTTCCTCGGGCTCTGGTTTTGTTCCTCGAGGGCTAGTTTTGTTCCTCGGGCTCTGGACTTGTTCCTCGGTTTCTGGTTCGGTTCCTCGGGCCCTGGTTTTATTCCATGGGCTCTGGTTTTCTTCCTATGGCCCTCGTTTTGTTCTTCAGGCCTTCCTTTTTGTCCTTGGGCTCTGGTTTTGTTCCTTGAGCTCTGGTTTTATTCCTTGGGCACTGGTTATGTTCCTCGGGCTCTCGTTTTCTTCCTTGGACTCTCGTTTTGTTCCTCGGGTTCTGGTTTTGTTCCTTGAGGTCTGGTTTTCTTCCTCGGGCTCTGGTTTTCTTCCTCGGGCTCTGGTTTTCTTCCTCGGGCTCTGGTTTTCTTCCTCAGGCTCTGGTTTTGTTGCTCGGGCTCTGGATTTATTAGTCGAGCTCTCCTTTTCTTCTTCGGGCCCTGGTTTTGTTCCTCGGGTTCTGTTTTTGTTCCTCGGGCTCTGGTTGTGTTCCTCGGGCTCCGGGTTTGTTCCTCGAGCTCTAGTTTTGTTCCTCAGGCCCTGGTTTTCTTCCTCGGGGTTTCCTTTTGTTCCTTGGGCTCTGATATTGTTCTTCGGGCTTTGGTTTTGTTCCTCGGGCTCTGTTTTTGTTCCTCGGGCTCTCCTTTTCTTCCTCGGCACCTGGTTTTGTTCCAAGAGCTCTAGTTTTCTTCCTCGGGCTCTGGTTTTCTTCCTCGGGCTCTGGTTTTCTTCCTTTGGCACTGGTTTTGTTCCTCGGGCTCTCGTTTTCTTCCTCGAACTCTCGTTTTGTTCCTCGGGTTCTGGTTTTGTTCCTTGAGCTCTGGTTTTATTCTTCGGGCTCTGGTTTTGTTCATCGAGGTCTGGTTTTCTTCCTCGGGCTCTGGTTGTGTTCCTCGGCCTCTGGTTCTGTTCCTCGGGCTCTGGTTTTGTTCATCGAGGTCTGGTTTTCTTCCTCGGGCTCTGGTTTTTTCCCTCAGGCTCTGGTTTTCTTCCTCGGGCTCTGGTTTTCTTCCTCGGACCCTGTTTCTTTACCTCGAGGGGTGGTTTTGTTCCTCGGGCTCTGGCTTGGTTCCTCAGGCCCTGGTTGTTTTCCTCGGGCTCTGGTTTTGTTCCTCGGGCTCTGGTTTTGTTCCTCGAGGGCTAGTTTTGTTCCTCGGGCTCTGGACTTGTTCCTCGGTTTCTGGTTCGGTTCCTCGGGCCCTGGTTTTATTCCATGGGCTCTGGTTTTCTTCCTATGGCCCTCGTTTTGTTCTTCAGGCCTTCCTTTTTGTCCTTGGGCTCTGGTTTTGTTCCTTGAGCTCTGGTTTTATTCCTTGGGCACTGGTTATGTTCCTCGGGCTCTCGTTTTCTTCCTCGGACTCTCGTTTTGTTCCTCGGGTTCTGGTTTTGTTCCTTGAGGTCTGGTTTTGTTCATCGGGCTCTGGTTTTCTTCCTCGGGCTCTGGTTTTCTTCCTCGGGCTCTGGTTTTCTTCCTCAGGCTCTGGTTTTGTTGCTCGGGCTCTGGATTTATTAGTCGAGCTCTCCTTTTCTTCTTCGGGCCCTAGTTTTGTTCCTCGGGTTCTGTTTTTGTTCCTCGGGCTCTGGTTGTGTTCCTCGGGCTCCGGGTTTGTTCCTCGAGCTCTACTTTTGTTCCTCAGGCCCTGGTTTTCTTCCTCGGGGTTTCCTTTTGTTCCTTGGGCTCTGATATTGTTCTTCGGGCTTTGGTTTTGTTCCTCGGGCTCTGTTTTTGTTCCTCGGGCTCTCCTTTTCTTCCTCGGCACCTGGTTTTGTTCCAAGAGCTCTAGTTTTCTTCCTCGGGCTCTGGTTTTCTTCCTCGGGCTCTGGTTTTCTTCCTTTGGCACTGGTTTTGTTCCTCGGGCTCTCGTTTTCTTCCTCGAACTCTCGTTTTGTTCCTCGGGTTCTGGTTTTGTTCCTTGAGCTCTGGTTTTATTCTTCGGGCTCTGGTTTTGTTCATCGAGGTCTGGTTTTCTTCCTTGGGCTCTGGTTGTGTTCCTCGGCCTCTGGTTCTGTTCCTCGGGCTCTGGTTTTGTTCATCGAGGTCTGGTTTTCTTCCTCGGGCTCTGGTTTTTTCCCTCAGGCTCTGGTTTTGTTCCTCGGGCTCTGGTTTTCTTCCTCGGACCCTGTTTCTTTACCTCGAGGGGTGGTTTTGTTCCTCGGGCTCTGGCTTGGTTCCTCAGGCCCTGGTTGTTTTCCTCGGGCTCTGGTTTTGTTCCTCGGGCTCTGGTTTTGTTCCTCGAGGGCTAGTTTTGTTCCTCGGGCTCTGGACTTGTTCCTCGGTTTCTGGTTCGGTTCCTCGGGCCCTGGTTTTATTCCATGGGCTCTGGTTTTCTTCCTATGGCCCTCGTTTTGTTCTTCAGGCCTTCCTTTTTGTCCTTGGGCTCTGGTTTTGTTCCTTGAGCTCTGGTTTTATTCCTTGGGCACTGGTTATGTTCCTCGGGCTCTCGTTTTCTTCCTCGGACTCTCGTTTTGTTCCTCGGGTTCTGGTTTTGTTCCTTGAGGTCTGGTTTTCTTCCTTGGGGTCTGGTTTTCTTCCTCGGGCTCTGGTTTTCTTCCTCAGGCTCTGGTTTTCTTCCTCAGGCTCTGGTTTTGTTGCTCGGGCTCTGGATTTATTAGTCGAGCTCTCCTTTTCTTCTTCGGGCCCTAGTTTTGTTCCTCGGGTTCTGTTTTTGTTCCTCGGGCTCTGGTTGTGTTCCTCGGGCTCCGGGTTTGTTCCTCGAGCTCTAGTTTTGTTCCTCAGGCCCTGGTTTTCTTCCTCGGGGTTTCCTTTTGTTCCTTGGGCTCTGATATTGTTCTTCGGGCTTTGGTTTTGTTCCTCGGGCTCTGTTTTTGTTCCTCGGGCTCTCCTTTTCTTCCTCGGCACCTGGTTTTGTTCCAAGAGCTCTAGTTTTCTTCCTCGGGCTCTGGTTTTCTTCCTCGGGCTCTGGTTTTCTTCCTTTGGCACTGGTTTTGTTCCTCGGGCTCTCGTTTTCTTCCTCGAACTCTCGTTTTGTTCCTCGGGTTCTGGTTTTGTTCCTTGAGCTCTGGTTTTATTCTTCGGGCTCTGGTTTTGTTCATCGAGGTCTGGTTTTCTTCTTCGGGCTCTGGTTGTGTTCCTCGGCCTCTGGTTCTGTTCCTCGGGCTCTGGTTTTGTTCATCGAGGTCTGGTTTTCTTCCTCGGGCTCTGGTTTTTTCCCTCAGGCTCTGGTTTTGTTCCTCGAGCTCTGGTTTTCTTCCTCGGACCCTGTTTCTTTACCTCGAGGGGTGGTTTTGTTCCTCGGGCTCTGGCTTGGTTCCTCAGGCCCTGGTTGTTTTCCTCGGGCTCTGGTTTTGTTCCTCGGGCTCTGGTTTTGTTCCTCGAGGGCTAGTTTTGTTCCTCGGGCTCTGGACTTGTTCCTCGGTTTCTGGTTCGGTTCCTCGGGCCCTGGTTTTATTCCATGGGCTCTGGTTTTCTTCCTATGGCCCTCGTTTTGTTCTTCAGGCCTTCCTTTTTGTCCTTGGGCTCTGGTTTTGTTCCTTGAGCTCTGGTTTTATTCCTTGGGCACTGGTTATGTTCCTCGGGCTCTCGTTTTCTTCCTCGGACTCTCGTTTTGTTCCTCGGGTTCTGGTTTTGTTCCTTGAGGTCTGGTTTTCTTCCTCGGGCTCTGGTTTTCTTCCTCGGGCTCTGGTTTTCTTCCTCGGGCTCTGGTTTTCTTCCTCAGGCTCTGGTTTTGTTGCTCGGACTCTGGATTTATTCCTCGAGCTCTCCTTTTCTTCTTCGGGCCCTAGTTTTGTTCCTCGGGTTCTGTTTTTGTTCCTCGGGCTCTGGTTGTGTTCCTCGGGCTCCGGGTTTGTTCCTCGAGCTCTAGTTTTGTTCCTCAGGCCCTGGTTTTCTTCCTCGGGGTTTCCTTTTGTTCCTTGGGCTCTGATATTGTTCTTCGGGCTTTGGTTTTGTTCCTCGGGCTCTGTTTTTGTTCCTCGGGCTCTCCTTTTCTTCCTTGGCACCTGGTTTTGTTCCAAGAGCTCTAGTTTTCTTCCTCGGGCTCTGGTTTTATTCCTTTGGCACTGGTTTTGTTCCTCGGGCTCTCGTTTTCTTCCTCGAACTCTCGTTTTGTTCCTCGGGTTCTGGTTTTGTTCCTTGAGCTCTGGTTTTCTTCCTTGGGCTCTGTTTTTCTTCTTCGGGCTCTGGTCTTCTTCCTCGGGCTCTGGTTTTCTTCCTCGGGCTCTGGTTTTCTTCCTCAGGCCCTGGTTGTGTTCCTCGGGCTCTGGATTTCTTCCTCGAGCTCTCCTTTTCTTCTTCGGGCCCTAGTTTTTTTCCTCGGGCTCTGTTTTTGTTCCTCGGGCTCTCCTTTTCTTCCTTGGCATCTGGTTTTGTTCCAAGAGCTCTAGTTTTCTTCCTCGGGCTCTGGTTTTCTTCCTCGGGCTCTGGTTTTCTTCCTCAGGCTCTGATTTTGTTGCTCGGGCTCTGGATTTCTTCCTCGAGCTCTCCTTTTCTTCTTCGGGCCCTAGTTTTGTTCCTCGGGCTCTGTTTTTGTTCCTCGGGCTCTGGTTGTGTTCCTCGGGCTCCGGGTTTGTTCCTTGAGCTCTAGTTTTGTTCCTCAGGCCCTGGTTTTCTTCCTCGGGTTTCCTTTTGTTCCTTGGGCTTTGGTTTTGTTCCTCGGGCTCTGTTTTTGTTCCTCGGGCTCTCCTTTTCTTCCTCGGCACCTGGTTTTGTTCCAAGAGCTCTAGTTTTCTTCCTCGGGCTCTGGTTTTCTTCCTTTGGCACTGGTTTTGTTCCTCGGGCTCTCGTTTTCTTCCTCGAACTCTCGTTTTGTTCCTCGGGTTCTGGTTTTGTTCCTTGAGCTCTGGTTTTATTCCTCGGGCTCTGGTTTTGTTCATCGAGGTCTGGTTTTCTTCCTCGGGCTCTGGTTGTGTTCCTCGGGCTCTGGTTCTGTTCCTCGGGCTCTGGTTTTGTTCATCGAGGGCTTGTTTTCTTCCTCGGGCTCTGGTTTTGTTCCTCAGGCTCTGGTTTTCTTCCTCGGGCTCTGGTTTTCTTCCTCGGACCCTGTTTCTTTACCTCGAGGGGTGGTTTTCTTCCTCGGGCTCTGGCTTGGTTCCTCAGGCCCTGGTTGTTTTCCTCGGGCTCTGGTTTTGTTCCTCAGGCTCTGGTTTTGTTCCTCGAGGGTTAGTTTTGTTTCTCGGGCTCTAGATTCATTCCTCGGTTTCTGGTTCGGTTCCTCGGGCCCTGGTTTTATTCCACGGGCTCTGGTTTTCTTCCTATGGCCCTCGTTTTGTTCTTCAGGTCTTCCTTTTTGTCCTTGGGCTCTGGTTTTCTTCCTCGAGCTCTGGTTTTATTCCTTTGGCACTGGTTATGTTCCTTGGGCTCTCGTTTTCTTCCTCGGTCTCTCGTTTTGTTCCTCGGGTTCTGGTTTTCTTCCTTGCGGTCTGGTTTTCTTCCTCGGGCTCTGGTTTTCTTCCTCAGGCTCTGTTTTTTTTGCTCGGGCTCTGGATTTCTTCCTCGAGCTCTCCTTTTCTTCTTCAGGCCCTAGTTTTGTTCCTCGGGCTCTGTTTTTGTTCCTCGGGCTCTGGTTTTGTTCCTCGGGCCCTGGTTTTCTTCCTCGGGGTTTCCTTTTGTTCCTTGGGCTCTGATATTGTTCTTCGGGCTTTGGTTTTGTTCCTCGGGCTCTGTTTTTGTTCCTCGGGCTCTCCTTTTCTTCCTCGGCACCTGGTTTTGTTCCAAGAGCTCTAGTTTTCTTCCTCGGGCTCTGGTTTTCTTCCTCGGGCTCTGGTTTTCTTCCTTTGGCACTGGTTTTGTTCCTCGGGCTCTCGTTTTCTTCCTCGAACTCTCGTTTTGTTCCTCGGGTTCTGGTTTTGTTCCTTGAGCTCTGGTTTTATTCTTCGGGCTCTGGTTTTGTTCATCGAGGTCTGGTTTTCTTCCTCGGGCTCTGGTTGTGTTCCTCGGCCTCTGGTTCTGTTCCTCGGGCTCTGGTTTTGTTCATCGAGGTCTGGTTTTCTTCCTCGGGCTCTGGTTTTTTCCCTCAGGCTCTGGTTTTGTTCCTCGGGCTCTGGTTTTCTTCCTCGGACCCTGTTTCTTTACCTCGAGGGGTGGTTTTGTTCCTCGGGCTCTGGCTTGGTTCCTCAGGCCCTGGTTGTTTTCCTCGGGCTCTGGTTTTGTTCCTCGGGCTCTGGTTTTGTTCCTCGAGGGCTAGTTTTGTTCCTCGGGCTCTGGACTTGTTCCTCGGTTTCTGGTTCGGTTCCTCGGGCCCTGGTTTTATTCCATGGGCTCTGGTTTTCTTCCTATGGCCCTCGTTTTGTTCTTCAGGCCTTCCTTTTTGTCCTTGGGCTCTGGTTTTGTTCCTTGAGCTCTGGTTTTATTCCTTGGGCACTGGTTATGTTCCTCGGGCTCTCGTTTTCTTCCTCGGACTCTCGTTTTGTTCCTCGGGTTCTGGTTTTGTTCCTTGAGGTCTGGTTTTCTTCCTCGGGCTCTGGTTTTCTTCCTCGGGCTCTGGTTTTCTTCCTCGGGCTCTGGTTTTCTTCCTCAGGCTCTGGTTTTGTTGCTCGGGCTCTGGATTTATTAGTCGAGCTCTCCTTTTCTTCTTCGGGCCCTAGTTTTGTTCCTCGGGTTCTGTTTTTGTTCCTCGGGCTCTGGTTGTGTTCCTCGGGCTCCGGGTTTGTTCCTCGAGCTCTAGTTTTGTTCCTCAGGCCCTGGTTTTCTTCCTCGGGGTTTCCTTTTGTTCCTTGGGCTCTGATATTGTTCTTCGGGCTTTGGTTTTGGTCCTCGGGCTCTGTTTTTGTTCCTCGGGCTCTCCTTTTCTTCCTCGGCACCTGGTTTTATTCCAAGAGCTCTAGTTTTCTTCCTCGGGCTCTGGTTTTCTTCCTCGGGCTCTTGTTTTCTTCCTCGGGCTCTGGTTTTCTTCCTTTGGCACTGGTTTTGTTCCTCGGGCTCTCGTTTTCTTCCTCGAACTCTCGTTTTGTTCCTCGGGTTCTGGTTTTGTTCCTTGAGGTCTGGTTTTTTTCCTTGGGCTCTGGTTTTCTTCCTCAGGCTCTGGTTTTCTTCCTCGGGCTCTGGTTTTCTTCCTCAGGCTCTGGTTTTGTTGCTCGGGCTCTGGATTTCTTCCTTGAGCTCTCCTTTTCTTCTTCGGGCCCTAGTTTTCTTCCTCGGGCTCTGTTTTTGTTCCTCGGGCTCTGGTTGTGTTCCTCGGGCTCCGGGTTTGTTCCTCGAGCTCTAGTTTTGTTCCTCAGGCCCTGGTTTTCTTCCTCGGGGTTTCCTTTTGTTCCTTGGGCTCTGATATTGTTCTTCGGGCTTTGGTTTTGGTCCTCGGGCTCTCCTTTTCTTCCTCGGCACCTGGTTTTGTTCCAAGAGCTCTAGTTTTCTTCCTCGGGCTCTGGTTTTCTTCCTCGGGCTCTGGTTTTCTTCCTTTGGCACTGGTTTTGTTCCTCGGGCTCTCGTTTTCTTCCTCGAACTCTCGTTTTGTTCCTCGGGTTCTGGTTTTGTTCCTTGAGGTCTGGTTTTCTTCCTCGGGCTCTGGTTTTCTTCCTCGGGCTCTGGTTTTCTTCCTCGGGCTCTGGTTTTCTTCCTCGGGCTCTGGTTTTCTTCCTCGGGCTCTGGTTTTGTTGCTCGGGCTCTGGATTTCTTCCTCGAGCTCTCCTTTTCTTCTTCGGGCCCTAGTTTTGTTCCTCGGGCTTTTTTTTGTTCCTCGGGCTCTGGTTGTGTTCCTCGGGCTCTGGTTGTGTTCCTCGGGCTCCGGGTTTGTTCCTCGAGCTCTAGTTTTGTTCCTCAGGCCCTGGTTTTCTTCCTCGGGGTTTCCTTTTGTTCCTTGGGCTCTGATATTGTTCTTCGGGCTTTGGTTTTGTTCCTCGGGCTCTGTTTTTGTTCCTCGGGCTCTCCTTTTCTTCCTCGGCACCTGGTTTTGTTCCAAGAGCTCTAGTTTTCTTCCTCGGGCTCTGGTTTTCTTCCTCGGGCTCTGGTTTTCTTCCTTTGGCACTGGTTTTGTTCCTCGGGCTCCCGTTTTCTTCCTCGAACTCTCGTTTTGTTCCTCGGGTTCTGGTTTTCTTCCTTGAGGTCTGGTTTTCTTCCTCGGGCTCTGGTTTTCTTCCTCGGGCTCTGGTTTTCTTCCGCGGGCTCTGGTTTTCTTCCTCAGGCTCTGGTTTTGTTGCTCGGGCTCTGGATTTCTTCCTCGAGCTCTCCTTTTCTTCTTCGGGCCCTAGTTTTGTTCCTCGGGCTCTGTTTTTGTTCCTCGGGCTCTGGTTGTGTTCCTCGGGCCCTGGTTGTGTTCCTCGGGCTCTGGGTTTGTTCCTCGAGCTCTAGTTTTGTTCCTCAGGCCCTGGTTTTCTTCCTCGGGGTTTCCTTTTGTTCCTTAGGCTCTGATATTGTTCTTCGGGCTTTGGTTTTGTTCCTCGGGCTCTGTTTTTGTTCCTCGGGCTCTCCTTTTCTTCCTTGGCATCTGGTTTTGTTCCAAGAGCTCTAGTTTTCTTCCTCGGGTTCTGGTTTTGTTCCTTGAGCTCTGGTTTTATTCCTCGGGCTCTGGTTTTGTTCATCGAGGTCTGGTTTTCTTCCTCGGGCTCTGGTTGTGTTCCTCGGGCTCTGGTTCTGTTCCTCGGGCTCTGGTTTTGTTCATCGAGGTCTGGTTTTCTTCCTCGGGCTCTGGTTTTCTTCCTCAGGCTCTGGTTTTCTTCCTCGGGCTCTGGTTTTCTTCCTCGGACCCTGTTTCTTTACCTCGAGGGGTGGTTTTGTTCCTCGGGCTCTGGCTTGGTTCCTCAGGCCCTGGTTGTTTTCCTCGGGCTCTGGTTTTCTTCCTCGGGCTCTGGTTTTCTTCCTCGAGGGCTAGTTTTGTTCCTCGGGCTCTGGACTTGTTCCTCGGTTTCTGGTTCGGTTCCTCGGGCCCTGGTTTTATTCCATGGGCTCTGGTTTTCTTCCTATGGCCCTCGTTTTTTTCTTCAGGCCTTCCTTTTTGTCCTTGGGCTCTGGTTTTGTTCCTTGGGCACTGGTTATGTTCGTCGGGCTCTCGTTTTCTTCCTCGGTCTCTCGTTTTGTTCCTCGGGTTCTGGTTTTGTTCCTTGAGGTCTGGTTTTCTTCCTCGGGCTCTGGTTTTCTTCCTCGGGCTCTGGTTTTCTTCCTCGGGCTCTAGTTTTCTTCCTCAGGCTCTGGTTTTGTTGCTCGGGCTCTGGATTTCTTCCTCGAGCTCTCCTTTTCTTCTTCGGGCCCTAGTTTTGTTCCTCGGGCTCTGTTTTTGTTCCTCGGGCTCTGGTTGTGTTCCTCGGGCTCCGGGTTTGTTCCTCGAGCTCTAGTTTTGTTCCTCAGGCCCTGGTTTTCTTCTTCGGGGTTTCCTTTTGTTCCTTGGGCTCTGATATTGTTCTTCGGGCTTTGGTTTTGTTCCTCGGGCTCTGTTTTTGTTCCTCGGGCTCTCCTTTTCTTCCTCGGCACCTGGTTTTGTTCCAAGAGCTCTAGTTTTCTTCCTCGGGCTCTGGTTTTCTTCCTCGGGCTCTGGTTTTCTTCCTTTGGCACTGGTTTTGTTCCTCGGGCTCTCGTTTTCTTCCTCGAACTCTCGTTTTGTTCCTCGGGTTCTGGTTTTGTTCCTCGAGCTCTGGTTTTATTCCTCGGGCTCTGGTTTTCTTCCTCGGACCCTGTTTCTTTACCTCGAGGGGTGGTTTTGTTCCTCGGGCTCTGGCTTGGTTCCTCAGGCTCTGGTTTTGTTCCTCGGGCTCTGGTTTTCTTCCTCGGACCCTGTTTCTTTACCTCGAGGAGTGGTTTTGTTCCTCGGGCTCTGGCTTGGTTCCTCAGGCCCTGGTTGTTTTCCTCGGGCTCTGGTTCTGTTCCTCGGGCTCTGGTTTTGTTCATCGAGGGCTTGTTTTCTTCCTCGGGCTCTGGTTTTGTTCCTCAGGCTCTGGTTTTCTTCCTCGGGCTCTGGTTTTGTTCCTCGGACCCTGTTTCTTTACCTCGAGGGGTGGTTTAGTTCCTCGGGCTCTGGCTTGGTTCCTCAGGCCCTGGTTGTTTTCCTCGGGCTCTGGTTGTGTTCCTCGGGCTCTGGTTTTGTTCCTCGAGGGCTAGTTTTGCTCCTCGGGCTCTGGACTTGTTCCTTGGTTTCTGGTTCGGTTCCTCGGGCCTTGGTTTTATTCCATGGGCTCTGGTTTTCTCCCTATGGCCCTCGTTTTGTTCTTCAGGCCTTCCTGTTTGTCCTTGGGCTCTGGTTTTGTTCCTCGAACTCTGGTTTTATTCCTTGGGCACTGGTTATGTTCCTCGGGCTCTCGTTTTCTTCCTCGGACTCTCGTTTTGTTCCTCGGGTTCTGGTTTTGTTTCTTGAGGTTTGGTTTTCTTCCTCGGGCTCTGGTTTTCTTCCTCGGGCTCTGGTTTTCTTCCTCGGGCTCTGGTTTTGTTGCTCGGGCTCTGGATTTCTTCCTCGAGCTCTCCTTTTCTTCTTCGGGCCCTAGTTTTGTTCCTCAGGCTCTGTTTTTGTTCCTCGGGCTCTGGTTGTGTTCCTCGGGCTCTGGTTGTGTTCCTCGGGCTCCGGGTTTGTTCCTCGAGCTCTAGTTTTGTTCCTCAGGCCCTGGTTTTCTTCCTCGGGGTTTCCTTTTGTTCCTTGGGCTCTGATATTGTTCTTCGGGCTTTGGTTTTGTTCCTCGGGCTCTGTTTTTGTTCCTCGGGCTCTCCTTTTCTTCCTCGGCACGTGGTTTTGTTCCAAGAGCTCTAGTTTTCTTCCTCGGGCTCTGGTTTTCTTCCTTTGGCACTGGTTTTGTTCCTCGGGCTCTCGTTTTCTTCCTCTAACTCTCGTTTTGTTCCTCGGGTTCTGGTTTTGTTCCTCGAGCTCTGGTTTTATTCCTCGGGCTCTGGTTTTCTTCCTCGGACCCTGTTTCTTTACCTCGAGGGGTGGTTTTGTTCCTCGGGCTCTGGCTTGGTTCCTCAGGCTCTGGTTTTGTTCCTCGGGCTCTGGTTTTCTTCCTCGGACCCTGTTTCTTTACCTCGAGGAGTGGTTTTGTTCCTCGGGCTCTGGCTTGGTTCCTCAGGCCCTGGTTGTTTTCCTCGGGCTCTGGTTCTGTTCCTCGGGCTCTGGTTTTGTTCATCGAGGGCTTGTTTTCTTCCTTGGGCTCTGGTTTTGTTCCTCAGGCTCTGGTTTTCTTCCTCGGGCTCTGGTTTTGTTCCTCGGACCCTGTTTCTTTACCTCGAGGGGTGGTTTAGTTCCTCGGGCTCTGGCTTGGTTCCTCAGGCCCTGGTTGTTTTCCTCGGGCTCTGGTTTTGTTCCTCGGGCTCTGGTTTTGTTCCTCGAGGGCTAGTTTTGTTCCTCGGGCTCTGGACTTGTTCCTCGGTTTCTGGTTCGGTTCCTCGGGCCCTGGTTTTATTCCATGGGCTCTGGTTTTCTTCCTATGGCCCTCGTTTTGTTCTTCAGGCCTTCCTTTTTGTCCTTGGGCTCTGGTTTTGTTCCTTGAGCTCTGCTTTTATTCCTTGGGCACTGGTTATGTTCCTCGGGCTCTCGTTTTCTTCCTCGGACTCTCGTTTTGTTCCTCGGGTTCTGGTTTTGTTCCTTGAGGTCTGGTTTTCTTCCTCGGGCTCTGGTTTTCTTCCTCGGGCTCTGGTTTTCTTCCTCAGGCTCTGGTTTTGTTGCTCGGGCTCTGGATTTCTTCCTCGAGCTCTCCTTTTCTTCTTCGGGCCCTAGTTTTGTTCCTCGGGCTCTGTTTTTGTTCTTTGGGCTCTGGTTGTGTTCCTCGGGCTCCGGGTTTGTTCCTCGAGCTCTAGTTTTGTTCCTCAGGCCCTGGTTTTCTTCCTCGGGGTTTCCTTTTGTTCCTTGGGCTTTGATATTGTTCTTCGGGCTTTGGTTTTGTTCCTCGGGCTCTGTTTTTGTTCCTCGGGCTCTCCTTTTCTTCCTCGGCACCTGGTTTTGTTCCAAGAGCTCTAGTTTTCTTCCTCGGGCTCTGGTTTTCTTCCTCGGGCTCTGGTTTTCTTCCTTTGGCACTGGTTTTGTTCCTCGGGCTCCCGTTTTCTTCCTCGAACTCTCGTTTTGTTCCTCGGGTTCTGGTTTTGTTCCTTGAGGTCTGGTTTTCTTCCTCGGGCTCTGTTTTTCTTCCTCAGGCTCTGGTTTTGTTGCTCGGGCTCTGGATTTCTTCCTCGAGCTCTCCTTTTCTTCTTCGGGCCCTAGTTTTGTTCCTCGGGCTCTGTTTTTGTTCCTCAGGCTCTGCTTGTGTTCCTCGGGCTCTGGTTGTGTTCCTCGGGCTCCGGGTTTGTTCCTCGAGCTCTAGTTTTGTTCCTCAGGCCCTGGTTTTCTTCCTCGGGGTTTCCTTTTGTTCCTTGGGCTCTGATATTGTTCTTCGGGCTTTGGTTTTGTTCCTCGGGCTCTGTTTTTGTTCCTCGGGCTCTCCTTTTCTTCCTCGGCACCTGGTTTTGTTCCAAGAGCTCTAGTTTTCTTCCTCGGGCTCTAGTTTTCTTCCTCGGGCTCTGGTTTTCTTCCTTTAGTGCTGGTTTTGTTCCTCGGGCTCTCGTTTTCTTCCTCGAACTCTCGTTTTGTTCCTCGGGTTCTGGTTTTGTTCCTTGAGCTCTGGTTTTATTCCTCGGGCTCTGGTTTTGTTCATCGAGGTCTGGTTTTCTTCCTCGGGCTCTGGTTGTGTTCCTCGGGCTCTGGGTCTGTTCCTCGGGCTCTGGTTTTGTTCATCGAGGGCTTGTTTTCTTCCTCGGGCTCTGGTTTTGTTCCTCAGGCTCTGGTTTTGTTCCTCGGGCTCTGGTTTTCTTCCTCGGACCCTGTTTCTTTACCTCGAGGGGTGGTTTTGTTCCTCGGGCTCTGGCTTGGTTCCTCAGGCCCTGGTTGTTTTCCTCGGGCTCTGGTTTTGTTCCTCGGGCTCTGGTTTTGTTCCTCGAGGGCTAGTTTTGTTCCTCGGGCTCTAGATTTGTTCCTCGGTTTCTGGTTCGGTTCCTCGGGCCCTGGTTTTATTCCACGGGCTCTGGTTTTCTTCCTATGGCCCTCGTTTTGTTCTTCAGGCCTTCCTTTTTGTCCTTGGGCTCTGGTTTTCTTCCTCGAGCTCTGGTTTTATTCCTTGGGCACTGGTTATGTTCCTCGGGCTCTCGTTTTCTTCCTCGGACTCTCGTTTTGTTCCTCGGGTTCTGGTTTTGTTCCTTGAGCTCTCGTTTTGTTCCTCGGGTTCTGGTTTTGTTCCTTGAGGTCTGGTTTTCTTCCTCGGGCTCTGGTTTTCTTCCTCAGGCTCTGGTTTTGTTGCTCGGGCTCTGGATTTCTTCCTCGAGCTCTCCTTTTCTTCTTCGGGCCCTAGTTTTGTTCCTCGGGCTCTGTTTTTGTTCCTCAGGCTCTGCTTGTGTTCCTCGGGCTCTGGTTGTGTTCCTCGGGCTCCGGGTTTGTTCCTCGAGCTCTAGTTTTGTTCCTCAGGCCCTGGTTTTCTTCCTCGGGGTTTCCTTTTGTTGCTTGGGCTCTGATATTGTTCTTCGGGCTCTGTCTTTGTTCCTCGGGCTCTCCTTTTCTTCCTCGGCACCTGGTTTTGTTCCAAGAGCTCTAGTTTTGTTCCTCAGGCTCTGGTTTTCTTCCTCGGGCTCTGGTTTTCTTCCTTTGGCACTGGTTTTGTTCCTCGGGCTCTCGTTTTCTTCCTCGAACTCTCGTTTTGTTCCTCGGGCTCTGGCTTTGTTCCTTGAGCTCTCGTTTTCTTCCTTGGGCTCTGGTTTTCTTCCTTGGGTTCTGGTTTTCTTCCTCGGGCTCTGGTTTTCTTCCTCAGGCTCTGGTTTTGTTGCTCGGGCTCTGGATTTCTTCCTTGAACTCTCCTTTTCTTCTTCGGGCCCTAGTTTTGTTCCTCGGGCTCTGTTTTTGTTCCTTGGGCTCTGGTTGTGTTCCTCGGGCCCTGGTTGAGTTCCTCGGGCTCCGGGTTTGTTCCTCGAGCTCTAGTTTTGTTCCTCAGGCCCTGGTTTTCTTCCTCGGGGTTTCCTTTTGTTGCTTGGGCTCTGATATTGTTCTTCGGGCTCTGTCTTTGTTCCTCGGGCTCTCCTTTTCTTCCTTGGCACCTGGTTTTGTTCCAAGAGCTCTAGTTTTGTTCCTCGGGCTCTGGTTTTCTTCCTCGGGCTCTGGTTTTCTTCCTTTGGCACTGGTTTTGTTCCTCGGGCTCTTGTTTTCTTCCTCGAACTCTCGTTTTGTTCCTTGGGCTCTGGTTTTGTTCCTCGAGGGCTAGTTTTGTTCCTCGGGCTCTGGATTTGTTCCTCGGTTTCTGGTTCGGTTCCTCGGGCCCTGGTTTTATTCCATGGGCTCTGGCTTTCTTCCTATGGCCCTCGTTGTGTTCTTCAGGCCTTCCTTTTTGTCCTTGGGCTCTGGTTTTGTTCCTTGAGCTCTGCTTTTATTCCTTGGGCACTGGTTATGTTCCTCGGGCTCTCGCTTTCTTCCTCGGACTCTCGTTTTGTTCCTCGGGTTCTGGTTTTGTTCCTTGAGGTCTGGTTTTCTTCCTCGGGCTCTGGTTTTCTTCCTCGGGCTCTGGTTTTCTTCCTCGGGCTCTGTTTTTCTTCCTCAGGCTCTGGTTTTGTTGCTCGGGCTCTGGATTTCTTCCTCGAGCTCTCCTTTTCTTCTTCGGGCCCTAGTTTTGTTCCTCGGGCTCTGTTTTTGTTCCTCGGGCTCTGGTTGTGTTCCTCGGGCTCCGGGTTTGTTCCTCGAGCTCTAGTTTTGTTCCTCAGGCCCTGGTTTTCTTCCTCGGGGTTTCCTTTTGTTCCTTGGGCTCTGATATTGTTCTTCGGGCTTTGGTTTTGTTCCTCGGGCTCTGTTTTTGTTCCTCGGGCTCTCCTTTTCTTTCTCGGCACCTGGTTTTGTTCCAAGAGCTCTAGTTTTCTTCCTCGGGCTCTGGTTTTCTTCCTCGGGCTCTGGTTTTCTTCCTTTGGCACTGGTTTTGTTCCTCGGGCTCTCGTTTTCTTCCTCGAACTCTCGTTTTGTTCCTCGGGTTCTGGTTTTGTTCCTTGAGCTCTGGTTTTATTCCTCGGGCTCTGGTTTTGTTCATCGAGGTCTGGTTTTCTTCCTCGGGCTCTGGTTGTGTTCCTCGGGCTCTGGGTCTGTTCCTCGGGCTCTGGTTTTGTTCATCGAGGGCTTGTTTTCTTCCTCGGGCTCTGGTTTTGTTCCTCAGGCTCTGGTTTTGTTCCTCGGGCTCTGGTTTTCTTCCTCGGACCCTGTTTCTTTACCTCGAGGGGTGGTTTTGTTCCTCGGGCTCTGGCTTGGTTCCTCAGGCCCTGGTTGTTTTCCTCGGGCTCTGGTTTTGTTCCTCGGGCTCTGGTTTTGTTCCTCGAGGGCTAGTTTTGTTCCTCGGGCTCTAGATTTGTTCCTCGGTTTCTGGTTCGGTTTCTCGGGCCCTGGTTTTATTCCACGGGCTCTGGTTTTCTTCCTATGGCCCTCGTTTTGTTCTTCAGGCCTTCCTTTTTGTCCTTGGGCTCTGGTTTTGTTCCTCGAGCTCTGGTTTTATTCCTTGGGCACTGGTTATGTTCCTCGGGCTCTCGTTTTCTTCCTCGGACTCTCGTTTTGTTCCTCGGGTTCTGGTTTTGTTCCTTGGGCTCTGGTTGTGTTCCACGGGCTCCGGGTTTGTTCCTCGAGCTCTAGTTTTGTTCCTCAGGTCCTGGTATTCTTCCTCGGGGTTTCCTTTTGTTCCTTGGGCTTTGATATTGTTCTTCGGGCTTTGGTTTTGTTCCTCGGGCTCTGTTTTTGTTCCTCGGGCTCTCCTTTTCTTCCTCGGCACCTGGTTTTGTTCCAAGAGCTCTAGTTTTCTTCCTCGGGCTCTGGTTTTCTTCCTCGGGCTCTGGTTTTCTTCCTTTGGCACTGGTTTTGTTCCTCGGGCTCCCGTTTTCTTCCTCGAACTCTCGTTTTGTTCCTCGGGTTCTGGTTTTGTTCCTTGAGGTCTGGTTTTCTTCCTCGGGCTCTGGTTTTCTTCCTCAGGCTCTGGTTTTGTTGCTCGGGCTCTGGATTTCTTCCTCGAGCTCTCCTTTTCTTCTTCGGGCCCTAGTTTTGTTCCTCGGGCTCTGTTTTTGTTCCTCAGGCTCTGCTTGTGTTCCTCGGGCTCTGGTTGTGTTCCTCGGGCTCCGGGTTTGTTCCTCGAGCTCTAGTTTTGTTCCTCAGGCCCTGGTTTTCTTCCTCGGGGTTTCCTTTTGTTGCTTGGGCTCTGATATTGTTCTTCGGGCTCTGTCTTTGTTCCTCGGGCTCTCCTTTTCTTCCTCGGCACCTGGTTTTGTTCCAAGAGCTCTAGTTTTGTTCCTCAGGCTCTGGTTTTCTTCCTCGGGCTCTGGTTTTCTTCCTTTGGCACTGGTTTTGTTCCTCGGGCTCTCGTTTTCTTCCTCGAACTCTCGTTTTGTTCCTCGGGCTCTGGCTTTGTTCCTTGAGCTCTCGTTTTCTTCCTTGGGCTCTGGTTTTCTTCCTTGGGTTCTGGTTTTCTTCCTCGGGCTCTGGTTTTCTTCCTCAGGCTCTGGTTTTGTTGCTCGGGCTCTGGATTTCTTCCTTGAACTCTCCTTTTCTTCTTCGGGCCCTAGTTTTGTTCCTCGGGCTCTGTTTTTGTTCCTCGGGCTCTGGTTGTGTTCCTCGGGCCCTGGTTGAGTTCCTCGGGCTCCGGGTTTGTTCCTCGAGCTCTAGTTTTGTTCCTCAGGCCCTGGTTTTCTTCCTCGGGGTTTCCTTTTGTTCCTTGGGCTCTGATATTGTTCTTCGGGCTTTGGTTTTGTTCCTCGGGCTCTCCTTTTCTTCCTTGGCACCTGGTTTTGTTCCAAGAGCTCTAGTTTTGTTCCTCGGGCTCTGGTTTTCTTCCTCGGGCTCTGGTTTTCTTCCTTTGGCACTGGTTTTGTTCCTCGGGCTCTTGTTTTCTTCCTCGAACTCTCGTTTTGTTCCTTGGGCTCTGGTTTTGTTCCTCGAGGGCTAGTTTTGTTCCTCGGGCTCTGGATTTGTTCCTCGGTTTCTGGTTCGGTTCCTCGGGCCCTGGTTTTATTCCATGGGCTCTGGCTTTCTTCCTATGGCCCTCGTTGTGTTCTTCAGGCCTTCCTTTTTGTCCTTGGGCTCTGGTTTTGTTCCTTGAGCTCTGCTTTTATTCCTTGGGCACTGGTTATGTTCCTCGGGCTCTCGCTTTCTTCCTCGGACTCTCGTTTTGTTCCTCGGGTTCTGGTTTTGTTCCTTGAGGTCTGGTTTTCTTCCTCGGGCTCTGGTTTTCTTCCTCGGGCTCTGTTTTTCTTCCTCAGGCTCTGGTTTTGTTGCTCGGGCTCTGGATTTCTTCCTTGAGCTCTCCTTTTCTTCTTCGGGCCCTAGTTTTGTTCCTCGGGCTCTGTTTTTGTTCCTCGGGCTCTGGTTGTGTTCCTCGGGCTCCGGGTTTGTTCCTCGAGCTCTAGTTTTGTTCCTCAGGCCCTGGTTTTCTTCCTCGGGGTTTCCTTTTGTTCCTTGGGCTCTGATATTGTTCTTCGGGCTTTGGTTTTGTTCCTCGGGCTCTGTTTTTGTTCCTCGGGCTCTCCTTTTCTTCCTCGGCACCTGGTTTTCTTCCAAGAGCTCTAGTTTTCTTCCTCGGGCTCTGGTTTTCTTCCTCGGGCTCTGGTTTTCTTCCTTTGGCACTGGTTTTGTTCCTCGGGCTCTCGTTTTCTTCCTCGAACTCTCGTTTTGTTCCTCGGGTTCTGGTTTTGTTCCTCGAGCTCTGGTTTTACTCCTCGGGCTCTGGTTTTCTTCCTCGGACCCTGTTTCTTTACCTCGAGGGGTGGTTTTGTTCCTCGGGCTCTGGCTTGGTTTCTCAGGCTCTGGTTTTGTTCCTCGGGCTCTGGTTTTCTTCCTCGGACCCTGTTTCTTTACCTCGAGGGGTGGTTTTGTTCCTCGGGCTCTGGCTTGGTTCCTCAGGCCATGGTTGTTTTCCTCGGGCTCTGGTTCTGTTCCTCGGGCTCTGGTTTTGTTCATCGAGGGCTTGTTTTCTTCCTCGGGCTCTGGTTTTGTTCCTCAGGCTCTGGTTTTCTTCCTCGGGCTCTGGTTTTCTTCCTCGGACCCTGTTTCTTTACCTCGAGGGGTGGTTTAGTTCCTCGGGCTCTGGCTTGGTTCCTCAGGCCCTGGTTGTTTTCCTCGGGCTCTGGTTTTGTTCCTCGGGCTCTGGTTTTCTTCCTCGAGGGCTAGTTTTGTTCCTCGGGCTCTGGATTTGTTCCTCGGTTTCTGGTTCGGTTCCTCGGGCCCTGGTTTTATTCCATGGGCTCTGGTTTTCTTCCTATGGCCCTCGTTTTGTTCTTCAGGCCTTCCTTTTTGTCCTTGGGCTCTGGTTTTCTTCCTCGAGCTCTGGTTTTATTCCTTGGGCACTGGTTATGTTCCTCGGGCTCTCGTTTTCTTCTTCGGACTCTCGTTTTGTTCCTCGGGTTCTGGTTTTGTTCCTTGAGGTCTGGTTTTCTTCCTTGGGGTCTGGTTTTCTTCCTCGGGCTCTGGTTTTCTTCCTCAGGCTCTGGTTTTGTTGCTCGGGCTCTGGATTTCTTCCTCGAGCTCTCCTTTTCTTCTTCGGGCCCTAGTTTTGTTCCTCGGACTCTGTTTTTGTTCCTCAGGCTCTGCTTGCGTTCCTCGGGCTCTGGTTGTGTTCCTCGGGCTCCGGGTTTGTTCCTCGAGCTCTAGTTTTGTTCCTCAGGCCCTGGTTTTCTTCCTCGGGGTTTCCTTTTGTTCCTTGGGCTCTGATATTGTTCTTCGGGCTTTGGTTTTGTTCCTCGGGCTCTGTTTTTGTTCCTCGGGCTCTCCTTTTCTTCCTCGGCACCTGGTTTTGTTCCAAGAGCTCTAGTTTTCTTCCTCGGGCTCTGGTTTTCTTCCTCGGGCTCTGGTTTTCTTCCTTTGGCGCTGGTTTTGTTCCTCGGGCTCTCGTTTTCTTCCTTGAACTCTCGTTTTGTTCCTCGGGTTCTGGTTTTGTTCCTTGAGCTCTGGTTTTATTCCTCGGGCTCTGGTTTTGTTCATCGAGGTCTGGTTTTCTTCCTCGGGCTCTGGTTGTGTTCCTCGGGCTCTGGTTCTGTTCCTCGGGCTCTGGTTTTGTTCATCGAGGTCTGGTTTTCTTCCTCGGGCTCTGGTTTTGTTCCTCAGGCTCTGGTTTTGTTCCTCGGGCTCTGTTTTTGTTCCTCGGGCTCTGGTTGTGTTCCTTGGGCTCCGGGTTTGTTCCTCGAGCTCTAGTTTTGTTCCTCAGGCCCTGGTTTTCTTCCTCGGGGTTTCCTTTTGTTCCTTGGGCTCTGATATTGTTCTTCGGGCTTTGGTTTTGTTCCTCGGGCTCTGTTTTTGTTCCTCGGGCTCTCCTTTTCTTCCTCGGCACCTGGTTTTGTTCCAAGAGCTCTAGTTTTCTTCCTCAGGCTCTGGTTTTGTTGCTCGGGCTCTGGATTTCTTCCTTGAGCTCTCCTTTTCTTCTTCGGGCCCTAGTTTTGTTCCTCGGGCTCTGTTTTTGTTCCTCGGGCTCTGGTTGTGTTCCTCGGGCTCTGGTTGTGTTCCTCGGGCTCCGGGTTTGTTCCTCGAGCTCTAGTTTTGTTCCTCAGGCCCTGGTTTTCTTCCTCGGGGTTTCCTTTTGTTCCTTGGGCTCTGATATTGTTCTTCGGGCTTTGGTTTTGTTCCTCGGGCTCTGTTTTTGTTCCTCGGGCTCTCCTTTTCTTCCTCGGCACCTGGTTTTGTTCCAAGAGCTCTAGTTTTCTTCCTCGGGCTCTGGTTTTCTTCCTCGGGCTCTGGTTTTCTTCCTTTGGCGCTGGTTTTGTTCCTCGGGCTCTCGTTTTCTTCCTTGAACTCTCGTTTTGTTCCTCGGGTTCTGGTTTTGTTCCTTGAGCTCTGGTTTTATTCCTCGGGCTCTGGTTTTGTTCATCGAGGTCTGGTTTTCTTCCTCGGGCTCTGGTTGTGTTCCTCGGGCTCTGGTTCTGTTCCTCGGGCTCTGGTTTTGTTCATCGAGGTCTGGTTTTCTTCCTCGGGCTCTGGTTTTGTTCCTCAGGCTCTGGTTTTGTTCCTCGGGCTCTGTTTTTGTTCCTCGGGCTCTGGTTGTGTTCCTTGGGCTCCGGGTTTGTTCCTCGAGCTCTAGTTTTGTTCCTCAGGCCCTGGTTTTCTTCCTCGGGGTTTCCTTTTGTTCCTTGGGCTCTGATATTGTTCTTCGGGCTTTGGTTTTGTTCCTCGGGCTCTGTTTTTGTTCCTCGGGCTCTCCTTTTCTTCCTCGGCACCTGGTTTTGTTCCAAGAGCTCTAGTTTTCTTCCTCAGGCTCTGGTTTTGTTGCTCGGGCTCTGGATTTCTTCCTTGAGCTCTCCTTTTCTTCTTCGGGCCCTAGTTTTGTTCCTCGGGCTCTGTTTTTGTTCCTCGGGCTCTGGTTGTGTTCCTCGGGCTCTGGTTGTGTTCCTCGGGCTCCGGGTTTGTTCCTCGAGCTCTAGTTTTGTTCCTCAGGCCCTGGTTTTCTTCCTCGGGGTTTCCTTTTGTTCCTCGGGCTCTGTTTTTGTTCCTCGGGCTCTGGTTGTGTTCCTCGGGCTCTGGTTGTGTTCCTCGGGCTCCGGGTTTGTTCCTCGAGCTCTAGTTTTGTTCCTCAGGCCCTGGTTTTCTTCCTCGGGGTTTCCTTTTGTTCCTTGGGCTCTGATATTGTTCTTCGGGCTTTGGTTTTGTTCCTCGGGCTCTGTTTTTGTTCCTCGGGCTCTCCTTTTCTTCCTCGGCACCTGGTTTTGTTCCAAGAGCTCTAGTTTTCTTCCTCGGGCTCTGGTTTTCTTCCTCGGGCTCTGGTTTTCTTCCTCGAACTCTCGTTTTGTTCCTCGGGTTCTGATTTTGTTCCTTGAGCTCTGGTTATATTCCTCGGGCTCTGGTTGTGTTCCTCGGGCTCTGGTTCTGTTCCTCAGGCTCTGGTTTTGTTCATCAAGGTCTGGTTTTCTTCCTCGGGCTCTGTTTTTGTTCCTCGGGCTCTGGTTGTGTTCCTCGGGCTCTGGTTGTGTTCCTCGGGCTCCGGGTTTGTTCCTCGAGCTCTGGTTTTGTTCCTCAGGCCCTGGTTTTCTTCCTCGGGGTTTCCTTTTGTTCCTTGGGCTCTGATATTGTTCTTCGGGCTTTGGTTTTGGTCC
Source organism: Calonectris borealis (assembly GCF_964195595.1). Classification (NCBI taxonomy): domain Eukaryota; kingdom Metazoa; phylum Chordata; class Aves; order Procellariiformes; family Procellariidae; genus Calonectris; species Calonectris borealis. The sequence continues at coordinate 765,860 of NW_027441469.1, read as the reverse complement.
TCGGGCTCTGTTTTTATTCCTCGGGCTCTCCTTTTCTTCCTCGGCACCTGGTTTTGTTCCAAGAGCTCTAGTTTTCTTACTCGGGCTCTGGTTTTCTTCCTCGGGCTCTGGTTTTATTCCTTTGGCACTGGTTTTGTTCCTCGGGCTCTCGTTTTCTTCCTCGAACTCTCCTTTTGTTCCTCGGGTTCTGGTTTTGTTCCTCGAGCTCTGGTTTTATTCCTCGGGCTCTGGTTTTGTTCATCGAGGTCTGGTTTTCTTCCTCGGGCTCTGGTTGTGTTCCTCAAGGGCTAGTTTTGTTCCTCGGGCTCTGGATTTGTTTCTCGGTTTCTGGTTCGGTTCCTCGGGCCCTGGTTTTATTCCACGGGCTCTGGTTTTCTTCCTATGGCCCTCGTTTTGTTCTTCAGGCCTTCCTTTTTGTCCTTGGGCTCTGGTTTTGTTCCTCGAGCTCTGGTTTTATTCCTTGGGCACTGGTTATGTTCCTCGGGTTCTCGTTTTCTTCCTCGGGTTCTGGTTTTGTTCCTTGAGGTCTGGTTTTCTTCCTTGGGGTCTGGTTTTCTTCCCCGGGCTCTGGTTTTCTTCCTCAGGCTCTGGTTTTGTTGCTCGGGCTCTGGATTTCTTCCTTGAGCTCTCCTTTTCTTCTTCGGGCCCTAGTTTTGTTCCTCGGGCTCTGTTTTTGTTCCTCGGGCTCTGGTTGTGTTCCTCGGGCTCCGGGTTTGTTCCTCGAGCTCTAGTTTTGTTCCTCAGGCCCTGGTTTTCTTCCTCGGGGTTTCCTTTTGTTCCTTGGGCTCTGATATTGTTCTTCGGGCTTTGGTTTTGTTCCTCGGGCTCTGGTTTTGTTCCTCGGGCTCTCCTTTTCTTCCTCGGCATCTGGTTTTGTTCCAAGAGCTCTAGTTTTCTTCCTCGGGCTCTGGTTTTCTTCCTCGGGCTCTGGTTTTATTCCTTTGGCACTGGTTTTGTTCCTCGGGCTCTCGTTTTCTTCATCGAACTCTCGTTTTGTTCCACAGGTTCTGGTTTTGTTCCTTGAGCTCTGGTTTTCTTCCTTGGGCTCTGGTTTTCTTCCTCAGGCTCTGGTTTTCTTCCTCGAGCTCTGGTTTTATTCCTCGGGCTCTGGTTTTGTTCATCGAGGTCTGGTTTTCTTCCTCGGGCTCTGGTTGTGTTCCTCGGGCTCTGGTTGTGTTCCTCGGGCTCTGGTTGTGTTCCTCGAGCTCTAGTTTTGTTCCTCAGGCCCTGGTTTTCTTCCTCGGGGTTTCCTTTTGTTCCTTGGGCTCTGATATTGTTCTTCGGGCTTTGGTTTTGGTCCTCGGGCTCTGTTTTTGTTCCTCGGGCTCTCCTTTTCTTCCTCGGCACCTGGTTTTGTTCCAAGAGCTCTAGTTTTCTTCCTCGGGCTCTGGTTTTCTTCCTCGGGCTCTGGTTTTCTTCTTCGGACTCTCGTTTTGTTCCTCGGGTTCTGGTTTTGTTCCTTGAGGTCTGGTTTTCTTCCTTGGGGTCTGGTTTTATTACTCGGGCTCTGGTTTTCTTCCTCAGGCTCTGGTTTTGTTGCTCGGGCTCTGGATTTCTTCCTCGAGCTCTCCTTTTCTTCTTCGGGCCCTAGTTTTGTTCCTCGGGCTCTGGTTGTGTTCCTCGGGCTCCGGGTTTGTTCCTCGAGCTCTAGTTTTTTTCCTCAGGCCCTGGTTTTCTTCCTTGGGGTTTCTTTTGTTCCTTGGGCTCTGATATTGTTCTTCGGGCTTTGGTTTTGGTCCTCGGGTCTGTTTTTGTTCCTCGGGCTCTCCTTTTCTTCCTCGGCACCTGGTTTTGTTCCAAGAGCTCTAGTTTTCTTCCTCGGGCTCTGGTTTTCATCCTCGGGCTCTGGTTTTCTTCCTTTGGCACTGGTTTTGTTCCTCGGGCTCTCGTTTTCTTCCTCGAACTCTCGTTTTGTTCCTCGGGTTCTGGTTTTGTTCCTTGAGCTCTGGTTTTATTCCTCGGGCTCTGGTTTTGTTCATTGAGGTCTGGTTTTCTTCCTCGGGCTCTGGTTTTCTTCCTCGGGCTCTGGTTCTGTTCCTCGGGCTCTGGTTTTGTTCCTCGAGCTCTGGTTTTATTCCTCGGTCTCTGGTTTTCTTCCTCGGACCCTGTTTCTTTAACTCGAGGGGTGGTTTAGTTCCTCGGGCTCTGGCTTGGTTCCTCAGGCTCTGGTTTTGTTCCTCGGGCTCTGGTTTTCTTCCTCGGACCCTGTTTCTTTACCTCGAGGGGTGGTTTTGTTCCTCGGGCTCTGGCTTGGTTCCTCAGGCCCTGGTTGTTTTCCTCGGGCTCTGGTTCTGTTCCTCGGGCTCTGGTTTTGTTTTCGAGGGCTTCTTTTCTTCCTCGGGCTCTGGTTTTGTTCCTCAGGCTCTGGTTTTCTTCCTCGGGCTCTGGTTTTCTTCCTCGGACCCTGTTTCTTTACCTCGAGGGGTGGTTTTGTTCCTCAGGCTCTGGCTTGGTTCCTCAGGCCCTGGTTGTTTTCCTCGGGCTCTGGTTTTGTTCCTCGGGCTCTGGTTTTGTTCCTCGAGGGCTAGTTTTGTTCCTCGGGCTCTGGATTTGTTCCTCGGTTTCTGGTTCGGTTCCTCGGGCCCTGGTTTTATTCCACGGGCTCTGGTTTTCTTCCTATGTCCCTCGTTTTGTTCTTCAGGCCTTCCTTTTTGTCCTTGGGTTCTGGTTTTGTTCCTCGAGCTCTGGTTTTATTCCTTGGGCACTGGTTATGTTCATCGGGCTCTCGCTTTCTTCCTCGGACTCTCGTTTTGTTCCTCGGGTTCTGGTTTTGTTCCTTGAGGTCTGGTTTTCTTCCTCGGGCTCTGGTTTTCTTCCTCGGGCTCTGTTTTTCTTCCTCAGGCTCTGGTTTTGTTGCTCGGGCTCTGGATTTCTTCCTCGAGCTCTCCTTTTCTTCTTCGGGCCCTAGTTTTGTTCCTCGGGCTCTGTTTTTGTTCCTCGGGCTCTGGTTGTGTTCCTCGGGCTCCGGGTTTGTTCCTCGAGCTCTAGTTTTGTTCCTCAGGCCCTGGTTTTCTTCCTCGGGGTTTCCTTTTGTTCCTTGGGCTCTGATATTGTTCTTCGGGCTTTGGTTTTGTTCCTCGGGCTCTGTTTTTGTTCCTCGGGCTCTCCTTTTCTTCCTCGGCACCTGGTTTTCTTCCAAGAGCTCTAGTTTTCTTCCTCGGGCTCTGGTTTTCTTCCTCGGGCTCTGGTTTTCTTCCTTTGGCACTGGTTTTGTTCCTCGGGCTCTCGTTTTCTTCCTCGAACTCTCGTTTTGTTCCTCGGGTTCTGGTTTTGTTCCTCGAGCTCTGGTTTTATTCCTCGGGCTCTGGTTTTCTTCCTCGGACCCTGTTTCTTTACCTCGAGGGGTGGTTTTGTTCCTCGGGCTCTGGCTTGGTTTCTCAGGCTCTGGTTTTGTTCCTCGGGCTCTGGTTTTCTTCCTCGGACCCTGTTTCTTTACCTCGAGGGGTGGTTTTGTTCCTCGGGCTCTGGCTTGGTTCCTCAGGCCCTGGTTGTTTTCCTCGGGCTCTGGTTCTGTTCCTCGGGCTCTGGTTTTGTTCATCGAGGGCTTGTTTTCTTCCTCGGGCTCTGGTTTTGTTCCTCAGGCTCTGGTTTTCTTCCTCGGGCTCTGGTTTTCTTCCTCGGACCCTGTTTCTTTACCTCGAGGGGTGGTTTAGTTCCTCGGGCTCTGGCTTGGTTCCTCAGGCCCTGGTTGTTTTCCTCGGGCTCCGGTTTTGTTCCTCGGGCTCTGGTTTTCTTCCTCGAGGGCTAGTTTTGTTCCTCGGGCTCTGGATTTGTTCCTCGGTTTCTGGTTCGGTTCCTCGGGCCCTGGTTTTATTCCATGGGCTCTGGTTTTCTTCCTATGGCCCTCGTTTTGTTCTTCAGGCCTTCCTTTTTGTCCTTGGGCTCTGGTTTTGTTCCTCGACCTCTGGTTTTATTCCTTGGGCACTGGTTATGTTCCTCGGGCTCTCGTTTTCTTCTTCGGACTCTCGTTTTGTTCCTCGGGTTCTGGTTTTGTTCCTTGAGCTCTGGTTTTCTTCCTTGGGGTCTGGTTTTCTTCCTCGGGCTCTGGTTTTCTTCCTCAGGCTCTGGTTTTGTTGCTCGGGCTCTGGATTTCTTCCTCGAGCTCTCCTTTTCTTCTTCGGGCCCTAGTTTTGTTCCTCGGGCTCTGGTTGTGTTCCTCGGGCTCTGGTTTTGTTCCTCGAGGGCTAGTTTTGTTCCTCGGGCTCTGGACTTGTTCCTTGGTTTCTGGTTCGGTTCCTCGGGCCTTGGTTTTATTCCATGGGCTCTGGTTTTCTTCCTATGGCCCTCGTTTTGTTCTTCAGGCCTTCCTTTTTGTCCTTGGGCTCTGGTTTTGTTCCTCGAACTCTGGTTTTATTCCTTGGGCACTGGTTATGTTCCTCGGGCTCTCGTTTTCTTCCTCGGACTCTCGTTTTGTTCCTCGGGTTCTGGTTTTGTTTCTTGAGGTCTGGTTTTCTTCCTCGGGCTCTGGTTTTCTTCCTCGGGCTCTGGTTTTCTTCCTCGGGCTCTGGTTTTGTTGCTCGGGCTCTGGATTTCTTCCTCGAGCTCTCCTTTTCTTCTTCGGGCCCTAGTTTTGTTCCTCAGGCTCTGTTTTTGTTCCTCGGGCTCTGGTTGTGTTCCTCGGGCTCTGGTTGTGTTCCTCGGGCTCCGGGTTTGTTCCTCGAGCTCTAGTTTTGTTCCTCAGGCCCTGGTTTTCTTCCTCGGGGTTTCCTTTTGTTCCTTGGGCTCTGATATTGTTCTTCGGGCTTTGGTTTTGTTCCTCGGGCTCTGTTTTTGTTCCTCGGGCTCTCCTTTTCTTCCTCGGCACCTGGTTTTCTTCCAAGAGCTCTAGTTTTCTTCCTCGGGCTCTGGTTTTCTTCCTCGGGCTCAATTTTCTTCCTTTGGCACTGGTTTTGTTCCTCGGGCTCTCGTTTTCTTCCTCGAACTCTCGTTTTGTTCCTCGGGTTCTGGTTTTGTTCCTTGAGCTCTGGTTTTATTCCTCGGGCTCTGGTTTTCTTCCTCGGACCCTGTTTCTTTACCTCGAGGGGTGGTTTTGTTCCTCGGGCTCTGGCTTGGTTCCTCAGGCTCTGGTTTTGTTCCTCGGGCTCTGGTTTTCTTCCTCGGACCCTGTTTCTTTACCTCGAGGGGTGGTTTTGTTCCTCGGGCTCTGGCTTGGTTCCTCAGGCCCTGGTTGTTTTCCTCGGGCTCTGGTTTTGTTCCTCGGGCTCTGGTTTTGTTCATCGAGGGCTTGTTTTCTTCCTCGGGCTCTGGTTTTGTTCCTCAGGCTCTGGTTTTCTTCCTCGGGCTCTGGTTTTCTTCCTCGGACACTGTTTCTTTACCTCGAGGGGTGGTTTAGTTCCGCGGGCTCTGGCTTGGTTCCTCAGGCCCTGGTTGTTTTCCTCGGGCTCTGGTTTTCTTCCTCGGGCTCTGGTTTTCTTCCTCGAGGGCTAGTTTTGTTCCTCGGGCTCTGGACTTGTTCCTCGGTTTCTGGTTCGGTTCCTCGGGCCCTGGTTTTATTCCATGGGCTCTGGTTTTCTTCCTATGGCCCTCGTTTTGTTCTTCAGGCCTTCCTTTTTGTCCGTGGGCTCTGGTTTTGTTCCTTGAGCTCTGCTTTTATTCCTTGGGCACTGGTTATGTTCATCGGGCTCTCGTTTTCTTCCTCGGACTCTCGTTTTGTTCCTCGGGTTCTGGTTTTGTTCCTTGAGGTCTGGTTTTCTTCCTCGGGCTCTGGTTTTCTTCCTCGGGCTCTGGTTTTCTTCCTCGAGCTCTGGTTTTATTCCTCGGGCTCTGGTTTTGTTCATCGAGGTCTGGTTTTCTTCCTCGGGCTCTGGTTGTGTTCCTCGGGCTCTGGTTGTGTTCCTCGGGCTCTGGTTGTGTTCCTCGAGCTCTAGTTTTGTTCCTCAGGCCCTGGTTTTCTTCCTCCGGGTTTCCTTTTGTTCCTTGGGCTCTGATATTGTTCTTCGGGCTTTGGTTTTGTTCCTCGGGCTCTGTTTTTGTTCCTCGTGCTCTCCTTTTCTTCCTCGGCACCTGGTTTTGTTCCAAGAGCTCTAGTTTTCTTCCTCGGGCTCTGGTTTTCTTCCTCGGGCTCTGGTTTTCTTCCTTTGGCACTGGTTTTGTTCCTCGGGCTCTCGTTTTCTTCCTCGAACTCTCGTTTTGTTCCTCGGGTTCTGGTTTTGTTCCTTGAGCTCTGGTTTTATTCCTCGGGCTCTGGTTTTGTTCATCGAGGTCTGGTTTTCTTCCTCGGGCTCTGGTTGTGTTCCTCGGGCTCTGGTTCTGTTCCTCGGGCTCTGGTTTTGTTCATCGAGGTCTGGTTTTCTTCCTCGGGCTCTGGTTTTGTTCCTCAGGCTCTGGTTTTGTTCCTCGGGCTCTGGTTTTCTTCCTCGGACCTTGTTTCTTTACCTCGAGGAGTGGTTTTGTTCCTCGGGCTCTGGCTTGGTTCCTCAGGCCCTGGTTGTTTTCCTCGGGCTCTGGTTTTGTTCCTCGGGCTCTGGTTTTGTTCCTCGAGGGCTAGTTTTGTTCCTTGGGCTCTGGACTTGTTCCTCGGTTTCTAGTTCGGTTCCTCGGGCCCTGGTTTTATTCCACGGGCTCTGGTTTTCTTCCTATGGCCCTCGTTTTGTTCTTCAGGCCCTCCTTTTTGTCCTTGGGCTCTGGTTTTGTTCCTTGAGCTCTGCTTTTATTCCTTGGGCACTGGTTATGTTCCTCGGGCTCTCGTTTTCTTCCTCGGACTCTCGTTTTGTTCCTCGGGTTCTGGTTATGTTCCTTGAGGTCTGGTTTTCTTCCTCAGGCTCTGGTTTTGTTGCTCGGGCTCTGGATTTCTTCCTCGAGCTCTCCTTTTCTTCTTCGGACCCTAGTTTTGTTCCTCGGGCTCTGTTTTTGTTCCTCGGGCTCTGGTTGTGTTCCTCGGGCTCCGGGTTTGTTCCTCGAGCTCTAGTTTTGTTCCTCAGGCCCTGGTTTTCTTCCTCGGGGTTTCCTTTTGTTCCTTGGGCTCTGATATTGTTCTTCGGGCTTTGGTTTTGTTCCTCGGGCTCTGTTTTTGTTCCTCGTGCTCTCCTTTTCTTCCTCGGCATCTGGTTTTGTTCCAAGAGCTCTAGTTTTCTTCCTCGGGCTCTGGTTTTCTTCCTTTGGCACTGGTTTTGTTCCTCGGGCTCTCATTTTCTTCATCGAACTCTCGTTTTGTTCCTCAGGTTCTGGTTTTGTTCCTTGAGCTATGGTTTTCTTCCTTGGGCTCTGGTTTTCTTCCTCAGGCTCTGGTTTTCTTCCTCGAGCTCTGGTTTTATTCCTCGGGCTCTGGTTTTGTTCATCGAGGTCTGGTTTTCTTCCTCGGGCTCTGGTTGTGTTCCTCGGGCTCTGGTTGTGTTCCTCGGGCTCTGGTTGTGTTCCTCGAGCTCTAGTTTTGTTCCTCAGGCCCTGGTTTTCTTCCTCCGGGTTTCCTTTTGTTCCTTGGGCTCTGATATTGTTCTTCGGGCTTTGGTTTTGTTCCTCGGGCTCTGTTTTTGTTCCTCGTGCTCTCCTTTTCTTCCTCGGCACCTGGTTTTGTTCCAAGAGCTCTAGTTTTCTTCCTCGGGCTCTGGTTTTCTTCCTCGGGCTCTGGTTTTCTTCCTTTGGCACTGGTTTTGTTCCTCGGGCTCTCGTTTTCTTCCTCGAACTCTCGTTTTGTTCCTCGGGTTCTGGTTTTGTTCCTTGAGCTCTGGTTTTATTCCTCGGGCTCTGGTTTTGTTCATCGAGGTCTGGTTTTCTTCCTCGGGCTCTGGTTGTGTTCCTCGGGCTCTGGTTCTGTTCCTCGGGCTCTGGTTTTGTTCATCGAGGTCTGGTTTTCTTCCTCGGGCTCTGGTTTTGTTCCTCAGGCTCTGGTTTTGTTCCTCGGGCTCTGGTTTTCTTCCTCGGACCCTGTTTCTTTACCTCGAGGGGTGGTTTTCTTCCTCGGGCTCTGGCTTGATTCCTCAGGCCCTGGTTGTTTTCCTCGGGCTCTGGTTTTGTTCCTCGGGCTCTGGTTTTGTTCCTCGAGGGCTAGTTTTGTTCCTCGGGCTCTGGACTTGTTCCTTGGTTTCTGGTTCGGTTCCTCGGGCCCTGGTTTTATTCCATGGGCTCTGGTTTTCTTCCTATGGCCCTCGTTTTGTTCTTCAGGCCCTCCTTTTTGTCCTTGGGCTCTGGTTTTGTTCCTTGAGCTCTGCTTTTAATCCTTGGGCACTGGTTATGTTCCTCGGGCTCTCGTTTTCTTCCTCGGACTCTCGTTTTGTTCCTCGGGTTCTGGTTTTGTTCCTTGAGGTCTGGTTTTCTTCCTCGGGCTCTGGTTTTTTTCTCGGGCTCTGGTTTTCTTCCTCGGGCTCTGGTTTTCTTCCTCAGGCTCTGGTTTTGTTGCTCGGGCTCTGGATTTCTTCCTCGAGCTCTCCTTTTCTTCTTTGAGCCCTAGTTTTGTTCCTCGGGCTCTGTTTTTGTTCCTCGGGCTCTGGTTGTGTTCCTTGGGCTCCGGGTTTGTTCCTCGAGCTCTAGTTTTGTTCCTCAGGCCCTGGTTTTCTTCCTCGGGGTTTCCTTTTTTTCCTTGGGCTCTGATATTGTTCTTCGGGCTTTGGTTTTGTTCCTCGGGCTCTGTTTTTGTTCCTCGGGCTCTCCTTTTCTTCCTCGGCACCTGGTTTTGTTCCAAGAGCTCTAGTTTTCTTCCTCAGGCTCTGGTTTTGTTGCTCGGGCTCTGGATTTCTTCCTTGAGCTCTCCTTTTCTTCTTCGGGCCCTAGTTTTGTTCCTCGGGCTCTGTTTTTGTTCCTCGGGCTCTGGTTGTGTTCCTCGGGCTCCGGGTTTGTTCCTCGAGCTCTAGTTTTGTTCCTCAGGCCCTGGTTTTCTTCCTCGGGGTTTCCTTTTGTTCCTTGGGCTCTGATATTGTTCTTCGGGCTTTGGTTTTGTTCTTCGGGCTCTGTTTTTGTTCCTCGGGCTCTGGTTTTCTTCCTCGGCACCTGGTTTTCTTCCAAGAGCTCTAGTTTTCTTCCTCGGGCTCTGGTTTTCTTCCTCGGGCTCTAGTTTTCTTCCTTTGGCACTGGTTTTGTTCCTCGGGCTCTCATTTTCTTCCTCGAACTCTCGTTTTGTTCCTCGGGTTCTGGTTTTGTTCCTTGAGGTCTGCTTTTGTTCCTCGGGCTCTCGTTTTCTTCCTCGGACCCTGTTTCTTTACCTCGAGGGGTGGTTTTGTTCCTCGGGCTCTGGTTGTGTTCATCGAGGTCTGGTTTTCTTCCTCGGGCTCTGGTTGTGTTCCTCGGGCTCTGGTTCTGTTCCTCGGGGTCTGGTTTTGTTCATCGAGGTCTGGTTTTCTTCCTCGGGCTCTGGTTTTTTCCCTCAGGCTCTGGTTTTGTTCCTCGGGCTCTGGTTTTCTTCCTCGGACCCTGTTTCTTTACCTCGAGGGGTGGTTTTGTTCCTCGGGCTCTGGCTTGGTTCCTCAGGCCCTGGTTGTTTTCCTCGGGCTCTGGTTTTGTTCCTCGGGCTCTGGTTTTGTTCCTCAAGGGCTAGTTTTGTTCCTCGGGCTCTGGACTTGTTCCTCGGTTTCTAGTTCGGTTCCTCGGGCCCTGGTTTTATTCCACGGGCTCTGGTTTTCTTCCTATGGCCCTCGTTTTGTTCTTCAGGCCCTCCTTTTTGTCCTTGGGCTCTGGTTTTGTTCCTCGAGCTCTGGTTTTATTCCTTGGGCACTGCTTATGTTCGTCGGGCTCTCGTTTTCTTCCTCGAACTCTCGTTTTGTTCCTCGGGTTCTGGTTTTGTTCCTTGAGGTCTGGTTTTCTTCCTCGGGCTCTGGTTTTCTTCCTCGGGCTCTGGTTTTCTTCCTCAGGCTCTGGTTTTCTTGCTCGGGCTCTGGATTTCTTCCTCGAGCTCTCCTTTTCTTCTTCGGGCCCTAGTTTTGTTCCTCGGACTCTGTTTTTGTTCCTCGGGCTCTGGTTGTGTTCCTCGGGCTCTGGTTGTGTTCCTCGGGCTCCGGGTTTGTTCCTCGAGCTCTAGTTTTGTTCCTCAGGCCCTGGTTTTCTTCCTCGGGGTTTCCTTTTGTTCCTTGGGCTCTGATATTGTTCTTCGGGCTTTGGTTTTGTTCCTCGGGCTCTGTTTTTGTTCCTCGGGCTCTCCTTTTCTTCCTCGGCACCTGGTTTTCTTCCAAGAGCTCTAGTTTTCTTCCTCGGGCTCTGGTTTTCTTCCTCGGGCTCTGGTTTTCTTCCTTTGGCACTGGTTTTGTTCCTCGGGCTCTCGTTTTCTTCCTCGAACTCTTGTTTTGTTCCTCGGGTTCTGGTTTTGTTCCTTGAGCTCTGGTTTCATTCCTCGGGCTCTGGTTTTCTTCCTCGGACCCTGTTTCTTTACCTCGAGGGGTGGTTTTGTTCCTCAGGCTCTGGCTTGGTTCCTCAGGCTCTGGTTTTGTTCCTCGGGCTCTGGTTTTCTTCCTCGGACCCTGTTTCTTTACCTCGAGGGGTGGTTTTGTTCCTCGGGCTCTGGCTTGGTTCCTCAGGCCCTGTTTGTTTTCCTCGGGCTCTGGTTCTGTTCCTCGGGCTCTGGTTTTGTTCATCGAGGGCTTGTTTTCTTCCTCGGGCTCTGGTTTTGTTCCTCAGGCTCTGGTTTTCTTCCTCGGGCTCTGGTTTTCTTCCTCGGACCCTGTTTCTTTACCTCGAGGGGTGGTTTAGTTCCTCGGGCTCTGGCTTGGTTCCTCAGGCCCTGGTTGTTTTGCTCGGGCTCTGGTTTTGTTCATCGGGCTCTCCTTTTCTTCCTTGGCACCTGGTTTTGTTCCAAGAGCTCTAGTTTTGTTCCTCGGGCTCTGGTTTTCTTCCTCGGGCTCTGGTATTCTTCCTTTGGCACTGGTTTTGTTCCTCGGGCTCTTGTTTTCTTCCTCGAACTCTCGTTTTGTTCCTTGGGCTCTGGTTTTGTTCCTCGAGGGCTAGTTTTGTTCCTCGGGCTCTGGATTTGTTCCTCGGTTTCTGGTTCGGTTCCTCGGGCCCTGGTTTTATTCCATGGGCTCTGGCTTTCTTCCTATGGCCCTCGTTGTGTTCTTCAGGCCTTCCTTTTTGTCCTTGGGCTCTGGTTTTGTTCCTTGAGCTCTGCTTTTATTCCTTGGGCACTGGTTATGTTCCTCGGGCTCTCACTTTCTTCCTCGGACTCTCGTTTTGTTCCTCGGGTTCTGGTTTTGTTCCTTGAGGTCTGGTTTTCTTCCTCGGGCTCTGGTTTTCTTCCTCGGGCTCTGGTTTTCTTCCTCGGGCTCTGTTTTTCTTCCTCAGGCTCTGGTTTTGTTGCTCGGGCTCTGGATTTCTTCCTCGAGCTCTCCTTTTCTTCTTCGGGCCCTAGTTTTGTTCCTCGGGCTCTGTTTTTGTTCCTCGGGCTCTGGTTGTGTTCCTCGGGCTCCGGGTTTGTTCCTCGAGCTCTAGTTTTGTTCCTCAGGCCCTGGTTTTCTTCCTCGGGGTTTCCTTTTGTTCCTTGGGCTCTGATATTGTTCTTCGGGCTTTGGTTTTGTTCCTCGGGCTCTGTTTTTGTTCCTCGGGCTCTCCTTTTCTTCCTCGGCACCTGGTTTTCTTCCAAGAGCTCTAGTTTTCTTCCTCGGGCTCTGGTTTTCTTCCTCGGGCTCTGGTTTTCTTCCTTTGGCACTGGTTTTGTTCCTCGGGCTCTCGTTTTCTTCCTCGAACTCTCGTTTTGTTCCTCGGGTTCTGGTTTTGTTCCTCGAGCTCTGGTTTTATTCCTCGGGCTCTGGTTTTCTTCCTCGGACCCTGTTTCTTTACCTCGAGGGTGGTTTTGTTCCTCGGGCTCTGGCTTGGTTTCTCAGGCTCTGGTTTTGTTCCTCGGGCTCTGGTTTTCTTCCTCGGACCCTGTTTCTTTACCTCGAGGGGTGGTTTTGTTCCTCCGGCTCTGGCTTGGTTCCTCAGGCCCTGGTTGTTTTCCTCGGGCTCTGGTTCTGTTCCTCGGGCTCTGGTTTTGTTCATCGAGGGCTTTTTTTCTTCCTCGGGCTCTGGTTTTGTTCCTCAGGCTCTGGTTTTCTTCCTCGGGCTCTGGTTTTCTTCCTCGGACCCTGTTTCTTTACCTCGAGGGGTGGTTTAGTTCCTCGGGCTCTGGCTTGGTTCCTCAGGCCCTGGTTGTTTTCCTCCGGCTCCGGTTTTGTTCCTCGGGCTCTGGTTTTCTTCCTCGAGGGCTAGTTTTGTTCCTCGGGCTCTGGATTTGTTCCTCGGTTTCTGGTTCGGTTCCTCGGCCCTGGTTTTATTCCATGGGCTCTGGTTTTCTTCCTATGGCCCTCGTTTTGTTCTTCAGGCCTTCCTTTTTGTCCTTGGGCTCTGGTTTTCTTCCTCGAGCTCTGGTTTTATTCCTTGGGCACTGGTTATGTTCCTCGGGCTCTCGTTTTCTTGTTCGGACTCTCGTTTTGTTCCTCGGGTTCTGGTTTTGTTCCTTGAGCTCTGGTTTTCTTCCTTGGGGTCTGGTTTTCTTCCTCGGGCTCTGGTTTTCTTCCTCAGGCTCTGGTTTTGTTGCTCGGGCTCTGGATTTCTTCCTCGAGCTCTCCTTTTCTTCTTCGGGCCCTAGTTTTGTTCCTCGGGCTCTGGTTGTGTTCCTCGGGCTCTGGTTTTGTTCCTCGAGGGCTAGTTTTGTTCCTCGGGCTCTGGAGTTGTTCCTTGGTTTCTGGTTCGGTTCCTCGGGCCTTGGTTTTATTCCATGGGCTCTGGTTTTCTTCCTATGGCCCTCGTTTTGTTCTTCAGGCCTTCCTTTTTGTCCTTGGGCTCTGGTTTTGTTCCTCGAACTCTGGTTTTATTCCTTGGGCACTGGTTATGTTCCTCGGGCTCTCGTTTTCTTCCTCGGACTCTCGTTTTGTTCCTCGGGTTCTGGTTTTGTTTCTTGAGGTCTGGTTTTCTTCCTCGGGCTCTGGTTTTCTTCCTCGGGCTCTGGTTTTCTTCCTCGGGCTCTGGTTTTGTTGCTCGGGCTCTGGATTTCTTCCTCGAGCTCTCCTTTTCTTCTTCGGGCCCTAGTTTTGTTCCTCAGGCTCTGTTTTTGTTCCTCGGGCTCTGGTTGTGTTCCTCGGGCTCTCGTTTTCTTCCTCGAACTCTCGTTTTGTTCCTCGGGTTCTGGTTTTGTTTCTCGAGCTCTGGTTTTATTCCTCGGGCTCTGGTTTTCTTCCTCGGACCCTGTTTCTTTACCTCGAGGGGTGGTTTTGTTCCTCGGGCTCTGGCTTGGTTCCTCAGGCTCTGGTTTTGTTCCTCGGGCTCTGGTTTTCTTCCTCGGACCCTGTTTCTTTACCTCGAGGGGTGGTTTTGTTCCTCGGGCTCTGGCTTGGTTCCTCAGGCCCTGGTTGTTTTCCTCGGGCTCTGGTTCTGTTCCTCGGGCTCTGGTTTTGTTCATCGAGGGCTTGTTTTCTTCCTCGGGCTCTGGTTTTGTTCCTCAGGCTCTGGTTTTCTTCCTCGGGCTCTGGTTTTCTTCCTCGGACCCTGTTTCTTTACCTCGAGGGGTGGTTTAGTTCCTCGGGCTCTGGCTTGGTTCCTCAGGCCCTGGTTGTTTTCCTCGGGCTCTGGTTTTGTTCCTCGGGCTCTGGTTTTCTTCCTCGAGGGCTAGTTTTGTTCCTCGGGCTCTGGATTTGTTCCTCGGTTTCTGGTTCGGTTCCTCGGGCCCTGGTTTTATTCCATGGGCTCTGGTTTTCTTCCTATGGCCCTCGTTTTGTTCTTCAGGCCTTCCTTTTTGTCCTTGGGCTCTGGTTTTCTTCCTCGAGCTCTGGTTTTATTCCTTGGGCACTGGTTATGTTCCTCGGGCTCTCGTTTTCTTCTTCGGACTCTCGTTTTGTTCCTCGGGTTCTGGTTTTGTTCCTTGAGCTCTGGTTTTCTTCCTTGGGGTCTGGTTTTCTTCCTCGGGCTCTGGTTTTCTTCCTCAGGCTCTGGTTTTGTTGCTCGGGCTCTGGATTTCTTCCTCGAGCTCTCCTTTTCTTCTTCGGGCCCTAGTTTTGTTCCTCGGGCTCTGGTTGTGTTCCTCGGGCTCTGGTTTTGTTCCTCGAGGGCTAGTTTTGTTCCTCGGGCTCTGGACTTGTTCCTTGGTTTCTGGTTCGGTTCCTCGGGCCTTGGTTTTATTCCATGGGCTCTGGTTTTCTTCCTATGGCCCTCGTTTTGTTCTTCAGGCCTTCCTTTTTGTCCTTGGGCTCTGGTTTTGTTCCTCGAACTCTGGTTTTATTCCTTGGGCACTGGTTATGTTCCTCGGGCTCTCGTTTTCTTCCTCGGACTCTCGTTTTGTTCCTCGGGTTCTGGTTTTGTTTCTTGAGGTCTGGTTTTCTTCCTCGGGCTCTGGTTTTCTTCCTCGGGCTCTGGTTTTCTTCCTCGGGCTCTGGTTTTGTTGCTCGGGCTCTGGATTTCTTCCTCGAGCTCTCCTTTTCTTCTTCGGGCCCTAGTTTTGTTCCTCAGGCTCTGTTTTTGTTCCTCGGGCTCTGGTTGTGTTCCTCGGGCTCTGGTTGTGTTCCTCGGGCTCCGGGTTTGTTCCTCGAGCTCTAGTTTTGTTCCTCAGGCCCTGGTTTTCTTCCTCGGGGTTTCCTTTTGTTCCTTGGGCTCTGATATTGTTCTTCGGGCTTTGGTTTTGTTCCTCGGGCTCTGTTTTTGTTCCTCGGGCTCTCCTTTTCTTCCTCGGCACCTGGTTTTGTTCCAAGAGCTCTAGTTTTCTTCCTCGGGCTCTGGTTTTCTTCCTCGGGCTCTGTTTTTCTTCCTTTGGCACTGGTTTTGTTCCTCGGGCTCTCGTTTTCTTCCTCGAACTCTCGTTTTGTTCCTCGGGTTCTGGTTTTGTTCCTTGAGCTCTGGTTTTATTCCTCGGGCTCTGGTTTTCTTCCTCGGACCCTGTTTCTTTACCTCGAGGGGTGGTTTTGTTCCTCGGGCTCTGGCTTGGTTCCTCAGGCTCTGGTTTTGTTCCTCGGGCTCTGGTTTTCTTCCTCGGACCCTGTTTCTTTACCTCGAGGGGTGGTTTTGTTCCTCGGGCTCTGGCTTGGTTCCTCAGGCCCTGGTTGTTTTCCTCGGGCTCTGGTTCTGTTCCTCGGGCTCTGGTTTTGTTCATCGAGGGCTTGTTTTCTTCCTCGGGCTCTGGTTTTGTTCCTCAGGCTCTGGTTTTCTTCCTCGGGCTCTGGTTTTCTTCCTCGGACCCTGTTTCTTTACCTCGAGGGGTGGTTTTCTTCCTCGGGCTCTGGCTTGGTTCCTCAGGCCCTGGTTGTTTTCCTCGGGCTCTGGTTTTCTTCCTCGGGCTCTGGTTTTGTTCCTCGAGGGCTAGTTTTGTTCCTCGGGCTCTGGACTTGTTCCTCGGTTTCTGGTTCGGTTCCTCGGGCCCTGGTTTTATTCCATGGGCTCTGGTTTTCTTCCTATGGCCCTCGTTTTGTTCTTCAGGCCTTCCTTTTTGTCCGTGGGCTCTGGTTTTGTTCCTTGAGCTCTGCTTTTATTCCTTGGGCACTGGTTATGTTCGTCGGGCTCTCGTTTTCTTCCTCGGACTCTCGTTTTGTTCCTCGGGTTCTGGTTTTGTTCCTTGAGGTCTGGTTTTCTTCCTTGCGGTCTGGTTTTCTTCCTCGGGCTCTGGTTTTCTTCCTCAGGCTCTGGTTTTGTTGCTCGGGCTCTGGATTTCTTCCTCGAGCTCTCCTTTTCTTCTTCGGGCCCTAGTTTTGTTCCTCGGGCTCTGTTTTTGTTCCTCAGGCTCTGCTTGCGTTCCTCGGGCTCTGGTTGTGTTCCTCGGGCTTCGGGTTTGTTCCTCGAGCTCTAGTTTTGTTCCTCAGGCCCTGGTTTTCTTCCTCGGGGTTTCCTTTTGTTCCTTGGGCTCTGATATTGTTCTTCGGGCTTTGGTTTTGTTCCTCGGGCTCTGTTTTTGTTCCTCGGGCTCTCCTTTTCTTCCTCGGCACCTGGTTTTGTTCCAAGAGCTCTAGTTTTCTTCCTCAGGCTCTGGTTTTGTTGCTCGGGCTCTGGATTTCTTCCTTGAGCTCTCCTTTTCTTCTTCGGGCCCTAGTTTTGTTCCTCGGGCTCTGTTTTTGTTCCTCGGCCTCTGGTTGTGTTCCTCGGGCTCTGGTTGTGTTCCTCGGGCTCCGGGTTTGTTCCTCGAGCTCTAGTTTTGTTCCTCAGGCCCTGGTTTTCTTCCTCGGGGTTTCCTTTTGTTCCTCGGGCTCTGTTTTTGTTCCTCGGGCTCTGGTTGTGTTCCTCGGGCTCTGGTTGTGTTCCTCGGGCTCCGGGTTTGTTCCTCGAGCTCTAGTTTTGTTCCTCAGGCCCTGGTTTTCTTCCTCCGGGTTTCCTTTTGTTCCTTGGGCTCTGATATTGTTCTTCGGGCTTTGGTTTTGTTCCTCGGGCTCTGTTTTTGTTCCTCGGGCTCTCCTTTTCTTCCTCGGCACCTGGTTTTGTTCCAAGAGCTCTAGTTTTCTTCCTCGGGCTCTGGTTTTCTTCCTCGGGCTCTGGTTTTCTTCCTCGAACTCTCGTTTTGTTCCTCGGGTTCTGATTTTGTTCCTTGAGCTCTGGTTATATTCCTCGGGCTCTGGTTGTGTTCCTCGGGCTCTGGTTCTGTTCCTCAGGCTCTGGTTTTGTTCATCAAGGTCTGGTTTTCTTCCTCGGGCTCTGTTTTTGTTCCTCGGGCTCTGGTTGTGTTCCTCGGGCTCTGGTTGTGTTCCTCGGGCTCCGGGTTTGTTCCTCGAGCTCTGGTTTTGTTCCTCAGGCCCTGGTTTTCTTCCTCAGGGTTTCCTTTTGTTCCTTGGGCTCTGATATTGTTCTTCGGGCTTTGGTTTTGGTCCTCGGGCTCTGTTTTTATTCCTCGGGCTCTCCTTTTCTTCCTCGGCACCTGGTTTTGTTCCAAGAGCTCTAGTTTTCTTCCTCGGGCTCTGGTTTTCTTCCTCGGGCTCTGGTTTTGTTCCTCGAGCTCTGCTTTTATTCCTTGGGCACTGGTTATGTTCCTCGGGTTCTCGTTTTCTTCCTCGGGTTCTGGTTTTGTTCCTCGGCATCTGGTTTTGTTCCTTGAGCTCTGGTTTTCTTCCTTGGGCTCTGGTTTTCTTCCTCAGGCTCTGGTTTTCTTCCTCGAGCTCTGGTTTTATTCCTCGGGCTCTGGTTTTGTTCATCGAGGTCTGGTTTTCTTCCTCGGGCTCTGGTTGTGTTCCTCGGGCTCTGGTTGTGTTCC
Source organism: Calonectris borealis (assembly GCF_964195595.1). NCBI lineage: Eukaryota > Metazoa > Chordata > Aves > Procellariiformes > Procellariidae > Calonectris > Calonectris borealis. The sequence continues at coordinate 748,807 of NW_027441469.1, read as the reverse complement.
TCGGGCTCTGGTTGTGTTCCTCGAGCTCTAGTTTTGTTCCTCAGGCCCTGGTTTTCTTCCTCGGGGTTTCCTTTTGTTCCTTGGGCTCTGATATTGTTCTTCGGGCTTTGGTTTTGGTCCTCGGGCTCTGTTTTTGTTCCTCGGGCTCTCCTTTTCTTCCTCGGCACCTGGTTTTGTTCCAAGAGCTCTAGTTTTCTTCCTCGGGCTCTGGTTTTCTTCCTCGGGCTCTGGTTTTCTTCCTTTGGCACTGGTTTTGTTCCTCGGGCTCTCGTTTTCTTCCTCGAACTCTCGTTTTGTTCCTCGGGTTCTGGTTTTGTTCCTTGAGCTCTGGTTTTATTCCTCGGGCTCTGGTTTTGTTCATCGAGGTCTGGTTTTCTTCCTCGGGCTCTGGTTGTGTTCTTCGGGCTCTGGTTCTGTTCCTCGGGCTCTGGTTTTGTTCATCGAGGTCTGGTTTTCTTCCTCGGGCTCTGGTTTTGTTCCTCAGGCTCTGGTTTTGTTCCTCGGGCTCTGGTTTTCTTCCTCGGACCCTGTTTCTTTACCTCGAGGGGTGGTTTTCTTCCTCGGGCTCTGGCTTGGTTCCTCAGGCCCTGGTTGTTTTCCTCGGGCTCTGGTTTTGTTCCTCGGGCTCTGGTTTTGTTCCTCGAGGGCTAGTTTTGTTCCTCGGGCTCTGGACTTGTTCCTCGGTTTCTGGTTCGGTTCCTCGGGCCCTGGTTTTATTCCACGGGCTCTGGTTTTCTTCCTATGGCCCTCGTTTTGTTCTTCAGGCCCTCCTTTTTGTCCTTGGGCTCTGGTTTTGTTCCTTGAGCTCTGGTTTTATTCCTTGCGCACTGGTTATGTTCCTCGGGCTCTCGTTTTCTTCCTCGGACTCTCGTTTTGTTCCTCGGGTTCTGGTTTTGTTCCTTGAGGTCTGGTTTTCTTCCTCAGGCTCTGGTTTTGTTGCTCGGGCTCTGGATTTCTTCCTCGAGCTCTCCTTTTCTTCTTCGGGCCCTAGTTTTGTTCCTCGGGCTCTGTTTTTGTTCCTCGGGCTCTGGTTGTGTTCCTTGGGCTCCGGGTTTGTTCCTCGAGCTCTAGTTTTGTTCCTCAGGCCGTGGTTTTCTTCCTCGGGGTTTCCTTTTGTTCCTTGGGCTCTGATATTGTTCTTCGGGCTTTGGTTTTGGTCCTCGGGCTCTGTTTTTGTTCCTCGTGCTCTCCTTTTCTTCCTCGGCATCTGGTTTTGTTCCAAGAGCTCTGCTTTTATTCCTTGGGCACTGGTTATGTTCGTCGGGCTCTCGTTTTCTTCCTCGGACTCTCGTTTTGTTCCTCGGGTTCTGGTTTTGTTCCTTGAGGTCTGGTTTTCTTCCTTGCGGTCTGGTTTTCTTCCTCGGGCTCTGGTTTTCTTCCTCAGGCTCTGGTTTTGTTGCTCGGGCTCTGGATTTCTTCCTCGAGCTCTCCTTTTCTTCTTCGGGCCCTAGTTTTGTTCCTCGGGCTCTGTTTTTGTTCCTCAGGCTCTGCTTGCGTTCCTCGGGCTCTGGTTGTGTTCCTCGGGCTTCGGGTTTGTTCCTCGAGCTCTAGTTTTGTTCCTCAGGCCCTGGTTTTCTTCCTCGGGGTTTCCTTTTGTTCCTTGGGCTCTGATATTGTTCTTCGGGCTTTGGTTTTGTTCCTCGGGCTCTGTTTTTGTTCCTCGGGCTCTCCTTTTCTTCCTCGGCACCTGGTTTTGTTCCAAGAGCTCTAGTTTTCTTCCTCAGGCTCTGGTTTTGTTGCTCGGGCTCTGGATTTCTTCCTTGAGCTCTCCTTTTCTTCTTCGGGCCCTAGTTTTGTTCCTCGGGCTCTGTTTTTGTTCCTCGGCCTCTGGTTGTGTTCCTCGGGCTCTGGTTGTGTTCCTCGGGCTCCGGGTTTGTTCCTCGAGCTCTAGTTTTGTTCCTCAGGCCCTGGTTTTCTTCCTCGGGGTTTCCTTTTGTTCCTCGGGCTCTGTTTTTGTTCCTCGGGCTCTGGTTGTGTTCCTCGGGCTCTGGTTGTGTTCCTCGGGCTCCGGGTTTGTTCCTCGAGCTCTAGTTTTGTTCCTCAGGCCCTGGTTTTCTTCCTCCGGGTTTCCTTTTGTTCCTTGGGCTCTGATATTGTTCTTCGGGCTTTGGTTTTGTTCCTCGGGCTCTGTTTTTGTTCCTCGGGCTCTCCTTTTCTTCCTCGGCACCTGGTTTTGTTCCAAGAGCTCTAGTTTTCTTCCTCGGGCTCTGGTTTTCTTCCTCGGGCTCTGGTTTTCTTCCTCGAACTCTCGTTTTGTTCCTCGGGTTCTGATTTTGTTCCTTGAGCTCTGGTTATATTCCTCGGGCTCTGGTTGTGTTCCTCGGGCTCTGGTTCTGTTCCTCAGGCTCTGGTTTTGTTCATCAAGGTCTGGTTTTCTTCCTCGGGCTCTGTTTTTGTTCCTCGGGCTCTGGTTGTGTTCCTCGGGCTCTGGTTGTGTTCCTCGGGCTCCGGGTTTGTTCCTCGAGCTCTGGTTTTGTTCCTCAGGCCCTGGTTTTCTTCCTCAGGGTTTCCTTTTGTTCCTTGGGCTCTGATATTGTTCTTCGGGCTTTGGTTTTGGTCCTCGGGCTCTGTTTTTATTCCTCGGGCTCTCCTTTTCTTCCTCGGCACCTGGTTTTGTTCCAAGAGCTCTAGTTTTCTTCCTCGGGCTCTGGTTTTCTTCCTCGGGCTCTGGTTTTGTTCCTCGAGCTCTGCTTTTATTCCTTGGGCACTGGTTATGTTCCTCGGGTTCTCGTTTTCTTCCTCGGGTTCTGGTTTTGTTCCTCGGCATCTGGTTTTGTTCCTTGAGCTCTGGTTTTCTTCCTTGGGCTCTGGTTTTCTTCCTCAGGCTCTGGTTTTCTTCCTCGAGCTCTGGTTTTATTCCTCGGGCTCTGGTTTTGTTCATCGAGGTCTGGTTTTCTTCCTCGGGCTCTGGTTGTGTTCCTCGGGCTCTGGTTGTGTTCCTCGGGCTCTGGTTGTGTTCCTCGAGCTCTAGTTTTGTTCCTCAGGCCCTGGTTTTCTTCCTCGGGGTTTCCTTTTGTTCCTTGGGCTCTGATATTGTTCTTCGGGCTTTGGTTTTGGTCCTCGGGCTCTGTTTTTGTTCCTCGGGCTCTCCTTTTCTTCCTCGGCACCTGGTTTTGTTCCAAGAGCTCTAGTTTTCTTCCTCGGGCTCTGGTTTTCTTCCTCGGGCTCTGGTTTTCTTCCTTTGGCACTGGTTTTGTTCCTCGGGCTCTCGTTTTCTTCCTCGAACTCTCGTTTTGTTCCTCGGGTTCTGGTTTTGTTCCTTGAGCTCTGGTTTTATTCCTCGGGCTCTGGTTTTGTTCATCGAGGTCTGGTTTTCTTCCTCGGGCTCTGGTTGTGTTCTTCGGGCTCTGGTTCTGTTCCTCGGGCTCTGGTTTTGTTCATCGAGGTCTGGTTTTCTTCCTCGGGCTCTGGTTTTGTTCCTCAGGCTCTGGTTTTGTTCCTCGGGCTCTGGTTTTCTTCCTCGGACCCTGTTTCTTTACCTCGAGGGGTGGTTTTCTTCCTCGGGCTCTGGCTTGGTTCCTCAGGCCCTGGTTGTTTTCCTCGGGCTCTGGTTTTGTTCCTCGGGCTCTGGTTTTGTTCCTCGAGGGCTAGTTTTGTTCCTCGGGCTCTGGACTTGTTCCTCGGTTTCTGGTTCGGTTCCTCGGGCCCTGGTTTTATTCCACGGGCTCTGGTTTTCTTCCTATGGCCCTCGTTTTGTTCTTCAGGCCCTCCTTTTTGTCCTTGGGCTCTGGTTTTGTTCCTTGAGCTCTGGTTTTATTCCTTGCGCACTGGTTATGTTCCTCGGGCTCTCGTTTTCTTCCTCGGACTCTCGTTTTGTTCCTCGGGTTCTGGTTTTGTTCCTTGAGGTCTGGTTTTCTTCCTCAGGCTCTGGTTTTGTTGCTCGGGCTCTGGATTTCTTCCTCGAGCTCTCCTTTTCTTCTTCGGGCCCTAGTTTTGTTCCTCGGGCTCTGTTTTTGTTCCTCGGGCTCTGGTTGTGTTCCTTGGGCTCCGGGTTTGTTCCTCGAGCTCTAGTTTTGTTCCTCAGGCCGTGGTTTTCTTCCTCGGGGTTTCCTTTTGTTCCTTGGGCTCTGATATTGTTCTTCGGGCTTTGGTTTTGGTCCTCGGGCTCTGTTTTTGTTCCTCGTGCTCTCCTTTTCTTCCTCGGCATCTGGTTTTGTTCCAAGAGCTCTAGTTTTCTTCCTCGGGCTCTGGTTTTCTTCCTCGGGCTCTGGTTTTCTTCCTTTGGCACTGGTTTTGTTCCTCGGGCTCTCATTTTCTTCATCGAACTCTCGTTTTGTTCCTCAGGTTCTGGTTTTGTTCCTTGAGCTATGGTTTTCTTCCTTGGGCTCTGGTTTTCTTCCTCAGGCTCTGGTTTTCTTCCTCGAGCTCTGGTTTTATTCCTCGGGCTCTGGTTTTGTTCATCGAGGTCTGGTTTTCTTCCTCGGGCTCTGGTTGTGTTCCTCGGGCTCTGGTTGTGTTCCTCGGGCTCTGGTTGTGTTCCTCGAGCTCTAGTTTTGTTCCTCAGGCCCTGGTTTTCTTCCTCCGGGTTTCCTTTTGTTCCTTGGGCTCTGATATTGTTCTTCGGGCTTTGGTTTTGTTCCTCGGGCTCTGTTTTTGTTCCTCGGGCTCTCCTTTTCTTCCTCGGCACCTGGTTTTGTTCCAAGAGCTCTAGTTTTCTTCCTCGGGCTCTGGTTTTCTTCCTCGGGCTCTGGTTTTCTTCCTTTGGCACTGGTTTTGTTCCTCGGGCTCTCGTTTTCTTCCTCGAACTCTCGTTTTGTTCCTCGGGTTCTGGTTTTGTTCCTTGAGCTCTGGTTTTATTCCTCGGGCTCTGGTTTTGTTCATCGAGGTCTGGTTTTATTCCTCAGGCTCTGGTTGTGTTCCTCGGGCTCTGGTTCTGTTCCTCGGGCTCTGGTTTTGTTCATCGAGGTCTGGTTTTCTTCCTCGGGCTCTGGTTTTGTTCCTCAGGCTCTGGTTTTGTTCCTCGGGCTCTGGTTTTCTTCCTCGGACCCTGTTTCTTTACCTCGAGGGGTGGTTTTCTTCCTCGGGCTCTGGCTTGGTTCCTCAGGCCCTGGTTGTTTTCCTCGGGCTCTGGTTTTGTTCCTCGGGCTCTGGTTTTGTTCCTCGAGGGCTAGTTTTGTTCCTCGGGCTCTGGACTTGTTCCTTGGTTTCTGGTTCGGTTCCTCGGGCCCTGGTTTTATTCCATGGGCTCTGGTTTTCTTCCTATGGCCCTCGTTTTGTTCTTCAGGCCCTCCTTTTTGTCCTTGGGCTCTGGTTTTGTTCCTTGAGCTCTGCTTTTATTCCTTGCGCACTGGTTATGTTCCTCGGGCTCTCGTTTTCTTCCTCGGACTCTCGTTTTGTTCCTCGGGTTCTGGTTTTGTTCCTTGAGGTCTGGTTTTCTTCCTCGGGCTCTGGTTTTTTTCTCGGGCTCTGGTTTTCTTCCTCGGGCTCTGGTTTTCTTCCTCAGGCTCTGGTTTTGTTGCTCGGGCTCTGGATTTCTTCCTCGAGCTCTCCTTTTCTTCTTTGAGCCCTAGTTTTGTTCCTCGGGCTCTGTTTTTGTTCCTCGGGCTCTGGTTGTGTTCCTTGGGCTCCGGGTTTGTTCCTCGAGCTCTAGTTTTGTTCCTCAGGCCCTGGTTTTCTTCCTCGGGGTTTCCTTTTGTTCCTTGGGCTCTGATATTGTTCTTTGGGCTTTGGTTTTGTTCCTCGGGCTCTGTTTTTGTTCCTCGGGCTCTCCTTTTCTTCCTCGGCACCTGGTTTTGTTCCAAGAGCTCTAGTTTTCTTCCTCAGGCTCTGGTTTTGTTGCTCGGGCTCTGGATTTCTTCCTTGAGCTCTCCTTTTCTTCTTCGGGCCCTAGTTTTGTTCCTCGGGCTCTGTTTTTGTTCCTCGGGCTCTGGTTGTGTTCCTCGGGCTCCGGGTTTGTTCCTCGAGCTCTAGTTTTGTTCCTCAGGCCCTGGTTTTCTTCCTCGGGGTTTCCTTTTGTTCCTTGGGCTCTGATATTGTTCTTCGGGCTTTGGTTTTGTTCTTCGGGCTCTGTTTTTGTTCCTCGGGCTCTGGTTTTCTTCCTCGGCACCTGGTTTTCTTCCAAGAGCTCTAGTTTTCTTCCTCGGGCTCTGGTTTTCTTCCTCGGGCTCTGGTTTTCTTCCTTTGGCACTGGTTTTGTTCCTCGGGCTCTCGTTTTCTTCCTCGAACTCTTGTTTTGTTCCTCGGGTTCTGGTTTTGTTCCTTGAGCTCTGGTTTTATTCCTCGGGCTCTGGTTTTCTTCCTCGGACCCTGTTTCTTTACCTCGAGGGGTGGTTTTGTTCCTCGGGCTCTGGCTTGGTTCCTCAGGCTCTGGTTTTGTTCCTCGGGCTCTGGTTTTCTTCCTCGGACCCTGTTTCTTTACCTCGAGGGGTGGTTTTGTTCCTCGGGCTCTGGCTTGGTTCCTCAGGCCCTGGTTCTTTTCCTCGGGCTCTGGTTCTGTTCCTCGGGCTCTGGTTTTGTTCATCGAGGGCTTGTTTTCTTCCTCGGGCTCTGGTTTTGTTCCTCAGGCTCTGGTTTTCTTCCTCGGGCTCTGGTTTTCTTCCTCGGACCCTGTTTCTTTACCTCGAGGGGTGGTTTAGTTCCTCGGGCTCTGGCTTGGTTCCTCAGGCCCTGGTTGTTTTCCTCGGGCTCTGGTTTTGTTCATCGGGCTCTCCTTTTCTTCCTTGGCACCTGGTTTTGTTCCAAGAGCTCTAGTTTTGTTCCTCGGGCTCTGGTTTTCTTCCTCGGGCTCTGGTTTTCTTCCTTTGGCACTGGTTTTGTTCCTCGGGCTCTTGTTTTCTTCCTCGAACTCTCGTTTTGTTCCTTGGGCTCTGGTTTTGTTCCTCGAGGGCTAGTTTTGTTCCTCGGGCTCTGGATTTGTTCCTCGGTTTCTGGTTCGGTTCCTCGGGCCCTGGTTTTATTCCATGGGCTCTGGCTTTCTTCCTATGGCCCTCGTTGTGTTCTTCAGGCCTTCCTTTTTGTCCTTGGGCTCTGGTTTTGTTCCTTGAGCTCTGCTTTTATTCCTTGGGCACTGGTTATGTTCCTCGGGCTCTCACTTTCTTCCTCGGACTCTCGTTTTGTTCCTCGGGTTCTGGTTTTGTTCCTCGGGCTCTGGTTTTCTTCCTCGGGCTCTGGTTTTCTTCCTCAGGCTCTGGTTTTGTTGCTCGGGCTCTGGATTTCTTCCTCGAGCTCTCCTTTTCTTCTTCGGGCCCTAGTTTTGTTCCTCGGGCTCTGTTTTTGTTCCTCGGGCTCTGGTTGTGTTCCTCGGGCTCCGGGTTTGTTCCTCGAGCTCTAGTTTTGTTCCTCAGGCCCTGGTTTTCTTCCTCGGGGTTTCCTTTTGTTCCTTGGGCTCTGATATTGTTCTTCGGGCTTTGGTTTTGTTCCTCGGGCTCTGTTTTTGTTCCTCGGGCTCTCCTTTTCTTCCTCGGCACCTGGTTTTGTTCCAAGAGCTCTAGTTTTCTTCCTCGGGCTCTGGTTTTCTTCCTCGGGCTCTGGTTTTCTTCCTTTGGCACTGGTTTTGTTCCTCGGGCTCTCGTTTTCTTCCTCGAACTCTCGTTTTGTTCCTCGGGTTCTGGTTTTGTTCCTCGAGCTCTGGTTTTATTCCTCGGGCTCTGGTTTTCTTCCTCGGACCCTGTTTCTTTACCTCGAGGGGTGGTTTTGTTCCTCGGGCTCTGGCTTGGTTTCTCAGGCTCTGGTTTTGTTCCTCGGGCTCTGGTTTTCTTCCTCGGACCCTGTTTCTTTACCTCGAGGGGTGGTTTTGTTCCTCGGGCTCTGGCTTGGTTCCTCAGGCCCTGGTTGTTTTCCTCGGGCTCTGGTTCTGTTCCTCGGGCTCTGGTTTTGTTCATCGAGGGCTTGTTTTCTTCCTCGGGCTCTGGTTTTGTTCCTCAGGCTCTGGTTTTCTTCCTCGGGCTCTGGTTTTCTTCCTCGGACCCTGTTTCTTTACCTCGAGGGGTGGTTTAGTTCCTCGGGCTCTGGCTTGGTTCCTCAGGCCCTGGTTGTTTTCCTCGGGCTCTGGTTTTGTTCCTCGGGCTCTGGTTTTCTTCCTCGAGGGCTAGTTTTGTTCCTCGGGCTCTGGATTTGTTCCTCGGTTTCTGGTTCGGTTCCTCGGGCCCTGGTTTTATTCCATGGGCTCTGGTTTTCTTCCTATGGCCCTCGTTTTGTTCTTCAGGCCTTCCTTTTTGTCCTTGGGCTCTGGTTTTCTTCCTCGAGCTCTGGTTTTATTCCTTGGGCACTGGTTATGTTCCTCGGGCTCTCGTTTTCTTCTTCGGACTCTCATTTTGTTCCTCGGGTTCTGGTTTTGTTCCTTGAGCTCTGGTTTTCTTCCTTGGGGTCTGGTTTTCTTCCTCGGGCTCTGGTTTTCTTCCTCAGGCTCTGGTTTTGTTGCTCGGGCTCTGGATTTCTTCCTCGAGCTCTCCTTTTCTTCTTCGGGCCCTAGTTTTGTTCCTCGGGCTCTGGTTGTGTTCCTCGGGCTCTGGTTTTGTTCCTCGAGGGCTAGTTTTGTTCCTCGGGCTCTGGACTTGTTCCTTGGTTTCTGGTTCGGTTCCTCGGGCCTTGGTTTTATTCCATGGGCTCTGGTTTTCTTCCTATGGCCCTCGTTTTGTTCTTCAGGCCTTCCTTTTTGTCCTTGGGCTCTGGTTTTGTTCCTCGAACTCTGGTTTTATTCCTTGGGCACTGGTTATGTTCCTCGGGCTCTCGTTTTCTTCCTCGGACTCTCGTTTTGTTCCTCGGGTTCTGGTTTTGTTTCTTGAGGTTTGGTTTTCTTCCTCGGGCTCTGGTTTTCTTCCTCGGGCTCTGGTTTTCTTCCTCGGGCTCTGGTTTTGTTGCTCGGGCTCTGGATTTCTTCCTCGAGCTCTCCTTTTCTTCTTCGGGCCCTAGTTTTGTTCCTCAGGCTCTGTTTTTGTTCCTCGGGCTCTGGTTGTGTTCCTCGGGCTCTGGTTGTGTTCCTCGGGCTCCGGGTTTGTTCCTCGAGCTCTAGTTTTGTTCCTCAGGCCCTGGTTTTCTTCCTCGGGGTTTCCTTTTGTTCCTTGGGCTCTGATATTGTTCTTCGGGCTTTGGTTTTGTTCCTCGGGCTCTGTTTTTGTTCCTCGGGCTCTCCTTTTCTTCCTCGGCACCTGGTTTTGTTCCAAGAGCTCTAGTTTTCTTCCTCGGGCTCTGGTTTTCTTCCTCGGGCTCTGGTTTTCTTCCTTTGGCACTGGTTTTGTTCCTCGGGCTCTCGTTTTCTTCCTCGAACTCTCGTTTTTTTCCTCGGGTTCTGGTTTTGTTCCTTGAGCTCTGGTTTTATTCCTCGGGCTCTGGTTTTCTTCCTCGGACCCTGTTTCTTTACCTCGAGGGGTGGTTTTGTTCCTCGGGCTCTGGCTTGGTTCCTCAGGCTCTGGTTTTGTTCCTCGGGCTCTGGTTTTCTTCCTCGGACCCTGTTTCTTTACCTCGAGGGGTGGTTTTGTTCCTCGGGCTCTGGCTTGGTTCCTCAGGCCCTGGTTGTTTTCCTCGGGCTCTGGTTCTGTTCCTCGGGCTCTGGTTTTGTTCATCGAGGGCTTGTTTTCTTCCTCGGGCTCTGGTTTTGTTCCTCAGGCTCTGGTTTTCTTCCTCGGGCTCTGGTTTTCTTCCTCGGACCCTGTTTCTTTACCTCGAGGGGTGGTTTAGTTCCTCGGGCTCTGGCTTGGTTCCTCAGGCCCTGGTTGTTTTCCTCGGGCTCTGGTTTTGTTCCTCGGGCTCTGGTTTTGTTCCTTGAGGGCTAGTTTTGTTCCTCGGGCTCTGGACTTGTTCCTCGGTTTCTGGTTCGGTTCCTCGGGCCCTGGTTTTATTCCATGGGCTCTGGTTTTCTTCCTATGGCCCTCGTTTTGTTCTTCAGGCCTTCCTTTTTGTCCGTGGGCTCTGGTTTTGTTCCTTGAGCTCTGCTTTTATTCCTTGGGCACTGGTTATGTTCGTCGGGCTCTCGTTTTCTTCCTCGGACTCTCGTTTTGTTCCTCGGGTTCTGGTTTTGTTCCTTGAGGTCTGGTTTTCTTCCTTGCGGTCTGGTTTTCTTCCTCGGGCTCTGGTTTTCTTCCTCAGGCTCTGGTTTTGTTGCTCGGGCTCTGGATTTCTTCCTCGAGCTCTCCTTTTCTTCTTCGGGCCCTAGTTTTGTTCCTCGGGCTCTGTTTTTGTTCCTCAGGCTCTGCTTGTGTTCCTCGGGCTCTGGTTGTGTTCCTCGGGCTCCGGGTTTGTTCCTCGAGCTCTAGTTTTGTTCCTCAGGCCCTGGTTTTCTTCCTCGGGGTTTCCTTTTGTTCCTTGGGCTCTGATATTGTTCTTCGGGCTTTGGTTTTGTTCCTCGGGCTCTGTTTTTGTTCCTCGGGCTCTCCTTTTCTTCCTCGGCACCTGGTTTTGTTCCAAGAGCTCTAGTTTTCTTCCTCGGGCTCTGGTTTTCTTCCTCGGGCTCTGGTTTTCTTCCTTTGGCGCTGGTTTTGTTCCTCGGGCTCTCGTTTTCTTCCTTGAACTCTCGTTTTGTTCCTCGGGTTCTGGTTTTGTTCCTTGAGCTCTGGTTTTATTCCTCGGGCTCTGGTTTTGTTCATCGAGGTCTGGTTTTCTTCCTCGGGCTCTGGTTGTGTTCCTCGGGCTCTGGTTCTGTTCCTCGGGCTCTGGTTTTGTTCATCGAGGTCTGGTTTTCTTCCTCGGGCTCTGGTTTTGTTCCTCAGGCTCTGGTTTTGTTCCTCGGGCTCTGTTTTTGTTCCTCGGGCTCTGGTTGTGTTCCTTGGGCTCCGGGTTTGTTCCTCGAGCTCTAGTTTTGTTCCTCAGGCCCTGGTTTTCTTCCTCGGGGTTTCCTTTTGTTCCTTGGGCTCTGATATTGTTCTTCGGGCTTTGGTTTTGGTCCTCGGGCTCTGTTTTTGTTCCTCGGGCTCTCCTTTTCTTCCTCGGCACCTGGTTTTGTTCCAAGAGCTCTAGTTTTCTTCCTCAGGCTCTGGTTTTGTTGCTCGGGCTCTGGATTTCTTCCTTGAGCTCTCCTTTTCTTCTTCGGGCCCTAGTTTTGTTCCTCGGGCTCTGTTTTTGTTCCTCGGGCTCTGGTTGTGTTCCTCGGGCTCTGGTTGTGTTCCTCGGGCTCCGGGTTTGTTCCTCGAGCTCTAGTTTTGTTCCTCAGGCCCTGGTTTTCTTCCTCGGGGTTTCCTTTTGTTCCTCGGGCTCTGTTTTTGTTCCTCAGGCTCTGGTTGTGTTCCTCAGGCTCTGGTTGTGTTCCTCGGGCTCCGGGTTTGTTCCTCGAGCTCTAGTTTTGTTCCTCAGGCCCTGGTTTTCTTCCTCGGGGTTTCCTTTTGTTCCTTGGGCTCTGATATTGTTCTTCGGGCTTTGGTTTTGTTCCTCGGGCTCTCTTTTTGTTCCTCGGGCTCTCCTTTTCTTCCTCGGCACCTGGTTTTGTTCCAAGAGCTCTAGTTTTCTTCCTCGGGCTCTGGTTTTCTTCCTCGGGCTCTGGTTTTCTTCCTCGAACTCTCGTTTTGTTCCTCGGGTTCTGATTTTGTTCCTTGAGCTCTGGTTATATTCCTCGGGCTCTGGTTGTGTTCCTCGGGCTCTGGTTCTGTTCCTCAGGCTCTGGTTTTGTTCATCAAGGTCTGGTTTTCTTCCTCGGGCTCTGTTTTTGTTCCTCGGGCTCTGGTTGTGTTCCTCGGGCTCTGGTTGTGTTCCTCGGGCTCCGGGTTTGTTCCTCGAGCTCTGGTTTTGTTCCTCAGGCCCTGGTTTTCTTCCTCGGGGTTTCCTTTTGTTCCTTGGGCTCTGATATTGTTCTTCGGGCTTTGGTTTTGGTCCTCGGGCTCTGTTTTTATTCCTCGGGCTCTCCTTTTCTTCCTCGGCACCTGGTTTTGTTCCAAGAGCTCTAGTTTTCTTCCTCGGGCTCTGGTTTTCTTCCTCGGGCTCTGGTTTTCTTCCTTTGGCACTGGTTTTGTTCCTCGGGCTCTCGTTTTCTTCCTCGAACTCTCCTTTTGTTCCTCGGGTTCTGGTTTTGTTCCTCGAGATCTGGTTTTATTCCTCGGGCTCTGGTTTTGTTCATCGAGGTCTGGTTTTCTTCCTCGGGCTCTGGTTGTGTTCCTCAAGGGCTAGTTTTGTTCCTCGGACTCTGGATTTGTTTCTCGGTTTCTGGTTCGGTTCCTCGGGCCCTGGTTTTATTCCACGGGCTCTGGTTTTCTTCCTATGGCCCTCGTTTTGTTCTTCAGGCCTTCCTTTTTGTCCTTGGGCCCTGGTTTTGTTCCTCGAGCTCTGGTTTTATTCCTTGGGCACTGGTTATGTTCCTCGGGTTCTCGTTTTCTTCCTCGGGTTCTGGTTTTGTTCCTTGAGGTCTGGTTTTCTTCCTTGGGGTCTGGTTTTCTTCCCCGGGCTCTGGTTTTCTTCCTCAGGCTCTGGTTTTGTTGCTCGGGCTCTGGATTTCTTCCTTGAGCTCTCCTTTTCTTCTTCGGGCCCTAGTTTTGTTCCTCGGGCTCTGTTTTTGTTCCTCGGGCTCTGGTTGTGTTCCTCGGGCTCCGGGTTTGTTCCTCGAGCTCTAGTTTTGTTCCTCAGGCCCTGGTTTTCTTCCTCGGGGTTTCCTTTTGTTCCTTGGGCTCTGATATTGTTCTTCGGGCTTTGGTTTTGTTCCTCGGGCTCTGGTTTTGTTCCTCGGGCTCTCCTTTTCTTCCTCGGCATCTGGTTTTGTTCCAAGAGCTCTAGTTTTCTTCCTCGGGCTCTGGTTTTCTTCCTCGGGCTCTGGTTTTCTTCCTTTGGCACTGGTTTTGTTCCTCGGGCTCTCGTTTTCTTCATCGAACTCTCGTTTTGTTCCACAGGTTCTGGTTTTGTTCCTTGAGCTCTGGTTTTCTTCCTTGGGCTCTGGTTTTCTTCCTCAGGCTCTGGTTTTCTTCCTCGAGCTCTGGTTTTATTCCTCGGGCTCTGGTTTTGTTCATCGAGGTCTGGTTTTCTTCCTCGGGCTCTGGTTGTGTTCCTCGGGCTCTGGTTGTGTTCCTCGGGCTCTGGTTGTGTTCCTCGAGCTCTAGTTTTTTTCCTCAGGCCCTGGTTTTCTTCCTCCAGGTTTCCTTTTGTTCCTTGGGCTCTGATATTGTTCTTCGGGCTTTGGTTTTGGTCCTCGGGCTCTGTTTTTGTTCCTCGTGCTCTCCTTTTCTTCCTCGGCACCTGGTTTTGTTCCAAGAGCTCTAGTTTTCTTCCTCGGGCTCTGGTTTTCTTCCTCGGGCTCTGGTTTTCTTCCTTTGGCACTGGTTTTGTTCCTCGGGCTCTCGTTTTCTTCCTCGAACTCTCGTTTTGTTCCTCGGGTTCTGGTTTTGTTCCTTGAGCTCTGGTTTTATTCCTCGGGCTCTGGTTTTGTTCATCGAGGTCTGGTTTTCTTCCTCGGGCTCTGGTTGTGTTCTTCGGGCTCTGGTTCTGTTCCTCGGGCTCTGGTTTTGTTCATCGAGGTCTGGTTTTCTTCCTCGGGCTCTGGTTTTGTTCCTCAGGCTCTGGTTTTGTTCCTCGGGCTCTGGTTTTCTTCCTCGGACCCTGTTTCTTTACCTCGAGGGGTGGTTTTCTTCCTCGGGCTCTGGCTTGGTTCCTCAGGCCCTGGTTGTTTTCCTCGGGCTCTGGTTTTGTTCCTCGGGCTCTGGTTTTGTTCCTCGAGGGCTAGTTTTGTTCCTCGGGCTCTGGACTTGTTCCTCGGTTTCTGGTTCGGTTCCTCGGGCCCTGGTTTTATTCCACGGGCTCTGGTTTTCTTCCTATGGCCCTCGTTTTGTTCTTCAGGCCCTCCTTTTTGTCCTTGGGCTCTGGTTTTGTTCCTTGAGCTCTGGTTTTATTCCTTGCGCACTGGTTATGTTCCTCGGGCTCTCGTTTTCTTCCTCGGACTCTCGTTTTGTTCCTCGGGTTCTGGTTTTGTTCCTTGAGGTCTGGTTTTCTTCCTCGGGCTCTGGTTTTTTCCTCGGGCTCTGGTTTTCTTCCTCGGGCTCTGGTTTTCTTCCTCAGGCTCTGGTTTTGTTGCTCGGGCTCTGGATTTCTTCCTCGAGCTCTCCTTTTCTTCTTCGGGCCCTAGTTTTGTTCCTCGGGCTCTGTTTTTGTTCCTCGGGCTCTGGTTGTGTTCCTTGGGCTCCGGGTTTGTTCCTCGAGCTCTAGTTTTGTTCCTCAGGCCCTGGTTTTCTTCCTCGGGGTTTCCTTTTGTTCCTTGGGCTCTGATATTGTTCTTCGGGCTTTGGTTTTGGTCCTCGGGCTCTGTTTTTGTTCCTCGTGCTCTCCTTTTCTTCCTCGGCATCTGGTTTTGTTCCAAGAGCTCTAGTTTTCTTCCTCGGGCTCTGGTTTTCTTCCTCGGGCTCTGGTTTTCTTCCTTTGGCACTGGTTTTGTTCCTCGGGCTCTCGTTTTCTTCATCGAACTCTCGTTTTGTTCCTCAGGTTCTGGTTTTGTTCCTTGAGCTATGGTTTTCTTCCTTGGGCTCTGGTTTTCTTCCTCAGGCTCTGGTTTTCTTCCTCGAGCTCTGGTTTTATTCCTCGGGCTCTGGTTTTGTTCATCGAGGTCTGGTTTTCTTCCTCGGGCTCTGGTTGTGTTCCTCGGGCTCTGGTTGTGTTCCTCGGGCTCTGGTTGTGTTCCTCGAGCTCTAGTTTTGTTCCTCAGGCCCTGGTTTTCTTCCTCCGGGTTTCCTTTTGTTCCTTGAGCTCTGATATTGTTCTTCGGGCTTTGGTTTTGTTCCTCGGGCTCTGTTTTTGTTCCTCGGGCTCTCCTTTTCTTCCTCGGCACCTGGTATTGTTCCAAGAGCTCTAGTTTTCTTCCTCGGGCTCTGGTTTTCTTCCTCGGGCTCTGGTTTTCTTCCTTTGGCACTGGTTTTGTTCCTCGGGCTCTCGTTTCCTTCCTCGAACTCTCGTTTTGTTCCTCGGGTTCTGGTTTTGTTCCTTGAGCTCTGGTTTTATTCCTCGGGCTCTGGTTTTGTTCATCGAGGTCTGGTTTTCTTCCTCGGGCTCTGGTTGTGTTCCTCGGGCTCTGGTTCTGTTCCTCGGGCTCTGGTTTTGTTCATCGAGGTCTGGTTTTCTTCCTCGGGCTCTGGTTTTGTTCCTCAGGCTCTGGTTTTGTTCCTCGGGCTCTGTTTTTGTTCCTCGGGCTCTGGTTGTGTTCCTTGGGCTCCGGGTTTGTTCCTCGAGCTCTAGTTTTGTTCCTCAGGCCCTGGTTTTCTTCCTCGGGGTTTCCTTTTGTTCCTTGGGCTCTGATATTGTTCTTCGGGCTTTGGTTTTGTTCCTCGGGCTCTGTTTTTGTTCCTCGGGCTCTCCTTTTCTTCCTCGGCACCTGGTTTTGTTCCAAGAGCTCTAGTTTTCTTCCTCAGGCTCTGGTTTTGTTGCTCGGGCTCTGGATTTCTTCCTTGAGCTCTCCTTTTCTTCTTCGGGCCCTAGTTTTGTTCCTCGGGCTCTGTTTTTGTTCCTCGGGCTCTGGTTGTGTTCCTCGGGCTCTGGTTGTGTTCCTCGGGCTCCGGGTTTGTTCCTCGAGCTCTAGTTTTGTTCCTCAGGCCCTGGTTTTCTTCCTCGGGGTTTCCTTTTGTTCCTCGGGCTCTGTTTTTGTTCCTCGGGCTCTGGTTGTGTTCCTCGGGCTCTGGTTGTGTTCCTCGGGCTCCGGGTTTGTTCCTCGAGCTCTAGTTTTGTTCCTCAGGCCCTGGTTTTCTTCCTCGGGGTTTCCTTTTGTTCCTTGGGCTCTGATATTGTTCTTCGGGCTTTGGTTTTGTTCCTCGGGCTCTGTTTTTGTTCCTCGGGCTCTCCTTTTCTTCCTCGGCACCTGGTTTTGTTCCAAGAGCTCTAGTTTTCTTCCTCGGGCTCTGGTTTTCTTCCTCGGGCTCTGGTTTTTTTCCTCGAACTCTCGTTTTGTTCCTCGGGTTCTGATTTTGTTCCTTGAGCTCTGGTTATATTCCTCGGGCTCTGGTTGTGTTCCTCGGGCTCTGGTTCTGTTCCTCAGGCTCTGGTTTTGTTCATCAAGGTCTGGTTTTCTTCCTCGGGCTCTGTTTTTGTTCCTCGGGCTCTGGTTGTGTTCCTCGGGCTCTGGTTGTGTTCCACGGGCTCCGGGTTTGTTCCTCGAGCTCTGGTTTTGTTCCTCAGGCCCTGGTTTTCTTCCTCGGGGTTTCCTTTTGTTCCTTGGGCTCTGATATTGTTCTTCGGGCTTTGGTTTTGGTCCTCGGGCTCTGTTTTTATTCCTCGGGCTCTCCTTTTCTTCCTCGGCACCTGGTTTTGTTCCAAGAGCTCTAGTTTTCTTCCTCGGGCTCTGGTTTTCTTCCTCGGGCTCTGGTTTTCTTCCTTTGGCACTGGTTTTGTTCCTCGGGCTCTCGTTTTCTTCCTCGAACTCTCCTTTTGTTCCTCGGGTTCTGGTTTTGTTCCTCGAGCTCTGGTTTTATTCCTCGGGCTCTGGTTTTGTTCATCGAGGTCTGGTTTTCTTCCTAGGGCTCTGGTTGTGTTCCTCAAGGGCTAGTTTTGTTCCTCGGGCTCTGGATTTGTTTCTCGGTTTCTGGTTCGGTTCCTCGGGCCCTGGTTTTATTCCACGGGCTCTGGTTTTCTTCCTATGGCCCTCGTTTTGTTCTTCAGGCCTTCCTTTTTGTCCTTGGGCTCTGGTTTTGTTCCTCGAGCTCTGGTTTTATTCCTTGGGCACTGGTTATGTTCCTCGGGTTCTCGTTTTCTTCCTCGGGTTCTGGTTTTGTTCCTTGAGGTCTGGTTTTCTTCCTTGGGGTCTGGTTTTCTTCCCCGGGCTCTGGTTTTCTTCCTCAGGCTCTGCTTTTGTTGCTCGGGCTCTGGATTTCTTCCTTGAGCTCTCCTTTTCTTCTTCGGGCCCTAGTTTTGTTCCTCGGGCTCTGTTTTTGTTCCTCGGGCTCTGGTTGTGTTCCTCGGGCTCCGGGTTTGTTCCTCGAGCTCTAGTTTTGTTCCTCAGGCCCTGGTTTTCTTCCTCGGGGTTTCCTTTTGTTCCTTGGGCTCTGATATTGTTCTTCGGGCTTTGGTTTTGTTCCTCGGGCTCTGGTTTTGTTCCTCGGGCTCTCCTTTTCTTCCTCGGCATCTGGTTTTGTTCCAAGAGCTCTAGTTTTATTCCTCGGGCTCTGGTTTTCTTCCTCGGGCTCTGGTTTTATTCCTTTGGCACTGGTTTTGTTCCTCGGGCTCTCGTTTTCTTCATCGAACTCTCGTTTTGTTCCACAGGTTCTGGTTTTGTTCCTTGAGCTCTGGTTTTCTTCCTTGGGCTCTGGTTTTCTTCCTCGGGCTCTGGTTTTCTTCCTCGAGCTCTGGTTTTATTCCTCGGGCTCTGGTTTTGTTCATCGAGGTCTGGTTTTCTTCCTCGGGCTCTGGTTGTGTTCCTCGGGCTCTGGTTGTGTTCCTCGGGCTCTGGTTGTGTTCCTCGAGCTCTAGTTTTGTTCCTCAGGCCCTGGTTTTCTTCCTCCAGGTTTCCTTTTGTTCCTTGGGCTCTGATATTGTTCTTCGGGCTTTGGTTTTGGTCCTCGGGCTCTGTTTTTGTTCCTCGGGCTCTCCTTTTCTTCCTCGGCACCTGGTTTTGTTCCAAGAGCTCTAGTTTTCTTCCTCGGGCTCTGGTTTTCTTCCTCGGGCTCTGGTTTTCTTCCTTTGGCACTGGTTTTGTTCCTCGGGCTCTCGTTTTCTTCCTCGAACTCTCGTTTTGTTCCTCGGGTTCTGGTTTTGTTCCTTGAGCTCTGGTTTTATTCCTCGGGCTCTGGTTTTGTTCATCGAGGTCTGGTTTTCTTCCTCGGGCTCTGGTTGTGTTCCTCGGGCTCTGGTTCTGTTCCTCGGGCTCTGGTTTTGTTCATCGAGGTCTGGTTTTCTTCCTCGGGCTCTGGTTTTGTTCCTCAGGCTCTGGTTTTGTTCCTCGGGCTCTGGTTTTCTTCCTCGGACCCTGTTTCTTTACCTCGAGGGGTGGTTTTCTTCCTCGGGCTCTGGCTTGGTTCCTCAGGCCCTGGTTGTTTTCCTCGGGCTCTGGTTTTGTTCCTCGGGCTCTGGTTTTCTTCCTCGAGGGCTAGTTTTGTTCCTCGGGCTCTGGACTTGTTCCTCGGTTTCTGGTTCGGTTCCTCGGGCCCTGGTTTTATTCCATGGGCTCTGGTTTTCTTCCTATGGCCCTCGTTTTGTTCTTCAGGCCCTCCTTTTTGTCCTTGGGCTCTGGTTTTGTTCCTTGAGCTCTGGTTTTATTCCTTGCGCACTGGTTATGTTCCTCGGGCTCTCGTTTTCTTCCTCGGACTCTCGTTTTGTTCCTCAGATTCTGGTTTTGTTCCTTGAGATCTGGTTTTCTTCCTCGGGCTCTGTTTTTTTTCTCGGGCTCTGGTTTTCTTCCTCGGGCTCTGGTTTTCTTCCTCAGGCTCTGGTTTTGTTGCTCGGGCTCTGGATTTCTTCCTCGACCTCTCCTTTTCTTCTTTGAGCCCTAGTTTTGTTCCTCGGGCTCTGTTTTTGTTCCTCGGGCTCTCCTTTTCTTCCTCGGCACCTGGTTTTGTTCCAAGAGCTCTAGTTTTCTTCCTCAGGCTCTGGTTTTGTTGCTCGGGCTCTGGATTTCTTCCTTGAGCTCTCCTTTTCTTCTTCGGGCCCTAGTTTTGTTCCTCGGGCTCTGTTTTTGTTCCTCGGGCTCTGGTTGTGTTCCTCGGGCTCCGGGTTTGTTCCTCGAGCTCTAGTTTTGTTCCTCAGGCCCTGGTTTTCTTCCTCGGGGTTTCCTTTTGTTCCTTGGGCTCTGATATTGTTCTTCGGGCTTTGGTTTTGTTCTTCGGGCTCTGTTTTTGTTCCTCGGGCTCTGGTTTTCTTCCTCGGCACCTGGTTTTCTTCCAAGAGCTCTAGTTTTCTTCCTCGGGCTCTGGTTTTCTTCCTCGGGCTCTAGTTTTCTTCCTTTGGCACTGGTTTTGTTCCTCGGGCTCTCATTTTCTTCCTCGAACTCTCGTTTTGTACCTCGGGTTCTGGTTTTGTTCCTTGAGGTCTGGTTTTGTTCCTCGGGCTCTGGTTTTCTTCCTCGGACCCTGTTTCTTTACCTCGAGGGGTGGTTTTCTTCCTCGGGCTCTGGTTGTGTTCATCGAGGTCTGGTTTTCTTCCTCGGGCTCTGGTTGTGTTCCTCGGGCTCTGGTTCTGTTCCTCGGGCTCTGGTTTTGTTCATCGAGGTCTGGTTTTCTTCCTCGGGCTCTGGTTTTGTTCCTCAGGCTCTGGTTTTCTTCCTCGGACCCTATTTCTTTACCTCGAGGGGTGGTTTTGTTCCTCGGGCTCTGGCTTGGTTCCTCAGGCCCTGGTTGTTTTCCTCGGGCTCTGGTTTTGTTCCTCGGGCTCTGGTTTTGTTCCTCGAGGGCTAGTTTTGTTTCTCGGGCTCTGGATTTTTTCCTCGGTTTCTGGTTCGGTTCCTCGGGCCCTGGTTTTATTCCACGGGCTCTGGTTTTCTTCCTATGGCCCTCGTTTTGTTCTTCAGGCCTTCCTTTTTGTCCTTGGGCTCTGGTTATGTTCCTCGAGCTCTGGTTTTATTCCTTGGGCACTGGTTATGTTCCTCGGGCTCTCGTTTTCTTCCTCGGACTCTCGTTTTGTTCCTCGGGTTCTGGTTTTGTTCCTTGAGCTCTGGTTTTCTTCCTTGGGGTCTGGTTTTCTTCCTCGGGCTCTGGTTTTCTTCCTCAGGCTCTGGTTTTGTTGCTCGGGCTCTGGATTTCTTCCTCGAGCTCTCCTTTTCTTCTTCGGGCCCTAGTTTTTTTCCTCGGGCTCTGTTTTTGTTCCTCGGGCTCTGGTTGTATTCCTCGGGCTCCGGGTTTGTTCCTCGAGCTCCGGGTTTGTTCCTCGAGCTCTAGTTTTGTTCCTCAGGCCCTGGTTTTCTTCCTCGGGGTTTCCTTTTGTTCCTCGGGCTCTGTTTTTGTTCCTCGGGCTCTGGTTGTGTTCCTCGGGCTCTGATATTGTTCTTCGGGCTTTGGTTTTGTTCCTCGGGCTCTGTTTTTGTTCCTCAGGCCCTGGTTTTCTTCCTCGGGGTTTCCTTTTTTTTCCTTGGGCTCTTATATTGTTCTTCGGGCTTTGGTTTTGGTCCTCGGGCTCTGTTTTTGGTCCTTGGGCTCTCCTTTTCTTCCTCGGCACCTGGTTTTGTTCCAAGAGCTCTAGTTTTCTTCCTCGGGCTCTGGTTTTCTTCCTCGGGCTCTGGTTTTCTTCCTTTGGCACTGGTTTTGTTCCTCGGGCTCTCGTTTTCTTCCTCGAACTCTCGTTTTGTTCCTCGGGTTCTGGTTTTGTTCCTTGAGCTCTGGTTTTCTTCCTTGGGCTCTGGTTTTATTCCTCGGGCTCTGGTTTTCTTCCTCGGGCTCTGGTTTTCTTCCTCAGGCTCTGGTTTTGTTCCTCGGGCTCTGGTTTTCTTCCTCGGACCCTGTTTCTTTACCTCGAGGGGTGGTTTTGTTCCTCGGGCTCTGGTTGTGTTCATCGAGGTCTGGTTTTCTTCCTCGGGCTCTGGTTGTGTTCCTCGGGCTCTGGTTCTGTTCCTCGGGCTCTGGTTTTGTTCATCGAGGTCTGGTTTTCTTCCTCGGGCTCTGGTTTTGTTCCTCAGGCTCTGGTTTTGTTCCTCAGGCCCTGGTTTTCTTCCTCGGGGTTTCCTTTTGTTCCTTGGGCTCTGATATTGTTCTTCGGGCTTTGGTTTTGGTCCTCGGGCTCTGTTTTTATTCCTCGGGCTCTCCTTTTCTTCCTCGGCACCTGGTTTTGTTCCAAGAGCTCTAGTTTTCTTCCTCGGGCTCTGGTTTTCTTCCTCGGGCTCTGGTTTTCTTCCTTTGGCACTGGTTTTGTTCCTCGGGCTCTCGTTTTCTTCCTCGAACTCTCCTTTTGTTCCTCGGGTTCTGGTTTTGTTCCTCGAGCTCTGGTTTTATTCCTCGGGCTCTGGTTTTGTTCATCGAGGTCTGGTTTTCTTCCTCGGGCTCTGGTTGTGTTCCTCAAGGGCTAGTTTTGTTCCTCGGGCTCTGGATTTGTTTCTCGGTTTCTGGTTCGGTTCCTCGGGCCCTGGTTTTATTCCACGGGCTCTGGTTTTCTTCCTATGGCCCTCGTTTTGTTCTTCAGGCCTTCCTTTTTGTCCTTGGGCTCTGGTTTTGTTCCTCGAGCTCTGGTTTTATTCCTTGGGCACTGGTTATGTTCCTCGGGTTCTCGTTTTCTTCCTCGGGTTCTGGTTTTGTTCCTTGAGGTCTGGTTTTCTTCCTTGGGGTCTGGTTTTCTTCCCCGGGCTCTGGTTTTCTTCCTCAGGCTCTGCTTTTGTTGCTCGGGCTCTGGATTTCTTCCTTGAGCTCTCCTTTTCTTCTTCGGGCCCTAGTTTTGTTCCTCGGGCTCTGTTTTTGTTCCTCGGGCTCTGGTTGTGTTCCTCGGGCTCCGGGTTTGTTCCTCGAGCTCTAGTTTTGTTCCTCAGGCCCTGGTTTTCTTCCTCGGGGTTTCCTTTTGTTCCTTGGGCTCTGATATTGTTCTTCGGGCTTTGGTTTTGTTCCTCGGGCTCTGGTTTTGTTCCTCGGGCTCTCCTTTTCTTCCTCGGCACCTGGTTTTGTTCCAAGAGCTCTAGTTTTCTTCCTCGGGCTCTGGTTTTCTTCCTCGGGCTCTGGTTTTCTTCCTCGAACTCTCGTTTTGTTCCTCGGGTTCTGATTTTGTTCCTTGAGCTCTGGTTATATTCCTCGGGCTCTGGTTGTGTTCCTCGGGCTCTGGTTCTGTTCCTCAGGCTCTGGTTTTGTTCATCAAGGTCTGGTTTTCTTCCTCGGGCTCTGTTTTTGTTCTTCGGGCTTTGGTTTTGTTCCTCGGGCTCTGTTTTTGTTCCTCGGGCTCTCCTTTTCTTCCTCGGCACCTGGTTTTGTTCCAAGAGCTCTAGTTTTCTCCCTCGGGCTCTGGTTTTCTTCCTTTGGCACTGGTTTTATTCCTCGGGCTCTGGTTTTCTTCCTCGGACCCTGTTTCTTTACCTCGAGGGGTGGTTTTGTTCCTCGGGCTCTGGTTTTCTTCCTTTGGCACTGGTTTTATTCCTCGGGCTCTGGTTTTCTTCCTTGGACCCTGTTTCTTTACCTCGAGGGGTGGTTTTGTTCCTCGGGCTCTGGCTTGGTTCCTCAGGCTCTGGTTTTGTTCCTCGGGCTCTGGTTTTCTTCCTCGGACCCTGTTTCTTTACCTCGAGGGGTGGTTTTGTTCCTCGGGCTCTGGCTTGGTTCCTCAGGCCCTGGTTGTTTTCCTCGGGCTCTGGTTCTGTTCCTCGGGCTCTGGTTTTGTTCATCGAGGGCTTGTTTTCTTCCTCGGGCTCTGGTTTTGTTCCTCAGGCTCTGGTTTTCTTCCTCGGGCTCTGGTTTTCTTCCTCGGACCCTGTTTCTTTACCTCGAGGGGTGGTTTTGTTCCTCGGGCTCTGGCTTGGTTCCTCAGGCCCTGGTTGTTTTCCTCGGGCTCTGGTTTTGTTCCTCGAGCTCTGGTTTTGTTCCTCGAGGGCTAGTTTTGTTCCTCGGGCTCTGGATTTGTTCCTCGGTTTCTGGTTTTGTTCCTCGGGCCCTGGTTTTATTCCACGGGCTCTGGTTTTCTTCCTATGGCCCTCGTTTTGTTCTTCAGGCCTTCCTTTTTGTCCTTGGGCTCTGGTTTTTTTCCTCGAGCTCTGGTTTTATTCCTTGGGCACTGGTTATGTTCCTCGGGCTCTCGTTTTCTTCCTCGGACTCTCGTTTTGTTCCTCGGGTTCTGGTTTTGTTCCTTGAGGTCTGGTTTTCTTCCTCGGGCTCTGGTTTTCTTCCTCGGGCTCTGGTTTTCTTCCTCAGGCTCTGGTTTTGTTGCTCGGGCTCTGGATTTCTTCCTCGAGCTCTCCTTTTCTTCTTCGGGCCCTAGTTTTGTTCCTCGGGCTCTGTTTTTGTTCCTCGGGCTCTGGTTGTGTTCCTCGGGCTCTGGTTGTGTTCCTCGGGCTCCGGGTTTGTTCCTCGAGCTCTAGTTTTGTTCCTCAGGCCCTGGTTTTCTTCCTCGGGGTTTCCTTTTGTTCCTTGGGCTCTGATATTGTTCTTCGGGCTTTGGTTTTTTCCTCGGGCTCTGTTTTTGTTCCTCGGGCTCTCCTTTTCTTCCTCGGCACCTGGTTTTGTTCCAAGAGCTCTAGTTTTCTTCCTCGGGCTCTGGTTTTCTTCCTCGGGCTCTGGTTTTCTTCCTTTGGCACTGGTTTTATTCCTCGGGCTCTGGTTTTCTTCCTCGGACCCTGTTTCTTTACCTCGAGGGGTGGTTTTGTTCCTCGGGCTCTGGCTTGGTTCCTCAAGCCCTGGTTGTTTTCCTCGGGCTCTGGTTTTGTTCCTCGGGCTCTGGTTTTGTTCCTCGGGCTCTGGATTTGTTCCTCGGTTTCTGGTTCGGTTCCTCGGGCCCTGGTTTTATTCCATGGGCTCTGGTTTTCTTCCTATGGCCCTCGTTTTGTTCTTCAGGCCTTCCTTTTTGTCCTTGGGCTCTGGTTTTGTTCCTCGAGCTCTGGTTTTATTCCTTGGGCACTGGTTATGTTCGTCGGGCTCTCGTTTTCTTCCTCGGACTCTCGTTTTGTTCCTCGGGTTCTGGTTTTGTTCCTTGAGGTCTGGTTTTCTTCCTCGGGCTCTGGTTTTCTTCCTCGGGCTCTGGTTTTCTTCCTCGGGCTCTGGTTTTGTTGCTCGGGCTCTGGATTTCTTCCTCGAGCTCTCCTTTTCTTCTTCGGGCCCTAGTTTTGTTCCTCGGGCTCTGTTTTTGTTCCTCGGGCTCTGGTTGTGTTCCTCGGGCTCTGTTTGTGTTCCTCGGGCTCCGGGTTTGTTCCTCGAGCTCTAGTTTTGTTCCTCAGGCCCTGGTTTTCTTCCTCGGGGTTTCCTTTTGTTCCTTGGGCTCTGATATTGTTCTTCGGGCTTTGGTTTTGTTCCTCGGGCTCTGTTTTTGTTCCTCGGGCTCTCCTTTTCTTCCTCGGCACCTGGTTTTGTTCCAAGAGCTCTAGTTTTCTTCCTCGGACTCTGGTTTTCTTCCTCGGGCTCTGGTTTTCTTCCTTTGGCACTGGTTTTATTCCTCGGGCTCTGGTTTTCTTCCTCGGACCCTGTTTCTTTACCTCGAGGGGTGGTTTTGTTCCTCGGGCTCTGGCTTGGTTCCTCAGGCTCTGGTTTTCTTCCTCGGGCTCTGGTTTTCTTCCTCGGACCCTGTTTCTTTACCTCGAGGGGTGGTTTTGTTCCTCGGGCTCTGGCTTGGTTCCTCAGGCCCTGGTTGTTTTCCTCGGGCTCTGGTTTTGTTCCTCGGGCTCTGGTTTTCTTCCTCGAGGGCTAGTTTTGTTCCTCGGGCTCTGGATTTGTTCCTCGGTTTCTGGTTCGGTTCCTCGGGCCCTGGTTTTATTCCACGGGCTCTGGTTTTCTTCCTATGGCCCTCGTTTTGTTCTTCAGGCCTTCCTTTTTGTCCTTGGGCTCTGGTTTTCTTCCTCGAGCTCTGGTTTTATTCCTTGGGCACTGGTTATGTTCCTCGGGCTCTCGTTTTCTTCCTCGGACTCTCGTTTTGTTCCTCGGGTTCTGGTTTTGTTCCTTGAGGTCTGGTTTTCTTCCTCGGGCTCTGGTTTTCTTCCTCGGGCTCTGGTTTTCTTCCTCGGGTTCTGGATTTGTTGCTCGGGCTCTGGATTTCTTCCTCGAGCTCTCCTTTTCTTCTTTGGGCCCTAGTTTTGTTCCTCGGGCTCTGTTTTTGTTCCTCGGGCTCTGGTTGTGTTCCTCGGGCTCCGGGTTTGTTCCTCGAGCTCTAGTTTTGTTCCTCAGGCCCTGGTTTTCTTCCTCGGGGTTTCCTTTTGTTCCTTGGGCTCTGATATTGTTCTTCGGGCTTTGGTTTTGTTCCTCGGGCTCTGTTTTTGTTCCTCGGGCTCTCCTTTTCTTCCTCGGCACCTGGTTTTGTTCCAAAAGCTCTAGTTTTCTCCCTCGAGCTCTGGTTTTCTTCCTCGGGCTCTGGTTTTCTTCCTTTGGCACTGGTTTTATTCCTCGGGCTCTGGTTTTCTTCCTCGGACCCTGTTTCTTTACCTCGAGGGGTGGTTTTGTTCCTCGGGCTCTGGCTTGGTTCCTCAGGCTCTGGTTTTGTTCCTCGGGCTCTGGTTTTCTTCCTCGGACCCTGTTTCTTTACCTCGAGGGGTGGTTTTCTTCCTCGGGCTCTGGCTTGGTTCCTCAGGCCCTGGTTGTTTTCCTCGGGCTCTGGTTCTGTTCCTCGGCCTCTGGTTTTGTTCATCGAGGTCTTGTTTTCTTCCTCGGGCTCTGGTTTTGTTCCTCAGGCTCTGGTTTTCTTCCTCGGGCTCTGGTTTTCTTCCTCGGACCCTGTTTATTAACCTCGAGGGGTGGTTTTGTTCCTCGGGCTCTGGCTTGGTTCCTCAGGCCCTGGCTGTTTTCCTCGGGCTCTGGTTTTGTTCCTCGGGCTCTGGTTTTGTTGCTCGGGCTCTGGATTTCTTCCTCGAGCTCTCCTTTTCTTCTTCGGGCCCTAGTTTTCTTCCTCGGGCTCTGGTTTTCTTCCTCGGGCTCTGGTTTTGTTGCTCGGGCTCTGGATTTCTTCCTCGAGCTCTCCTTTTCTTCTTCGGGCCCTAGTTTTGTTCCTCGGGCTCTGTTTTTGTTCCTCGGGCCCCGGGTTTTTTCCTCGAGCTCTAGTTTTGTTCCTCAGGCCCTGGTTTTCTTCCTCGGGGTTTCCTTTTGTTCCTTGGGCTCTGATATTGTTCTTCGGGCTTTGGTTTTGTTCCTCGGGCTCTGTTTTTGTTCCTCGGGCTCTCCTTTTGTTCCTCGGCACCTGGTTTTGTTCCAAGAGCTCTAGTTTTCTTCCTCGGGCTCTGGTTTTCTTCCTCGGGCTCTGGTTTTCTTCCTTTGGCACTGGTTTTATTCCTCGGGCTCTGGTTTTCTTCCTCGGACCCTGTTTCTTTACCTCGAGGGGTGGTTTTGTTCCTCGGGCTCTGGCTTGGTTCCTCAGGCTCTGGTTTTATTCCTCGGGCTCTGGTTTTCTTCCTCGGACCCTGTTTCTTTACCTCGAGGGGTGGTTTTGTTCCTCGGGCTCTGGCTTGGTTCCTCAGGCCCTGGTTGTTTTCCTCGGGCTCTGGTTTTGTTCCTCGGGCTCTGGTTTTGTTCCTCGAGGGCTAGTTTTGTTCCTCGGGCTCTGTATTTGTTCCTCGGTTTCTGGTTCAGTTCCTCAGGCCCTGGTTTTCTTCCTCGGGGTTTCCTTTTGTTCCTTGGGCTCTGATATTGTTCTTCGGGCTTTGGTTTTGTTCCTCGGGCTCTGTTTTTGTTCCTCGGGCTCTCCTTTTCTTCCTCGGCACCTGGTTTTGTTCCAAGAGCTCTAGTTTTCTTCCTCGGGCTCTGGTTTTCTTCCTCGGGCTCTGGTTTTCTTCCTTTGGCACTGGTTTTGTTCCTCGGGCTCTCGTTTTCTTCCTCGAACTCTCGTTTTGTTCCTCGGGTTCTGGTTTTGTTCCTCGAGCTCTGGTTTTATTCCTCGGGCTCTGGTTTTCTTCCTCGGACCCTGTTTCTTTTTCTCGAGGGGTGGTTTTGTTCCTCGGGCTCTGGCTTGGTTCCTCAGGCTCTGGTTTTGTTCCTCGGGCTCTGGTTTTCTTCCTCGGACCCTGTTTCTTTACCTCGAGGGGTGGTTTTGTTCCTCGGGCTCTGGCTTGGTTCCTCAGGCCCTGGTTGTTTTCCTCGGGCTCTGGTTCTGTTCCTCGGGCTCTGGTTTTGTTCATCGAGGGCTTCTTTTCTTCCTCGGGCTCTGGTTTTGTTCCTCAGGCTCTGGTTTTCTTCCTCGGGCTCTGGTTTTCTTCCTCGGACCCTGTTTCTTTACCTGGAGGGGTGGTTTTGTTCCTCGGGCTCTGGCTTGGTTCCTCAGGCCCTGGTTGTTTTCCTCGGGCTCTGGTTGTGTTCCTCGGGATCTGGTTTTGTTCCTCGAGGGCTAGTTTTGTTCCTCGGGCTCTGGACTTGTTCCTTGGTTTCTGGTTCGGTTCCTCGGGCCTTGGTTTTATTCCATGGGCTCTGGTTTTCTTCCTATGGCCCTCGTTTTGTTCTTCAGGCCTTCCTTTTTGTCCTTGGGCTCTGGTTTTGTTCCTTGGGCACTGGTTATGTTCGTCGGGCTCTCGTTTTCTTCCTCGGACTCTCGTTTTGTTCCTCGGATTCTGGTTTTGTTCCTTGAGGTCTGGTTTTCTTCCTCGGGCTCTGGTTTTCTTCCTCGGGCTCTGGTTTTCTTCCTCGGGCTCTAGTTTTCTTCCTCAGGCTCTGGTTTTGTTGCTCGGGCTCGGATTTCTTCCTCGAGCTCTCCTTTTCTTCTTCGGGCCCTAGTTTTGTTCCTCGGGCTCTGTTTTTGTTCCTTGGGCTCTGGTTGTGTTCCTCGGGCTCCGGGTTTGTTCCTCG
The DNA here is from genome assembly GCF_964195595.1 of Calonectris borealis. NCBI lineage: Eukaryota > Metazoa > Chordata > Aves > Procellariiformes > Procellariidae > Calonectris > Calonectris borealis. The sequence continues at coordinate 721,628 of NW_027441469.1, read as the reverse complement.
AGCTCTAGTTTTGTTCCTCAGGCCCTGGTTTTCTTCCTCGGGGTTTCCTTTTGTTCCTTGGGCTCTGATATTGTTCTTCGGGCTTTGGTTTTGTTCCTCGGGCTCTGTTTTTGTTCCTCGGGCTCTCCTTTTCTTCCTCGGCACCTGGTTTTGTTCCAAGAGCTCTAGTTTTCTTCCTCGGGCTCTGGTTTTCTTCCTCGGGCTCTGGTTTTCTTCCTTTGGCACTGGTTTTGTTCCTCGGGCTCTCGTATTCTTCCTCGAACTTTCGTTTTGTTCCTCGGGTTCTGGTTTTGTTCCTCGAGCTCTGGTTTTATTCCTCGGGCTCTGGTTTTCTTCCTCGGACCCTGTTTCTTTTTCTCGAGGGGTGGTTTTGTTCCTCGGGCTCTGGCTTGGTTCCTCAGGCTCTGGTTTTGTTCCTCGGGCTCTGGTTTTCTTCCTCGGACCCTGTTTCTTTACCTCGAGGGGTGGTTTTGTTCCTCGGGCTCTGGCTTGGTTCCTCAGGCCCTGGTTGTTTTCCTCGGGCTCTGGTTCTGTTCCTCGGGCTCTGGTTTTGTTCATCGAGGGCTTCTTTTCTTCCTCGGGCTCTGGTTTTGTTCCTCAGGCTCTGGTTTTCTTCCTCGGGCTCTGGTTTTCTTCCTCGGACCCTGTTTCTTTACCTGGAGGGGTGGTTTTGTTCCGCGGGCTCTGGCTTGGTTCCTCAGGCCCTGGTTGTTTTCCTCGGGCTCTGGTTGTGTTCCTCGGGATCTGGTTTTGTTCCTCGAGGGCTAGTTTTGTTCCTCGGGCTCTGGACTTGTTCCTTGGTTTCTGGTTCGGTTCCTCGGGCCTTGGTTTTATTCCATGGGCTCTGGTTTTCTTCCTATGGCCCTCGTTTTGTTCTTCAGGCCTTCCTTTTTGTCCTTGGGCTCTGGTTTTGTTCCTCGAACTCTGGTTTTATTCCTTGGGCACTGGTTATGTTCCTCGGGCTCTCGTTTTCTTCCTCGGACTCTCGTTTTGTTCCTCGGGTTCTGGTTTTGTTTCTTGAGGTCTGGTTTTCTTCCTCGGGCTCTGGTTTTCTTCCTCGGGCTCTGGTTTTCTTCCTCGGGCTCTGGTTTTGTTGCTCGGGCTCTGGATTTCTTCCTCGAGCTCTCCTTTTCTTCTTCGGGCCCTAGTTTTGTTCCTCAGGCTCTGTTTTTGTTCCTCGGGCTCTGGTTGTGTTCCTCGGGCTCTGGTTGTGTTCCTCGGGCTCCGGATTTGTTCCTCGAGCTCTAGTTTTGTTCCTCAGGCCCTGGTTTTCTTCCTTGGGGTTTCCTTTTGTTCCTTGGGCTCTGATATTGTTCTTCGGGCTTTGGTTTTGTTCCTCGGGCTCTGTTTTTGTTCCTCGGGCTCTCATTTTCTTCCTCGGCACGTGGTTTTGTTCCAAGAGCTCTAGTTTTCTTCCTCGGGCTCTGGTTTTCTTCCTCGGGCTCTGGTTTTCTTCCTTTGGCACTGGTTTTGTTCCTCGGGCTCTCGTTTTCTTCCTCGAACTCTCGTTTTGTTCCTCGGGTTCTGGTTTTGTTCCTCGAGCTCTGGTTTTATTCCTCGGGCTCTGGTTTTCTTCCTCGGACCCTGTTTCTTTACCTCGAGGGGTGGTTTTGTTCCTCGGGCTCTGGCTTGGTTCCTCAGGCTCTGGTTTTGTTCCTCGGGCTCTGGTTTTCTTCCTCGGACCCTGTTTCTTTACCTCGAGGAGTGGTTTTGTTCCTCGGGCTCTGGCTTGGTTCCTCAGGCCCTGGTTGTTTTCCTCGGGCTCTGGTTCTGTTCCTCGGGCTCCGGTTTTGTTCATCGAGGGCTTGTTTTCTTCCTCGGGCTCTGGTTTTGTTCCTCAGGCTCTGGTTTTGTTCCTCGGGCTCTGGTTTTCTTCCTCGGACCCTGTTTCTTTACCTCGAGGGGTGGTTTTCTTCCTCGGGCTCTGGCTTGGTTCCTCAGGCCCTGGTTGTTTTCCTCGGGCTCTGGTTGTGTTCCTCGGGCTCTGGTTTTGTTCCTCGAGGGCTAATTTTGTTCCTCGGGCTCTGGACTTGTTCCTTGGTTTCTGGTTCGGTTCCTCGGGCCTTGGTTTTATTCCATGGGCTCTGGTTTTCTTCCTATGGCCCTCGTTTTGTTCTTCAGACCTTCCTTTTTGTCCTTGGGCTCTGGTTTTGTTCCTCGAACTCTGGTTTTATTCCTTGGGCACTGGTTATGTTCCTCGGGCTCTCGTTTTCTTCCTCGGACTCTCGTTTTGTTCCTCGGGTTCTGGTTTTGTTCCTTGAGGTCTGGTTTTCTTCCTCGGGCTCTGGTTTTCTTCCTCGGGCTCTGGTTTTCTTCCTCAGGCTCTGGTTTTGTTGCTCGGGCTCTGGATTTCTTCCTCGAGCTCTCCTTTTCTTCTTTGGGCCCTAGTTTTGTTCCTCAGGCTCTGTTTTTGTTCCTTGGGCTCTGGTTGTGTTCCTCGGGCTCCGGGTTTGTTCCCCGAGCTCTAGTTTTGTTCCTCAGGCCCTGGTTTTCTTCCTCGGGGTTTCCTTTTGTTCCTTGGGCTTTGATATTGTTCTTCGGGCTTTGGTTTTGGTCCTCGGGCTCTGTTTTTGTTCCTCGGGCTCTCCTTTTCTTCCTCGGCACCTGGTTTTGTTCCAAGAGCTCTAGTTTTCTTCCTCGGGCTCTGGTTTTCTTCCTCGGGCTCTGGTTTTCTTCCTTTGGCACTGGTTTTGTTCCTCGGGCTCCCGTTTTCTTCCTCGAACTCTCGTTTTGTTCCTCGGGTTCTGGTTTTGTTCCTTGAGGTCTGGTTTTCTTCCTCGGGCTCTGGTTTTCTTCCTCAGGCTCTGGTTTTGTTGCTCGGGCTCTGGATTTCTTCCTCGAGCTCTCCTTTTCTTCTTCGGGCCCTAGTTTTGTTCCTCGGGCTCTGTTTTTGTTCCTCGGGCTCTGCTTGTGTTCCTCGGGCTCTGGTTGTGTTCCTCGGGCTCCGGGTTTGTTCCTCGAGCTCTAGTTTTGTTCCTCAGGCCCTGGTTTTCTTCCTCGGGGTTTCCTTTTGTTCCTTGGGCTCTGATATTGTTCTTCGGGCTTTGGTTTTGTTCCTCGGGCTCTGTTTTTGTTCCTCGGGCTCTCCTTTTCTTCCTCGGCACCTGGTTTTGTTCCAAGAGCTCTAGTTTTCTTCCTCGGGCTCTAGTTTTCTTCCTCGGGCTCTGGTTTTCTTCCTTTGGTGCTGGTTTTGTTCCTCGGGCTCTCGTTTTCTTCCTCGAACTCTCGTTTTGTTCCTCGGGTTCTGGTTTTGTTCCTTGAGCTCTGGTTTTATTCCTCGGGCTCTGGTTTTGTTCATCGAGGTCTGGTTTTCTTCCTCGGGCTCTGGTTGTGTTCCTCGGGCTCTGGGTCTGTTCCTCGGGCTCTGGTTTTGTTCATCGAGGGCTTGTTTTCTTCCTCGGGCTTTGATTTTGTTCCTCAGGCTCTGGTTTTCTTCCTCGGGCTCTGGTTTTCTTCCTCGGACCCTGTTTCTTTACCTCGAGGGGTGGTTTTGTTCCTCGGGCTCTGGCTTGGTTCCTCAGGCCCTGGTTGTTTTCCTCGGGCTCTGGTTTTGTTCCTCGGGCTCTGGTTTTGTTCCTCGAGGGCTAGTTTTGTTCCTCGGGCTCTAGATTTGTTCCTCGGTTTCTGGTTCGGTTCCTCGGGCCCTGGTTTTATTCCACGGGCTCTGGTTTTCTTCCTATGGCCCTCGTTTTGTTCTTCAGGCCTTCCTTTTTGTCCTTGGGCTCTGGTTTTCTTCCTCGAGCTCTGGTTTTATTCCTTGGGCACTGGTTATGTTCCTCGGGCTCTCGTTTTCTTCCTCGGACTCTCGTTTTGTTCCTCGGGTTCTGGTTTTGTTCCTTGAGCTCTCGTTTTCTTCCTTGGGCTCTGGTTTTCTTCCTTGGGTTCTGGTTTTCTTCCTCGGGCTCTGGTTTTCTTCCTCAGGCTCTGGTTTTGTTGCTCGGGCTCTGGATTTCTTCCTCGAGCTCTCCTTTTCTTCTTCGGACCCTAGTTTTGTTCCTCGGGCTCTGTTTTTGTTCCTCGGGCTCTGTTTTTGTTCCTTGGGCTCTGGTTGTGTTCCTCGGGCTCCGGGTTTGTTCCTCGAGCTCTAGTTTTGTTCCTCAGGCCCTGGTATTCTTCCTCGGGGTTTCCTTTTGTTCCTTGGGCTTTGATATTGTTCTTCGGGCTTTGGTTTTGTTCCTCGGGCTCTGTTTTTGTTCCTCGGGCTCTCCTTATCTTCCTCGGCACCTGGTTTTGTTCCAAGAGCTCTAGTTTTCTTCCTCGGGCTCTGGTTTTCTTCCTCGGGCTCTGGTTTTCTTCCTTTGGAACTGGTTTTGTTCCTCGGGCTCTCGTTTTCTTCCTCGAACTCTCGTTTTGTTCCTCGGGTTCTGGTTTTGTTCCTTGAGGTCTGGTTTTCTTCCTCGGACTCTGGTTTTCTTCCTCAGGCTCTGGTTTTGTTGCTCCGCCTCTGGATTTCTTCCTCGAGCTCTCCTTTTCTTCTTCGGGCCCTAGTTTTGTTCCTCGGGCTCTGTTTTTGTTCCTCAGGCTCTGCTTGTGTTCCTCGGGCTCTGGTTGTGTTCCTCGGGCTCCGGGTTTGTTCCTCGAGCTCTAGTTTTGTTCCTCAGGCCCTGGTTTTCTTCCTCGGGGTTTCCTTTTTTTCCTTGGGCTCTGATATTGTTCTTCGGGCTCTGTCTTTGTTCCTCGGGCTCTCCTTTTCTTCCTCGGCACCTGGTTTTGTTCCAAGAGCTCTAGTTTTGTTCCTCAGGCTCTGGTTTTCTTCCTCGGGCTCTGGTTTTCTTCCTTTGGCACTGGTTTTGCTCCTCGGGCTCTCGTTTTCTTCCTCGAACTCACGTTTTGTTCCTCGGGCTCTGGCTTTGTTCCTTGAGCTCTCGTTTTCTTCCTTGGGCTCTGGTTTTCTTCCTTGGGTTCTGGTTTTCTTCCTCGGGCTCTGGTTTTCTTCCTCAGGCTCTGGTTTTGTTGCTCGGGCTCTGGATTTCTTCCTCGAGCTCTCCTTTTCTTCTTCGGGCCCTAGTTTTGTTCCTCGGGCTCTGTTTTTGTTCCTCGGGCTCTGGTTGTGTTCCTCGGGCTCCGGGTTTGTTCCTCGAGCTCTCGTTTTGTTCCTCAGGCCCTGGTTTTCTTCCTCGGGGTTTCCTTTTGTTCCTTGGGCTCTGATATTGTTCTTCGGGCTTTGGTTTTGTTCCTCGGGCTCTGTTTTTGTTCCTCGGGCTCTCCTTTTCTTCCTCGGCACCTGGTTTTGTTCCAAGAGCTCTAGTTTTCTTCCTCGGGCTCTGGTTTTCTTCCTCGGGCTCTGGTTTTCTTCCTTTGGCACTGGTTTTGTTCCTCGGGCTCTCGTTTTCTTCCTCGAACTCTCGTTTTGTTCCTCGGGTTCTGGTTTTGTTCCTTGAGGTCTGGTTTTCTTCCTCGGACTCTGGTTTTCTTCCTCGGGCTCTGGTTTTCTTCCTCAGGCTCTGGTTTTCTTCCTCAGGCTCTGGTTTTGTTGCTCGGGCTCTGGATTTCTTCCTCGAGCTCTCCTTTTCTTCTTCGGGCCCTAGTTTTGTTCCTCAGGCTCTGTTTTTGTTCCTCGGGCTCTGCTTGTGTTCCTCGGGCTCTGGTTGTGTTCCTCGGGCTCCGGGTTTGTTCCTCGAGCTCTCGTTTTGTTCCTCAGGCCCTGGTTTTCTTCCTCGGGGTTTCCTTTTGTTCCTTGGGCTCTGATATTGTTCTTCGGGCTTTGGTTTTGTTCCTCGGGCTCTCCTTTTCTTTCTCGGCACCTGGTTTTGTTCCAAGAGCTCTAGTTTTCTTCCTCGGGCTCTGGTTTTCTTCCTTGGGCTCTGGTTTTCTTCCTTTGGCACTGGTTTTGTTCCTCGGGCTCTCGTTTTCTTCCTCCAACTCTCGTTTTGTTCCTCGGGTTCTGGTTTTGTTCCTTGAGCTCTGGTTTTATTCCTCGGGCTCTGGTTTTGTTCATCGAGGTCTGGTTTTCTTCCTCGGGCTCTGGTTGTGTTCCTCGGGCTCTGGGTCTGTTCCTCGGGCTCTGGTTTTGTTCATCGAGGGCTTGTTTTCTTCCTCGGGCTCTGGTTTTGTTCCTCAGGCTCTGGTTTTCTTCCTCGGGCTCTGGTTTTCTTCCTCGGATCCTGTTTCTTTACCTCGAGGGGTGGTTTTGTTCCTCGGGCTCTGGCTTGGTTCCTCAGGCCCTGGTTTTTTTCCTCGGGCTCTGGTTTTGTTCCTCGGGCTCTGGTTTTGTTCCTTGAGGGCTAGTTTTGTTCCTCGGGCTCTGGATTTGTTCCTCGGTTTCTGGTTCGGTTCCTCGGGCCCTGGTTTTATTCCACGGGCTCTGGTTTTCTTCCTATGGCCCTCGTTTTGTTCTTCAGGCCTTCCTTTTTTTCCTTGGGCTCTGGTTTTCTTCATCGAGCTCTGGTTTTATTCCTTGGGCACTGGTTATGTTCCTCGGGCTCTCGTTTTCTTCTTCGGACTCTCGTTTTGTTCCTCGGGTTCTGGTTTTGTTCCTTGAGCTCTGGTTTTCTTCCTTGGGGTCTGGATTTCTTCCTCGGGCTCTGGTTTTCTTCCTCAGGCTCTGGTTTTGTTGCTCGGGCTCTGGATTTCTTCCTCGAGCTCTCCTTTTCTTCTTCGGGCCCTAGTTTTGTTCCTCGGGCTCTGGTTGTGTTCCTCGGGCTCCGGGTTTGTTCCTCGAGCTCTAGTTTTGTTCCTCAGGCCCTGGTTTTCTTCCTCGGGGTTTCCTTTTGTTCCTTGGGCTCTGATATTTTTCTTCGGGCTTTGGTTTTGTTCCTCGGGCTCTGTTTTTGTTCCTCGGGCTCTCCTTTTCTTCCTCGGCACCTGGTTTTGTTCCAAGAGCTCTAGTTTTCTTCCTCGGGCTCTGGTTTTCTTCCTCGGGCTCTGGTTTTATTCCTTTGGCACTGGTTTTGTTCCTCGGGCTCTCGTTTTCTTCCTCGAACTCTCGTTTTGTTCCTCGGGTTCTGGTTTTGTTCCTTGAGGTCTGGTTTTCTTCCTTGGGCTCTGGTTTTCTTCCTCGGGTCTGGTTTTCTTCCTCGGGCTCTGGTTTTCTTCCTCGGGCTCTGGTTTTCTTCCTCGGGCTCTGGTTTTGTTGCTCGGGCTCTGGATTTCTTCCTCGAGCTCTCCTTTTCTTCTTCGGGCCCTAGTTTTGTTCCTCGGGCTCTGGTTTTCTTCCTCGGACCCTGTTTCTTTACCTCGAGGGGTGGTTTTGTTCCTCGGGCTCTGGCTTGGTTCCTCAGGCCCTGGTTGTTTTCCTCGGGCTCTGGTTCTGTTCCTCGAGCTCTGGTTTTGTTCTTCGAGGGCTTCTTTTCTTCCTCGGGCTCTGGTTTTGTTCCTCAGTCTCTGGTTTTCTTCCTCGGGCTCTGGTTTTCTTCCTCGGACCCTGTTTCTTTACCTCGAGGGGTGGTTTTGTTCCTCAGGCTCTGGCTTGGTTCCTCAGGCCCTGGTTGTTTTCCTCGGGCTCTGGTTTTGTTCCTCGGGCTCTGGTTTTGTTCCTCGAGGGCTAGTTTTGTTCCTCGGGCTCTGGATTTGTTCCTCGGTTTCTGGTTCGGTTCCTCGGGCCCTGGTTTTATTCCACGGGCTCTGGTTTTCTTCCTATGTCCCTCGTTTTGTTCTTCAGGCCTTCCTTTTTGTCCTTGGGTTCTGGTTTTGTTCCTCGAGCTCTGGTTTTATTCCTTGGGCACTGGTTATGTTCATCGGGCTCTCGCTTTCTTCCTCGGACTCTCGTTTTGTTCCTCGGGTTCTGGTTTTGTTCCTTGAGGTCTGGTTTTCTTCCTCGGGCTCTGGTTTTCTTCCTCGGGCTCTGGTTTTCTTCCTCAGGCTCTGGTTTTGTTGCTCGGGCTCTGGATTTCTTCCTCGAGCTCTCCTTTTCTTCTTCGGACCCTAGTTTTGTTCCTCGGGCTCTGTTTTTGTTCCTCGGGCTCTGGTTGTGTTCCTCGGGCTCTGGTTGTGTTCCTCGGGCTCCGGGTTTGTTCCTCGAGCTCTAGTTTTGTTCCTCAGGCCCTGGTTTTCTTCCTCGGGGTTTCCTTTTGTTCCTTGGGCTCTGATATTGTTCTTCGGGCTCTGTTTTTGTTCCTCGGGCTCTCCTTTTCTTCCTCGGCACCTGGTTTTGTTCCAAGAGCTCTAGTTTTCTTCCTCGGGCTCTGGTTTTCTTCCTCGGGCTCTGGTTTTCTTCCTTTGGCACTGGTTTTGTTCCTCGGGCTCTCGTTTTCTTCCTCGAACTCTCGTTTTGTTCCTCGGGTTCTGGTTTTGTTCCTTGAGCTCTCGTTTTCTTCCTTGGGCTCTGGTTTTCTTCCTTGGGTTCTGGTTTTCTTCCTCGGGCTCTGGTTTTCTTCCTCAGGCTCTGGTTTTGTTGCTCGGGCTCTGGATTTCTTCCTCGAGCTCTCCTTTTCTTCTTCGGACCCTAGTTTTGTTCCTCGGGCTCTGTTTTTGTTCCTCGGGCTCTGGTTGTGTTCCTCGGGCTCTGGTTGTGTTCCTCGGGCTCCGGGTTTGTTCCTCGAGCTCTAGTTTTGTTCCTCAGGCCCTGGTTTTCTTCCTCGGGGTTTCCTTTTGTTGCTTGGGCTCTGATATTGTTCTTCGGGCTCTATCTTTGTTCCTCGGGCTCTCCTTTTCTTCCTCGGCACCTGGTTTTGTTCCAAGAGCTCTAGTTTTGTTCCTCAGGCTCTGGTTTTCTTCCTCGGGCTCTGGTTTTCTTCCTTTGGCACTGGTTTTGTTCCTCGGGCTCTCGTTTTCTTCCTCGAACTCTCGTTTTGTTCCTCGGGCTCTGGCTTTGTTCCTTGAGCTCTCGTTTTCTTCCTTGGGGTCTGGTTTTCTTCCTTGGGTTCTGGTTTTCTTCCTCGGGCTCTGGTTTTCTTCCTCAGGCTCTGGTTTTGTTGCTCGGGCTCTGGATTTCTTCCTTGAACTCTCCTTTTCTTCTTCGGGCCCTAGTTTTGTTCCTCGGGCTCTGTTTTTGTTCCTCGGGCTCTGGTTGTGTTCCTCGGGCCCTGGTTGAGTTCCTCGGGCTCCGGGTTTGTTCCTCGAGCTCTAGTTTTGTTCCTCAGGCCCTGGTTTTCTTCCTCGGGGTTTCCTTTTGTTCCTTGGGCTCTGATATTGTTCTTCGGGCTTTGGTTTTGTTCCTCGGGCTCTCCTTTTCTTCCTTGGCACCTGGTTTTGTTCCAAGAGCTCTAGTTTTGTTCCTCGGGCTCTGGTTTTCTTCCTCGGGCTCTGGTTTTCTTCCTTTGGCACTGGTTTTGTTCCTCGGGCTCTTGTTTTCTTCCTCGAACTCTCGTTTTGTTCCTTGGGCTCTGGTTTAGTTCCTCGAGGGCTAGTTTTGTTCCTCGGGCTCTGGATTTGTTCCTCGGTTTCTGGTTCGGTTCCTCGGGCCCTGGTTTTATTCCATGGGCTCTGGCTTTCTTCCTATGGCCCTTGTTGTGTTCTTCAGGCCTTCCTTTTTGTCCTTGGGCTCTGGTTTTGTTCCTCGAGCTCTGGTTTTATTCCTTGGGCACTGGTTATGTTCCTCGGGCTCTCGTTTTCTTCCTCGGACTCTCGTTTTGTTCCTCGGGTTCTGGTTTTGTTCCTTGAGGTCTGGTTTTCTTCCTCGGGCTCTGGTTTTCTTCCTCGGGCTCTGGTTTTCTTCCTCGGGCTCTGTTTTTCTTCCTCAGGCTCTGGTTTTGTTGCTCGGGCTCTGGATTTCTTCCTCGAGCTCTCCTTTTCTTCTTCGGGCCCTAGTTTTGTTCCTCGGGCTCTGTTTTTGTTCCTCGGGCTCTGGTTGTGTTCCTCGGGCTCCGGGTTTGTTCCTCGAGCTCTAGTTTTGTTCCTCAGGCCCTGGTTTTCTTCCTCGGGGTTTCCTTTTGTTCCTTGGGCTCTGATATTGTTCTTCGGGCTTTGGTTTTGTTCCTCGGGCTCTGTTTTTGTTCCTCGGGCTCTCCTTTTCTTCCTCGGCACCTGGTTTTGTTCCAAGAGCTCTAGTTTTCTTCCTCGGGCTCTGGTTTTCTTCCTCGGGCTCTGGTTTTCTTCCTTTGGCACTGGTTTTGTTCCTCGGGCTCTCGTTTTCTTCCTCGAACTCTCGTTTTGTTCCTCGGGTTCTGGTTTTGTTCCTCGAGCTCTGGTTTTATTCCTCGGGCTCTGGTTTTGTTCCTCGGGCTCTGGCTTGGTTCCTCAGGCTCTGGTTTTGTTCCTCGGGCTCTGGTTTTCTTCCTCGGACCCTGTTTCTTTACCTCGAGGGGTGGTTTTGTTCCTCGGGCTCTGGCTTGGTTCCTCAGGCCCTGGTTGTTTTCCTCGGGCTCTGGTTCTGTTCCTCGGGCTCTGGTTTTGTTCATCGAGGGCTTGTTTTCTTCCTCGGGCTCTGGTTTTGTTCCTCAGGCTCTGGTTTTCTTCCTCGGGCTCTGGTTTTCTTCCTCGGACCCTGTTTCTTTACCTCGAGGGGTGGTTTAGTTCCTCGGGCTCTGGCTTGGTTCCTCAGGCCCTGGTTGTTTTCCTCGGGCTCTGGTTTTGTTCCTCGGGCTCTGGTTTTGTTCCTCGAGGGCTAGTTTTGTTCCTCGGGCTCTGGATTTGTTCCTCGGTTTCTGGTTCGGTTCCTCGGGCCCTGGTTTTATTCCATGGGCTCTGGTTTTCTTCCTATGGCCCTCGTTTTGTTCTTCAGGCCTTCCTTTTTGTCCGTGGGCTCTGGTTTTGTTCCTTGAGCTCTGCTTTTATTCCTTGGGCACTGGTTATGTCCCTCGGGCTCTCGTTTTCTTCCTCGGACTCTCGTTTTGTTCCTCGGGTTCTGGTTTTGTTCCTTGAGGTCTGGTTTTCTTCCTCGGGCTCTGGTTTTCTTCCTCGGGCTCTGGTTTTCTTCCTCGGGCTCTGTTTTTCTTCCTCAGGCTCTGGTTTTGTTGCTCGGGCTCTGGATTTCTTCCTCGAGCTCTCCTTTTCTTCTTCGGGCCCTAGTTTTGTTCCTCGGGCTCTGTTTTTGTTCCTCGGGCTCTGGTTGTGTTCCTTGGGCTCCGGGTTTGTTCCTCGAGCTCTAGTTTTGTTCCTCAGGCCCTGGTTTTCTTCCTCGGGGTTTCCTTTTGTTCCTTGGGCTCTGATATTGTTCTTCGGGCTTTGGTTTTGTTCCTCGGGCTCTGTTTTTGTTCCTCGGGCTCTCCTTTTCTTCCTCGGCACCTGGTTTTGTTCCAATTGTCTAGTTTTCTTCCTCAGGCTCTGGTTTTGTTGCTCGTGCTCTGGATTTCTTCCTTGAGCTCTCCTTTTCTTCTTCGGGCCCTAGTTTTGTTCCTCGGACTCTGTTTTTGTTCCTCGGGCTCTGGTTGTGTTCCTCGGGCTCTGGTTGTGTTCCTCGGGCTCCGGGTTTGTTCCTCGAGCTCTAGTTTTGTTCCTCAGGCCCTGGTTTTCTTCCTCGGGGTTTCCTTTTGTTCCTCGGGCTCTGTTTTTGTTCCTCGGGCTCTGGTTGTGTTCCTCGGGCTCTGGTTGTGTTCCTCGGGCTCCGGGTTTGTTCCTCGAGCTCTGGTTTTGTTCCTCAGGCCCTGGTTTTCTTCCTCGGGGTTTCCTTTTGTTCCTTGGGCTCTGATATTGTTCTTCGGGCTTTGGTTTTGGTCCTCGGGCTCTGTTTTTATTCCTCGGGCTCTCCTTTTCTTCCTCGGCACCTGGTTTTGTTCCAAGAGCTCTAGTTTTCTTCCTCGGGCTCTGGTTTTCTTCCTCGGGCTCTGGTTTTATTCCTTTGGCACTGGTTTTGTTCCTCGGGCTCTCGTTTTCTTCCTCGAACTCTCCTTTTGTTCCTCGGGTTCTGGTTTTGTTCCTCGAGCTCTGGTTTTATTCCTCGGGCTCTGGTTTTGTTCATCGAGGTCTGGTTTTCTTCCTCGGGCTCTGGTTGTGTTCCTCAAGGGCTAGTTTTGTTCCTCGGGCTCTGGATTTGTTTCTCGGTTTCTGGTTCGGTTCCTCGGGCCCTGGTTTTATTCCACGGGCTCTGGTTTTCTTCCTATGGCCCTCGTTTTGTTCTTCAGGCCTTCCTTTTTGTCCTTGGGCTCTGGTTTTGTTCCTCGAGCTCTGGTTTTATTCCTTGGGCACTGGTTATGTTCCTCGGGCTCTCGTTTTCTTCCTCGGGTTCTGGTTTTGTTCCTTGAGGTCTGGTTTTCTTCCTTGGGGTCTGGTTTTCTTCCCCGGGCTCTGGTTTTCTTCCTCAGGCTCTGGTTTTGTTGCTCGGGCTCTGGATTTCTTCCTTGAGCTCTCCTTTTCTTCTTCGGGCCCTAGTTTTGTTCCTCGGGCTCTGTTTTTGTTTCTCGGGCTCTGGTTGTGTTCCTCGGGCTCCGGGTTTGTTCCTCGAGCTCTAGTTTTGTTCCTCAGGCCCTGGTTTTCTTCCTCGGGGTTTCCTTTTGTTCCTTGGGCTCTGATATTGTTCTTCGGGCTTTGGTTTTGTTCCTCGGGCTCTGGTTTTGTTCCTCGGGCTCTCCTTTTCTTCCTCGGCATCTGGTTTTGTTCCAAGAGCTCTAGTTTTCTTCCTCGGGCTCTGGTTTTCTTCCTCAGGCTCTGGTTTTATTCCTTTGGCACTGGTTTTGTTCCTCGGGCTCTCGTTTTCTTCATCGAACTCTCGTTTTGTTCCTCGGGTTCTGGTTTTGTTCCTTGAGCTCTGGTTTTATTCCTCGGGCTCTGGTTTTGTTCATCGAGGGCTTGTTTTCTTCCTCGGGCTCTGGTTTTGTTCCTCAGGGTCTGGTTTTGTTCCTCGGGCTCTGGTTTTCTTCCTCGGACCCTGTTTCTTTACCTCGAGGGGTGGTTTTCTTCCTCGGGCTCTGGCTTGGTTCCTCAGGCCCTGGTTGTTTTCCTCGGGCTCTGGTTTTGTTCCTCGGGCTCTGGTTTTGTTCCTCGAGGGCTAGTTTTGTTCCTCGGGCTCTGGACTTGTTCCTCGGTTTCTGGTTCGGTTCCTCGGGCCCTGGTTTTATTCCACGGGCTCTGGTTTTCTTCCTATGGCCCTCGTTTTGTTCTTCAGGCCCTCCTTTTTGTCCTTGGGCTCTGGTTTTGTTCCTTGAGCTCTGGTTTTATTCCTTGCGCACTGGTTATGTTCCTCGGGCTCTCGTTTTCTTCCTCGGACTCTCGTTTTGTTCCTCGGGTTCTGGTTTTGTTCCTTGAGGTCTGGTTTTCTTCCTCGGGCTCTGGTTTTTTCCTCGGGCTCTGGTTTTCTTCCTCGGGCTCTGGTTTTCTTCCTCAGGCTCTGGTTTTGTTGCTCGGGCTCTGGATTTCTTCCTGGAGCTCTCCTTTTCTTCTTCGGGCCCTAGTTTTGTTCCTCGGGCTCTGTTTTTGTTCCTCAGGCTCTGGTTGTGTTCCTTGGGCTCCGGGTTTGTTCCTCGAGCTCTAGTTTTGTTCCTCAGGCCCTGGTTTTCTTCCTCGGGGTTTCCTTTTGTTCCTTGGGCTCTGATATTGTTCTTCGGGCTTTGGTTTTGTTCCTCGGGCTCTGTTTTTGTTCCTCGGGCTCTCCTTTTCTTCCTCGGCACCTGGTTTTGTTCCAAGAGCTCTAGTTTTCTTCCTCAGGCTCTGGTTTTGTTGCTCGGGCTCTGGATTTCTTCCTTGAGCTCTCCTTTTCTTCTTCGGGCCCTAGTTTTGTTCCTCGGGCTCTGTTTTTGTTCCTCGGGCTCTGGTTGTGTTCCTCGGGCTCCGGGTTTGTTCCTCGAGCTCTAGTTTTGTTCCTCAGGCCCTGGTTTTCTTCCTCGGGGTTTCCTTTTGTTCCTTGGGCTCTGATATTGTTCTTCGGGCTTTGGTTTTGTTCCTCGGGCTCTGTTTTTGTTCCTCGGGCTCTCCTTTTCTTCCTCGGCACCTGGTTTTGTTCCAAGAGCTCTAGTTTTCTTCCTCGGGCTCTGGTTTTCTTCCTCGGGCTCTGGTTTTCTTCCTCGAACTCTCGTTTTGTTCCTCGGGTTCTGATTTTGTTCCTTGAGCTCTGGTTATATTCCTCGGGCTCTGGTTGTGTTCCTCGGGCTCTGGTTCTGTTCCTCGGGCTCTGGTTTTGTTCATCAAGGTCTGGTTTTCTTCCTCGGGCTCTGTTTTTGTTCCTCGGGCTCTGGTTGTGTTCCTCGGGCTCTGGTTGTGTTCCTCGGGCTCCGGGTTTGTTCCTCGAGCTCTGGTTTTGTTCCTCAGGCCCTGGTTTTCTTCCTCGGGGTTTCCTTTTGTTCCTTGGGCTCTGATATTTTTCTTCGGGCTTTGGTTTTGTTCCTCGGGCTCTGTTTTTGTTCCTCGGGCTCTCCTTTTCTTCCTCGGCACCTGGTTTTGTTCCAAGAGCTCTAGTTTTCTTCCTCGGGCTCTGGTTTTCTTCCTCGGGCTCTGGTTTTCTTCCTTTGGCACTGGTTTTGTTCCTCGGGCTCTCGTTTTCTTCCTCGAACTCTCGTTTTGTTCCTCGGGTTCTGGTTTTGTTCCTCGAGCTCTGGTTTTATTCCTCGGGCTCTGGTTTTGTTCATCAAGGTCTGGTTTTCTTCCTCGGGCTCTGGTTGTGTTCCTCAAGGGCTAGTTTTGTTCCTCGGGCTCTGGATTTGTTTCTCGGTTTCTGGTTCGGTTCCTCGGGCCCTGGTTTTATTCCACGGGCTCTGGTTTTCTTCCTATGGCCCTCGTTTTGTTCTTCAGGCCTTCCTTTTTGTCCTTGGGCTCTGGTTTTGTTCCTCGAGCTCTGGTTTTATTCCTTGGGCACTGGTTATGTTCCTTGGGCTCCCGTTTTCTTCCTCGGACTCTCGTTTTGTTCCTTGAGGTCTGGTTTTCTTCCTTGGGGTCTGGTTTTCTTCCTCGGGCTCTGGTTTTCTTCCTCAGGCTCTGGTTTTGTTGCTCGGGCTCTGGATTTCTTCCTTGAGCTCTCCTTTTCTTCTTCGTGCCCTAGTTTTGTTCCTCGGGCTCTGTTTTTGTTCCTCGGGGTCTGGTTGTGTTCCTTGGGCTCCGGGTTTGTTCCTCGAGCTCTAGTTTTGTTCCTCAGGCCCTGGTTTTCTTCCTCGGGGTTTCCTTTTGTTCCTTGGGCTCTGATATTGTTCTTCGGGCTTTGGTTTTGGTCCTCGGGCTCTGTTTTTGTTCCTCGTGCTCTCCTTTTCTTCCTCGGCATCTGGTTTTGTTCCAAGAGCTCTAGTTTTCTTCCTCGGGCTCTGGTTTTCTTCCTCGGGCTCTGGTTTTCTTCCTTTGGCACTGGTTTTGTTCCTCGGGCTCTCGTTTTCTTCCTCGAACTCTCGTTTTGTTCCTCAGGTTCTGGTTTTGTTCCTTGAGCTCTGGTTTTCTTCCTTGGGCTCTGGTTTTCTTCCTCAGGCTCTGGTTTTCTTCCTCGAGCTCTGGTTTTATTCCTCGGGCTCTGGTTTTGTTCTTCGAGGTCTGGTTTTCTTCCTCGGGCTCTGGTTGTGTTCCTCGGGCTCTGGTTGTGTTCCTCGGGCTCCGGGTTTGTTCCTCGAGCTCTAGTTTTGTTCCTCAGGCCCTGGTTTTCTTCCTCCGGGTTTCCTTTTGTTCCTTGGGCTCTGATATTGTTCTTCGGGCTTTGGTTTTGGTCCTCGGGCTCTGTTTTTGTTCCTCGGGCTCTCCTTTTCTTCCTCGGCACCTGGTTTTGTTCCAAGAGCTCTAGTTTTCTTCCTCGGGCTCTGGTTTTCTTCCTCGGGCTCTGGTTTTCTTCCTTTGGCACTGGTTTTGTTCCTCGGGCTCTCGTTTTCTTCCTCGAACTCTCGTTTTGTTCCTCGGGTTCTGGTTTTGTTCCTTGAGCTCTGGTTTTATTCCTCGGGCTCTGGTTTTGTTCATCGAGGTCTGGTTTTCTTCCTCGGGCTCTGGTTGTGTTCCTCGGGCTCTGGTTCTGTTCCTCGGGCTCTGGTTTTGTTCATCGAGGTCTGGTTTTCTTCCTCGGGCTCTGGTTTTGTTCCTCAGGCTCTGGTTTTGTTCCTCGGGCTCTGGTTTTCTTCCTCGGACCCTGTTTCTTTACCTCGAGGGGTGGTTTTCTTCCTCGGGCTCTGGCTTGGTTCCTCAGGCCCTGGTTGTTTTCCTCGGGCTCTGGTTTTGTTCCTCGGGCTCTGGTTTTGTTCCTCGAGGGCTAGTTTTGTTCCTCGGGCTCTGGACTTGTTCCTCGGTTTCTGGTTCGGTTCCTCGGGCCCTGGTTTTATTCCATGGGCTCTGGTTTTCTTCCTATGGCCCTCGTTTTGTTCTTCAGGCCTTCCTTTTTGTCCTTGGGCTCTGGTTTTGTTCCTTGAGCTCTGGTTTTATTCCTTGCGCACTGGTTATGTTCCTCGGGCTCTCGTTTTCTTCCTCGGACTCTCGTTTTGTTCCTCGGGTTCTGGTTTTGTTCCTTGAGGTCTGGTTTTCTTCCTCGGGCTCTGGTTTTTTCCTCGGGCTCTGGTTTTCTTCCTCGGGCTCTGGTTTTCTTCCTCAGGCTCTGGTTTTGTTGCTCGGGCTCTGGATTTCTTCCTCGAGCTCTCCTTTTATTCTTCGGGCCCTAGTTTTGTTCCTCGGGCTCTGTTTTTGTTCCTCGGGCTCTGGTTGTGTTCCTTGGGCTCCGGGTTTGTTCCTCGAGCTCTAGTTTTGTTCCTCAGGCCCTGGTTTTCTTCCTCGGGGTTTCCTTTTGTTCCTTGGGCTCTGATATTGTTCTTCGGGCTTGGGTTTTGTTCCTCGGCCTCTGTTTTTGTTCCTCGGGCTCTCCTTTTCTTCCTCGGCACCTGGTTTTGTTCCAAGAGCTCTAGTTTTCTTCCTCAGGCTCTGGTTTTGTTGCTCGGGCTCTGGATTTCTTCCTTGAGCTCTCCTTTTCTTCTTCGGGCCCTAGTTTTGTTCCTCGGGCTCTGTTTTTGTTCCTCGGGCTCTGGTTGTGTTCCTCGGGCTCTGGTTGTGTTCCTCGGGCTCCGGGTTTGTTCCTCGAGCTCTAGTTTTGTTCCTCAGGCCCTGGTTTTCTTCCTCGGGGTTTCCTTTTGTTCCTTGGGCTCTGATATTGTTCTTCGGGCTTTGGTTTTGTTCCTCGGGCTCTGTTTTTGTTCCTCGGGCTCTCCTTTTCTTCCTCGGCACCTGGTTTTGTTCCAAGAGCTCTAGTTTTCTTCCTCGGGCTCTGGTTTTCTTCCTTGGGCTCTGGTTTTCTTCCTCGAACTCTCGTTTTGTTCCTCGGGTTCTGATTTTGTTCCTTGAGCTCTGGTTATATTCCTCGGGCTCTGGTTGTGTTCCTCGGGCTCTGGTTCTGTTCCTCGGGCTCTGGTTTTGTTCATCAAGGTCTGGTTTTCTTCCTCGGGCTCTGTTTTTGTTCCTCGGGCTCTGGTTGTGTTCCTCGGGCTCTGGTTGTGTTCCTTGGGCTCCGGGTTTGTTCCTCGAGCTCTAGTTTTGTTCCTCAGGCCCTGGTTTTCTTCCTCGGGGTTTCCTTTTGTTCCTTGGGCTCTGATATTGTTCTTCGGGCTTTGGTTTTGGTCCTCGGGCTCTGGTTTTGTTCCTCGGGCTCTCCTTTTCTTCCTCGGGTTCTGGTTTTGTTCCAAGAGCTCTAGTTTTCTTCCTCGGGCTCTGGTTTTCTTCCTCGGGCTCTGGTTTTATTCCTTTGGCACTGGTTTTGTTCCTCGGGCTCTCGTTTTCTTCATCGAACTGTCGTTTTGTTCCTCAGGTTCTGGTTTTGTTCCTTGAGCTCTGGTTTTCTTCCTTGGGCTCTGGTTTTCTTCCTCAGGCTCTGGTTTTCTTCCTCGAGCTCTGGTTTTATTCCTCGGGCTCTGGTTGTGTTCCTCGGGCTCTGGTTGTGTTCCTCGGGCTCTGGTTGTGTTCCTCGAGCTCTAGTTTTGTTCCTCAGGCCCTGGTTTTCTTCCTCCGGGTTTCCTTTTGTTCCTTGGGCTCTGATATTGTTCTTCGGGCTTTGGTTTTGGTCCTCGGGCTCTGTTTTTGTTCCTCGGGCTCTCCTTTTCTTCCTCGGCACCTGGTTTTGTTCCAAGAGCTCTAGTTTTCTTCCTCGGGCTCTGGTTTTCTTCCTCGGGCTCTGGTTTTCTTCCTTTGGCACTGGTTTTGTTCCTCGGGCTCTCGTTTTCTTCCTCGAACTCTCGTTTTGTTCCTCGGGTTCTGGTTTTGTTCCTTGAGCTCTGGTTTTATTCCTCGGGCTCTGGTTTTGTTCATCGAGGTCTGGTTTTCTTCCTCGGGCTCTGGTTGTGTTCCTCGGGCTCTGGTTCTGTTCCTCGGGCTCTGGTTTTGTTCATCGAGGTCTGGTTTTCTTCCTCGGGCTCTGGTTTTGTTCCTCAGGCTCTGGTTTTCTTCCTCGGGCTCTGGTTTTCTTCCTCGGACCCTGTTTCTTTACCTCGAGGGGTGGTTTTCTTCCTCGGGCTCTGGCTTGGTTCCTCAGGCCCTGGTTGTTTTCCTCGGGCTCTGGTTTTGTTCCTCGGGCTCTGGTTTTGTTCCTCGAGGGCTAGTTTTGTTCCTCGGGCTCTGGACTTGTTCCTCGGTTTCTGGTTCGGTTCCTCGGGCCCTGGTTTTATTCCACGGGCTCTGGTTTTCTTCCTATGGCCCTCGTTTTGTTCTTCAGGCCCTCCTTTTTGTCCTTGGGCTCTGGTTTTGTTCCTTGAGCTCTGGTTTTATTCCTTGCGCACTGGTTATGTTCCTCGGGCTCTCGTTTTCTTCCTCGGACTCTCGTTTTGTTCCTCGGGTTCTGGTTTTGTTCCTTGAGGTCTGGTTTTCTTCCTCGGGCTCTGGTTTTTTCCTCGGGCTCTGGTTTTCTTCCTCGGGCTCTGGTTTTCTTCCTCAGGCTCTGGTTTTGTTGCTCGGGCTCTGGATTTCTTCCTCGAGCTCTCCTTTTCTTCTTCGGGCCCTAGTTTTGTTCCTCGGGCTCTGTTTTTGTTCCTCGGGCTCTGGTTGTGTTCCTCGGGCTCCGGGTTTGTTCCTCGAGCTCTAGTTTTGTTCCTCAGGCCCTGGTTTTCTTCCTCGGGGTTTCCTTTTGTTCCTTGGGCTCTGATATTGTTCTTCGGGCTTTGGTTTTGTTCCTCGGGCTCTGTTTTTGTTCCTCGTGCTCTCCTTTTCTTCCTCGGCATCTGGTTTTGTTCCAAGAGCTCTAGTTTTCTTCCTCGGGCTCTGGTTTTCTTCCTCGGGCTCTGGTTTTATTCCTTTGGCACTGGTTTTGTTCCTCGGGCTCTCGTTTTCTTCATCGAACTCTCGTTTTGTTCCTCAGGTTCTGGTTTTGTTCCTTGAGCTCTGGTTTTCTTCCTTGGGCTCTGGTTTTCTTCCTCAGGCTCTGGTTTTCTTCCTCGAGCTCTGGTTTTATTCCTCGGGCTCTGGTTTTGTTCATCGAGGTCTGGTTTTCTTCCTCGGGCTCTGGTTGTGTTCCTCGGGCTCTGGTTGTGTTCCTCGGGCTCTGGTTGTGTTCCTCGAGCTCTAGTTTTGTTCCTCAGGCCCTGGTTTTCTTCCTCCGGGTTTCCTTTTGTTCCTTGGGCTCTGATATTGTTCTTCGGGCTTTGGTTTTGGTCCTCGGGCTCTGTTTTTGTTCCTCGGGCTCTCCTTTTCTTCCTCGGCACCTGGTTTTGTTCCAAGAGCTCTAGTTTTCTTCCTCGGGCTCTGGTTTTCTTCCTCGGGCTCTGGTTTTCTTCCTTTGGCACTGGTTTTGTTCCTCGGGCTCTCGTTTTCTTCCTCGAACTCTCGTTTTGTTCCTCGGGTTCTGGTTTTGTTCATCGAGGTCTGGTTTTCTTCCTCGGGCTCTGGTTGTGTTCCTCGGGCTCTGGTTTTATTCTTCGGGCTCTGGTTTTGTTCATCGAGGTCTGGTTTTCTTCCTCGGGCTCTGGTTTTGTTCCTCAGGCTCTGGTTTTGTTCCTCGGGCTCTGGTTTTCTTCCTCGGACCCTGTTTCTTTACCTCGAGGGGTGGTTTTCTTCCTCGGGCTCTGGCTTGGTTCCTCAGGCCCTGGTTGTTTTCCTCGGGCTCTGGTTTTGTTCCTCGGGCTCTGGTTTTGTTCCTCGAGGGCTAGTTTTGTTCCTCGGGCTCTGGACTTGTTCCTCGGTTTCTGGTTCGGTTCCTCGGGCCCTGGTTTTATTCCACGGGCTCTGGTTTTCTTCCTATGGCCCTCGTTTTGTTCTTCAGGCCCTCCTTTTTGTCCTTGGGCTCTGGTTTTGTTCCTTGAGCTCTGGTTTTATTCCTTGCGCACTGGTTATGTTCCTCGGGCTCTCGTTTTCTTCCTCGGACTCTCGTTTTGTTCCTCGGGTTCTGGTTTTGTTCCTTGAGGTCTGGTTTTCTTCCTCGGGCTATGGTTTTTTCCTCGGGCTCTGGTTTTCTTCCTCGGGCTCTGGTTTTCTTCCTCAGGCTCTGGTTTTGTTGCTCGGGCTCTGGATTTCTTCCTCGAGCTCTCCTTTTCTTCTTAGGGCCCTAGTTTTGTTCCTCGGGCTCTGTTTTTGTTCCTCGGGCTCTGGTTGTGTTCCTTGGGCTCCGGGTTTGTTCCTCGAGCTCTAGTTTTGTTCCTCAGGCCCTGGTTTTCTTCCTCGGGGTTTCCTTTTGTTCCTTGGGCTCTGATATTGTTCTTCGGGCTTTGGTTTTGTTCCTCGGGCTCTGTTTTTGTTCCACGGGCTCTCCTTTTCTTCCTCGGCATCTGGTTTTGTTCCAAGAGCTCTAGTTTTCTTCCTCGGGCTCTGGTTTTCTTCCTCGGGCTCTGGTTTTATTCCTTTGGCACTGGTTTTGTTCCTCGGGCTCTCGTTTTCTTCATCGAACTCTCGTTTTGTTCCTCAGGTTCTGGTTTTGTTCCTTGAGCTCTGGTTTTCTTCCTTGGGCTCTGGTTTTCTTCCTCAGGCTCTGGTTTTCTTCCTCGAGCTCTGGTTTTCTTCCTCGGGCTCTGGTTGTGTTCCTCGGGCTCTGGTTGTGTTCCTCGGGCTCTGGTTGTGTTCCTCGAGCTCTAGTTTTGTTCCTCAGGCCCTGGTTTTCTTCCTCCGGGTTTCCTTTTGTTCCTTGGGCTCTGATATTGTTCTTCGGGCTTTGGTTTTGTTCCTCGGGCTCTGTTTTTGTTCCTCGGGCTCTCCTTTTCTTCCTCGGCACCTGGTTTTCTTCCAAGAGCTCTAGTTTTCTTCCTCGGGCTCTGGTTTTCTTCCTCGGGCTCTAGTTTTCTTCCTTTGGCACTGGTTTTGTTCCTCGGGCTCTCATTTTCTTCCTCGAACTCTCGTTTTGTTCCTCGGGTTCTGGTTTTGTTCCTTGAGGTCTGGTTTTGTTCCTCGGGCTCTCGTTTTCTTCCTCGGACCCTGTTTCTTTACCTCGAGGGGTGGTTTTGTTCCTCGGGCTCTGGTTGTGTTCATCGAGGTCTGGTTTTCTTCCTCGGGCTCTGGTTGTGTTCCTCGGGCTATGGTTCTGTTCCTCGGGCTCTGGTTTTGTTCATCGAGGTCTGGTTTTCTTCCTCGGGCTCTGGTTTTTTCCCTCAGGCTCTGGTTTTGTTCCTCGGGCTCTGGTTTTCTTCCTCGGACCCTGTTTCTTTACCTCGAGGGGTGGTTTTGTTCCTCGGGCTCTGGCTTGGTTCCTCAGGCCCTGGTTGTTTTCCTCGGGCTCTGGTTTTGTTCCTCGGGCTCTGGTTTTGTTCCTCAAGGGCTAGTTTTGTTCCTCGGGCTCTGGATTTGTTCCTCGGTTTCTAGTTCGGTTCCTCGGGCCCTGGTTTTATTCCACGGGCTCTGGTTTTCTTCCTATGGCCCTCGTTTTGTTCTTCAGGCCCTCCTTTTTGTCCTTGGGCTCTGGTTTTGTTCCTCGAGCTCTGGTTTTATTCCTTGGGCACTGCTTATGTTCGTCGGGCTCTCGTTTTCTTCCTCGAACTCTCGTTTTGTTCCTCGGGTTCTGGTTTTGTTCCTTGAGGTCTGGTTTTCTTCCTCGGGCTCTGGTTTTCTTCCTCAGGCTCTGGTTTTGTTGCTCGGGCTCTGGATTTCTTCCTCGAGCTCTCCTTTTCTTCTTCGGGCCCTAGTTTTGTTCCTCGGACTCTGTTTTTGTTCCTCGGGCTCTGGTTGTGTTCCTCGGGCTCTGGTTGTGTTCCTCGGGCTCCGGGTTTGTTCCTCGAGCTCTAGTTTTGTTCCTCAGGCCCTGGTTTTCTTCCTCGGGGTTTCCTTTTGTTCCTCGGGCTCTGTTTTAGTTCCTCGGGCTCTGGTTGTGTTCCTCGGGCTCTGGTTGTGTTCCTCGGGCTCCGGGTTTGTTCCTCGAGCTCTAGTTTTGTTCCTCAGGCCCTGGTTTTCTTCCTCGGGGTTTCCTTTTGTTCCTTGGGCTCTGATATTGTTCTTCGGGCTTTGGTTTTGGTCCTCGGGCTCTGTTTTTGTTCCTCGGGCTCTCCTTTTCTTCCTCGGCACCTGGTTTTGTTCCAAGAGCTCTAGTTTTGTTCCTCGGGCTCTGGTTTTCTTCCTCGGGCTCTGGTTTTCTTCCTTTGGCACTGGTTTTGTTCCTCGGGCTCTCGTTTTCTTCCTCGAACTCTCGTTTTGTTCCTCGGGTTCTGGTTTTGTTCCTTGAGGTCTGGTTTTCTTCCTTGGGCTCTGGTTTTATTCCTCGGGCTCTGGTTTTCTTCCTCGGGCTCTGGATTTCTTCCTCAGGCTCTGGTTTTGTTCCTCGGGCTCTGGTTTTCTTCCTCGGACCCTGTTTCTTTACCTCGATGGGTGGTTTTGTTCCTCGGGCTCTGGTTGTGTTCATCGAGGTCTGGTTTTCTTCCTCGGGCTCTGGTTGTGTTCCTCGGGCTCTGGTTCTGTTCCTCGGGCTCTGGTTTTGTTCATCGAGGTCTGGTTTTCTTCCTCGGGCTCTGGTTTTGTTCCTCAGGCTCTGGTTTTGTTCCTCGGGCTCTGGTTTTCTTCCTCGGACCCTGTTTCTTTACCTCGAGGGGTGGTTTTCTTCCTCGGGCTCTGGTTTGGTTCCTCAGGCCCTGGTTGTTTTCCTCGGGCTCTGGTTTTGTTCCTCGGGCTCTGGTTTTGTTCCTCGAGGGCTAGTTTTGTTCCTCGGGCTCTGGATTTCTTCCTCTGTTTCTGGTTCGGTTCCTCGGGCCCTGGTTTTATTCCACGGGCTCTGGTTTTCTTCCTATGGCCCTCGTTTTGTTCTTCAGGCCTTCCTTTTTGTCCTTGGGCTCTGGTTTTGTTCCTCGAGCTCTGGTTTTATTCCTTGGGCACTGCTTATGTTCGTCGGGCTCTCGTTTTCTTCCTCGGACTCTCGTTTTGTTCCTCGGGTTCTGGTTTTGTTCCTTGAGGTCTGGTTTTCTTCCTCGGGCTCTGGTTTTCTTCCTCGGGCTCTGTTTTTCTTCCTCAGGCTCTGGTTTTGTTGCTCGGGCTCTGGATTTCTTCCTCGAGCTCTCCTTTTCTTCTTCGGGCCCTAGTTTTGTTCCTCGGGCTCTGTTTTTGTTCCTCGGGCTCTGGTTGTGTTCCTCGGGCTCTGGTTGTGTTCCTCGGGCTCTGGTTGTGTTCCTCGGGCTCCGGGTTTGTTCCTCGAGCTCTAGTTTTGTTCCTCAGGCCCTGGTTTTCTTCCTCGGGCTCTGTTTTTCTTCCTCAGGCTCTGGTTTTGTAGCTCGGGCTCTGGATTTCTTCCTCGAGCTCTCCTTTTCTTCTTCGGGCCCTAGTTTTGTTCCTCGGGCTCTGTTTTTGTTCCTCGGGCTCTGGTTGTGTTCCTCGGGCTCTGGTTGTGTTCCTCGGGCTCCGGGTTTGTTCCTCGAGCTCTAGTTTTGTTTTCAGGCCCTGGTTTTCTTCCTCGGGGTTTCCTTTTGTTCCTTGGGCTCTGATATTGTTCTTCGGGCTCTGGTTGTGTTCCTCGGGCTCCGGGTTTGTTCCTCGAGCTCTAGTTTTGTTTTCAGGTCCTGGTTTCCTTCCTCGGGGTTTCCTTTTGTTCCTTGGGCTCTGATATTGTTCTTCGGGCTTTGGTTTTGTTCCTCGGGCTCTGTTTTTGTTCCTCAGGCTCTGGTTTTATTCCTCGGGCTCTGGTTGTGTTCCTCGGGCTCCGGGTTTGTTCCTCGAGCTCTGGGTTTGTTCCTCAGGCCCTGGTTTTCTTCCTCGGGGTTTCCTTTTGTTCCTTGGGCTCTGATATTGTTCTTCGGGCTTTGGTTTTGTTCCTCGGGCTCTGTTTTTGTTCCTCGGGCTCTGGTTTTCTTCCTCGGCACCTGGTTTTCTTCCAAGAGCTCTAGTTTTCTTCCTCGGGCTCTGGTTTTCTTCCTCGGGCTCTGGTTTTCTTCCTTTGGCACTGGTTTTGTTCCTCGGGCTCTCGTTTTCTTCCTCGAACTCTCGTTTTGTTCCTCGGGTTCTGGTTTTGTTCCTTGAGCTCTGGTTTTATTCCTCGGGCTCTGGTTTTGTTCATCGAGGTCTGGTTTTATTCCTCGGGCTCTGTTTGTGTTCCTCGAGGGCTAGTTTTGTTCCTCGGGCTCTGGATTTGTTCCTCGGTTTCTGGTTCGGTTCCTCGGGCCCTGGTTTTATTCCACGGGCTCTGGTTTTCTTCGATGGCCCTCGTTTTGTTCTTCAGACCTTCCTTTTTGTCCTTGGGCTCTGGTTTTCTTCCTCGAGATCTGGTTTTATTCCTTGGGCACTGGTTATGTTCCTCGGGCTCTCGTTTTCTTCTTCGGGTTCTGGTTTTGTTCCTTGAGGTATGGTTTTATTCCTTGGGGTCTGGTTTTCTTCCTCGGGCTCTGGTTTTCTTCCTCAGGCTCTGGTTTTGTTGCTCGGGCTCTGGATTTCTTCCTTGAGCTCTCCTTTTCTTCTTCGGGCCCTAGTTTTGTTCCTCGGTCTCTGTTTTTGTTCCTCGGGCTCTGGTTGTGTTCCTAGGGCTCCGGGTTTGTTCCTCGAGCTCTAGTTTTGTTCCTCAGGCCCTGGTTTTCTTCCTCGGGGTTTCCTTTTGTTCCTTGGGCTCTGATATTGTTCTTCGGGCTTTGGTTTTGTTCCTCGGGCTCTGTTTTTATTCCTCGGGCTCTCCTTTTCTTCCTCGGCACCTGGTTTTGTTCCAAGAGCTCTAGTTTTCTTCCTCGGGCTCTGGTTTTCTTCCTCGGGCTCTGGTTTTCTTCCTTTGGCACTGGTTTTGTTCCTCGGGCTCTCGTTTTCTTCCTCGAACTCTCGTTTTGTTCCTCGGGTTCTGGTTTTGTTCCTTGAGGTCTGGTTTTCTTCCTTGGGCTCTGGTTTTCTTCCTCGGGCTCTGGTTTTCTTCCTCGGGCTCTGGTTTTCTTCCTCGAACTCTCGTTTTGTTCCTCGGGTTCTGGTTTTGTTCCTTGAGGTCTGGTTTTCTTCCTTGGGCTCTGGTTTTCTTCCTCGGGCTCTGGTTTTCTTCCTCGGGCTCTGGTTTTCTTCCTCAGGCTCTGGTTTTGTTGCTCGGGCTCTGTTTTTGTTCCTCGGGCTCTGGTTGTGTTCCTCGGGCTCTGGTTGTGTTCCTCGGGCTCCGGGTTTGTTCCTCGAGCTCTAGTTTTGTTCCTCAGGCCCTGGTTTTCTTCCTCGGGGTTTCCTTTTGTTCCTTGGGCTCTGATATTGTTCTTCGGGCTTTGGTTTTGTTCCTCGGGCTCTGGTTTTGTTCCTCGGGCTCTCCTTTTCTTCCTCGGCACCTGGTTTTGTTCCAAGAGCTCTAGTTTTCTTCCTCGGGCTCTGGTTTTCTTCCTCGGGCTCTGGTTTTATTCCTTTGGCACTGGTTTTGTTCCTTGGGCTCTCGTTTTCTTCCTCGAACTCTCGTTTTGTTCCTCGGGTTCTGGTTTTGTTCCTCGAGCTCTGGTTTTATTCCTCGGGCTCTGGTTTTGTTCATCGAGGTCTGGTTTTCTTCCTCGGGCTCTGGTTGTGTTCCTCAAGGGCTAGTTTTGTTCCTCGGGCTCTGGATTTTTTTCTCGGTTTCTGGTTCGGTTCCTCGTGCCCTGGTTTTATTCCACGGGCTCTGGTTTTCTTCCTATTGCCCTCGTTTTGTTCTTCAGGCCTTCCTTTTTGTCCTTGGGCTCTGGTTTTGTTCCTCGAGCTCTGGTTTTATTCCTTGGGCACTGGTTATGTTCCTCGGGCTCTCGTTTTCTTCCTCGGGTTCTGGTTTTGTTCCTTGAGGTCTGGTTTTCTTCCTTGGGGTCTGGTTTTCTTCCTCGGGCTCTGGTTTTCTTCCTCAGGCTCTGGTTTTGTTGCTCGGGCTCTGGATTTCTTCCTTGAGCTCTCCTTTTCTTCTTCGGGCCCTAGTTTTGTTCCTCGGGCTCTGTTTTTGTTCCTCGGGCTCTGATTGTGTTCCTCGGGCTCCGGGTTTGTTCCTCGAGCTCTAGTTTTGTTCCTCAGGCCCTGGTTTTCTTCCTCAGGGTTTCCTTTTGTTCCTTGGGCTCTGATATTGTTCTTCGGGCTTTGGTTTTGTTCCTCGGGCTCTGTTTTTGTTCCTCGGGCTCTCCTTTTCTTCCTCGGCACCTGGTTTTGTTCCAAGAGCTCTAGTTTTCTTCCTCGGGCTCTGGTTTTCTTCCTCGGGCTCTGGTTTTCTTCCTTTGGCACTGGTTTTGTTCCTCGGGCTCTCGTTTTCTTCCTCGAACTCTCGTTTTGTTCCTCGGGTTCTGGTTTTGTTCCTTGAGCTCTGGTTTTATTCCTCGGGCTCTGGTTTTGTTCATCGAGGTCTGGTTTTCTTCCTCGTGCTCTGGTTGTGTTCCTCGGGCTCTGGTTCTGTTCCTCGGGCTCTGGTTTTGTTCATCGAGGTCTGGTTTTCTTCCTCGGGCTCTGGTTTTGTTCCTCAGGCTCTGGTTTTGTTCCTCGGGCTCTGGTTTTCTTCCTCGGACCCTGTTTCTTTACCTCGAGGGGTGGTTTTCTTCCTCGGGCTCTGGCTTGGTTCCTCAGGCCCTGGTTGTTTTCCTCGGGCTCTGGTTTTGTTCCTCGGGCTCTGGTTTTGTTCCTCGAGGGCTAGTTTTGTTCCTCGGGCTCTGGACTTGTTCCTCGGTTTCTGGTTCGGTTCCTCGGGCCCTGGTTTTATTCCATGGGCTCTGGTTTTCTTCCTATGGCCCTCGTTTTGTTCTTCAGGCCCTCCTTTTTGTCCTTGGCTCTGGTTTTGTTCCTTGAGCTCTGGTTTTATTCCTTGGGCACTGGTTATGTTCCTCGGGCTCTCGTTTTCTTCCTCGGACTCTCGTTTTGTTCCTCGGGTTCTGGTTTTGTTCCTTGAGGTCTGGTTTTCTTCCTCGGGCTCTGGTTTTTTCCTCGGGCTCTGGTTTTCTTCCTCGGGCTCTGGTTTTCTTCCTCAGGCTCTGGTTTTGTTGCTCGGGCTCTGGATTTCTTCCTCGAGCTCTCCTTTTCTTCTTCGGGCCCTAGTTTTGTTCCTCGGGCTCTGTTTTTGTTCCTCGGGCTCTGGTTGTGTTCCTTGGGCTCTGGGTTTGTTCCTCGAGCTCTAGTTTTGTTCCTCAGGCCCTGGTTTTCTTCCTCGGGGTTTCCTTTTGTTCCTTGGGCTCTGATATTGTTCTTCGGGCTTTGGTTTTGTTCCTCGGGCTCTGTTTTTGTTCCTCGGGCTCTCCTTTTCTTCCTCGGCACCTGGTTTTGTTCCAAGAGCTCTAGTTTTCTTCCTCAGGCTCTGGTTTTGTTGCTCGGGCTCTGGATTTCTTCCTTGAGATCTCCTTTTCTTCTTCGGGCCCTAGTTTTGTTCCTCGGGCTCTGTTTTTGTTCCTCGGGCTCTGGTTGTGTTCCTCGGGCTCTGGTTGTGTTCCTCGGGCTCCGGGTTTGTTCCTCGAGCTCTAGTTTTGTTCCTCAGGCCCTGGTTTTCTTCCTCGGGGTTTCCTTTTGTTCCTCGGGCTCTGTTTTTGTTCCTCAGGCTCTGGTTGTGTTCCTCGGGCTCTGGTTGTGTTCCTCGGGCTCCGGGTTTGTTCCTCGAGCTCTAGTTTTGTTCCTCAGGCCCTGGTTTTCTTCCTCCGGGTTTCCTTTTGTTCCTTGGGCTCTGATATTGTTCTTCGGGCTTTGGTTTTGGTCCTCGGGCTCTGTTTTTGTTCCTCGGGCTCTGGTTTTCTTCCTCGGCACCTGGTTTTCTTCCAAGAGCTCTAGTTTTGTTCCTCGGGCTCTGGTTTTCTTCCTCGGGCTCTAGTTTTCTTCCTTTGGCACTGGTTTTGTTCCTCGGGCTCTCATTTTCTTCCTCGAACTCTCGTTTTGTTCCTCGGGTTCTGGTTTTGTTCCTTGAGGTCTGGTTTTCTTCCTTGGGCTCTGGTTTTATTCCTCGGGCTCTGGTTTTCTTCCTCGGGCTCTGGTTTTCTTCCTCAGGCTCTGGTTTTGTTCCTCGGGCTCTGGTTTTCTTCCTCGGACCCTGTTTCTTTACCTCGAGGGGTGGTTTTGTTCCTCGGGCTCTGGTTGTGTTCATCGAGGTCTGGTTTTCTTCCTCGGGCTCTGGTTGTGTTCCTCGGGCTCTGGTTCTGTTCCTCGGGCTCTGGTCTTGTTCATCGAGGTCTGGTTTTCTTCCTCGGGCTCTGGTTTTGTTCCTCAGGCTCTGGTTTTGTTCCTCGGGCTCTGGTTTTATTCCTCGGACCCTGTTTCTTTACCTCGAGGGGTGGTTTTGTTCCTCGGGCTCTGGCTTGGTTCCTCAGGCCCTGGTTGTTTTCCTCGGGCTCTGGTTTTGTTCCTCGGGCTCTGGTTTTGTTCCTCGAGGGCTAGTTTTGTTCCTCGGGCTCTGGATTAGTTCCTCGGTTTCTGGTTCGGTTCCTCGGGCCCTGGTTTTATTCCACGGGCTCTGGTTTTCTTCCTATGGCCCTCGTTTTGTTCTTCAGGCCCTCCTTTTTGTCCTTGGGCTCTGGTTTTGTTCCTCGAGCTCTGGTTTTATTCCTTGGGCACTGCTTATGTTCGTCGGGCTCTCGTTTTCTTCCTCGAACTCTCGTTTTGTTCCTCGGGTTCTGGTTTTGTTCCTTGAGGTCTGATTTTCTTCCTCGGGCTCTGGTTTTCTTCCTCGGGCTCTGGTTTTCTTCCTCAGGCTCTGGTTTTGTTGCTCGGGCTCTGGATTTCTTCCTCGAGCTCTCCTTTTCTTCTTCGGGCCCTAGTTTTGTTCCTCGGGCTCTGTTTTTGTTCCTCGGGCTCTGGTTGTGTTCCTCGGGCTCTGGTTGTGTTCCTCGGGCTCCGGGTTTTTTCCTCGAGCTCTAGTTTTGTTTTCAGGCCCTGGTTTTCTTCCTCGGGGTTTCCTTTTGTTCCTTGGGCTCTGATATTGTTCTTCGGGCTTTGGTTTTGTTCCTCGGGCTCTGTTTTTGTTCCTCGGGCTCTGGTTGTGTTCCTCGGGCTCTGGTTGTGTTCCTCGGGCTCCGGGTTTGTTCCTCGAGCTCTAGTTTTGTTCCTCATGCCCTGGTTTTCTTCCTCCGGGTTTCCTTTTGTTCCTTGGGCTCTGATATTGTTCTTCGGGCTTTGGTTTTGGTCCTCGGGCTCTGTTTTTGTTCCTCGGGCTCTGGTTGTGTTCCTCGGGCTCTGGTTGTGTTCCTCGGGCTCCGGGTTTGTTCCTCGAGCTCTAGTTTTGTTCCTCATGCCCTGGTTTTCTTCCTCCGGGTTTCCTTTTGTTCCTTGGGCTCTGATATTGTTCTTCGGGCTTTGGTTTTGGTCCTCGGGCTCTGTTTTTGTTCCTCGGGCTCTGGTTTTCTTCCTCGGCACCTGGTTTTCTTCCAAGAGCTCTAGTTTTCTTCCTCGGGCTCTGGTTTTCTTCCTCGGGCTCTAGTTTTCTTCCTTTGGCACTGGTTTTGTTCCTCGGGCTCTCATTTTCTTCCTCGAACTCTCGTTTTGTTCCTCGGGTTCTGGTTTTGTTCCTTGAGGTCTGGTTTTCTTCCTTGGGCTCTGGTTTTATTCCTCGGGCTCTGGTTTTCTTCCTCGGGCTCTGGTTTTCTTCCTCAGGCTCTGGTTTTGTTCCTCGGGCTCTGGTTTTCTTCCTCGGACCCTGTTTCTTTACCTCGAGGGGTGGTTTTGTTCCTCGGGCTCTGGTTGTGTTCATCGAGGTCTGGTTTTCTTCCTCGGGCTCTGGTTGTGTTCCTCGGGCTCTGGTTCTGTTCCTCGGGCTCTGGTTTTGTTCATCGAGGTCTGGTTTTCTTCCTCGGGCTCTGGTTTTTTTCCTCAGGCTCTGGTTTTGTTCCTCGGGCTCTGGTTTTCTTCCTCGGACCCTGTTTCTTTACCTCGAGGGGTGGTTTTGTTCCTCGGGCTCTGGTTGTGTTCATCGAGGTCTGGTTTTCTTCCTCGGGCTCTGGTTGTGTTCCTCGGGCTCTGGTTCTGTTCCTCGGGCTCTGGTTTTGTTCATCGAGGTCTGGTTTTCTTCCTCGGGCTCTGGTTTTTTCCCTCAGGCTCTGGTTTTGTTCCTCGGGCTCTGGTTTTCTTCCTCGGACCCTGTTTCTTTACCTCGAGGGGTGGTTTTGTTCCTCGGGCTCTGGTTGTGTTCATCGAGGTCTGGTTTTCTTCCTCGGGCTCTGGTTTTGTTCCTCGGGCTCTGGTTTTGTTCCTCGAGGGCTAGTTTTGTTCCTCGGGCTCTGGATTTGTTCCTCGGATTCTAGTTCGGTTCCTCGGGCCCTGGTTTTATTCCACGGGCTCTGGTTTTCTTCCTATGGCCCTCGTTTTGTTCTTCAGGCCCTCCTTTTTGTCCTTGGGCTCTGGTTTTGTTCCTCGAGCTCTGGTTTTATTCCTTGGGCACTGGTTATGTTCGTCGGGCTCTCGTTTTCTTCCTCGAACTCTCGTTTTGTTCCTCGGGTTCTGGTTTTGTTCCTTGAGGTCTGGTTTTCTTCCTCGGGCTCTGGTTTTCTTCCTCGGGCTCTGGTTTTCTTCCTCAGGCTCTGGTTTTCTTGCTCGGGCTCTGGATTTCTTCCTCGAGCTCTCCTTTTCTTCTTCGGGCCCTAGTTTTGTTCCTCGGACTCTGTTTTTGTTCCTCGGGCTCTGGTTGTGTTCCTCGGGCTCTGGTTGTGTTCCTCGGGCTCCGGGTTTGTTCCTCGAGCTCTAGTTTTGTTCCTCAGGCCCTGGTTTTCTTCCTCGGGGTTTCCTTTTGTTCCTCGGGCTCTGGTTGTGTTCCTCGGGCTCTGATATTGTTCTTCGGGCTTTGGTTTTGTTCCTCGGGCTCTGTTTTTGTTCCTCAGGCCCTGGTTTTCTTCCTCGGGGTTTCCTTTTGTTCCTTGGGCTCTGATATTGTTCTTCGGGCTTTGGTTTTGGTCCTCGGGCTCTGTTTTTGTTCCTCGGGCTCTCCTTTTCTTCCTCGGCACCTGGTTTTGTTCCAAGAGCTCTAGTTTTCTTCCTCGGGCTCTGGTTTTCTTCCTCGGGCTCTGGTTTTCTTCCTTTGGCACTGGTTTTGTTCCTCGGGCTCTCGTTTTCTTCCTCGAACTCTCGTTTTGTTCCTCGGGTTCTGGTTTTGTTCCTTGAGCTCTGGTTTTCTTCCTTGGGCTCTGGTTTTATTCCTCGGGCTCTGGTTTTCTTCCTCGGGCTCTGGTTTTCTTCCTCAGGCTCTGGTTTTGTTCCTCGGGCTCTGGTTTTCTTCCTCGGACCCTGTTTCTTTACCTCGATGGGTGGTTTTATTCCTCGGGCTCTGGTTGTGTTCATCGAGGTCTGGTTTTCTTCCTCGGGCTCTGGTTCTGTTCCTCGGGCTCTGGTTTTGTTCATAGAGGTCTGGTTTTCTTCCTCGGGCTCTGGTTTTTTTCCTCAGGCTCTGGTTTTGTTCCTCGGGCTCTGGTTTTCTTCCTCGGACCCTGTTTCTTTACCTCGAGGGGTGGTTTTGTTCCTCGGGCTCTGGCTTGGTTCCTCAGGCCCTGGTTGTTTTCCTCGGGCTCTGGTTTTGTTCCTCGGGCTCTGGTTTTGTTCCTCGAGGGCTAGTTTTGTTCCTCGGGCTCTGGATTTGTTCCTCGGTTTCTGGTTCGGTTCCTCGGGCCCTGGTTTTATTCCACGGGCTCTGGTTTTCTTCCTATGGCCCTCGTTTTGTTCTTCAGGCCCTCCTTTTTGTCCTTGGGCTCTGGTTTTGTTCCTCGAGCTCTGGTTTTATTCCTTGGGCACTGCTTATGTTCGTCGGGCTCTCGTTTTCTTCCTCGAACTCTCGTTTTGTTCCTCGGGTTCTGGTTTTGTTCCTTGAGGTCTGATTTTCTTCCTCGGGCTCTGGTTTTCTTCCTCGGGCTCTGGTTTTCTTCCTCAGGCTCTGGTTTTGTTGCTCGGGCTCTGGATTTCTTCCTCGAGCTCTGCTTTTCTTCTTCGGGCCCTAGTTTTGTTCCTCGGGCTCTGTTTTTGTTCCTCGGGCTCTGGTTGTGTTGCTCGGGCTCTGGTTGTGTTCCTCGGGCTCCGGGTTTGTTCCTCGAGCTCTAGTTTTGTTCCTCAGGCCCTGGTTTTCTTCCTCGGGGTTTCCTTTTGTTCCTTGGGCTCTGATATTGTTCTTCGGGCTTTGGTTTTGTTCCTCGGGCTCTGTTTTTGTTCCTCGGGCTCTCCTTTTCTTCCTCGGCACCTGGTTTTGTTCCAAGAGCTCTAGTTTTGTTCCTCGGGCTCTGGTTTTCTTCCTCGGGCTCTGGTTTTCTTCCTTTGGCACTGGTTTTGTTCCTCGGGCTCTCGTTTTCTTCCTCGAACTCTCGTTTTGTTCCTCGGGTTCTGGTTTTGTTCCTTGAGCTCTGGTTTTGTTCCTTGGGCTCTGGTTTTCTTCCTCGGGCTCTGGTTTTCTTCCTCGGGCTCTGTTTTTCTTCCTCAGGCTCTGGTTTTGTTGCTCGGGCTCTGGATTTCTTCCTCGAGCTCTCCTTTTCTTCTTCGGGCCCTAGTTTTGTTCCTCGGGCTCTGTTTTTGTTCCTCGGGCTCTGGTTGTGTTCCTCGGGCTCTGGTTGTGTTCCTCGGGCTCCGGGTTTGTTCCTCGAGCTCTAGTTTTGTTCCTCAGGCCCTGGTTTTCTTCCTCGGGGTTTCCTTTTGTTCCTTGGGCTCTGATATTGTTCTTCGGGCTTTGGTTTTGTTCCTCGGGCTCTGTTTTTGTTCCTCGGGCTCTGGTTTTCTTCCTCGGCACCTGGTTTTCTTCCAAGAGCTCTAGTTTTCTTCCTCGGGCTCTGGTTTTCTTCCTCGGGCTCTAGTTTTCTTCCTTTGGCACTGGTTTTGTTCCTCGGGCTCTCATTTTCTTCCTCGGACTCTCGTTTTGTTCCTCGGGTTCTGGTTTTGTTCCTTGAGGTCTGGTTTTGTTCCTCGGGCTCTCGTTTTCTTCCTCGGACCCTGTTTCTTTACCTCGAGGGGTGGTTTTGTTCCTCGGGCTCTGGTTGTGTTCATCGAGGTCTGGTTTTCTTCCTCGGGCTCTGGTTGTGTTCCTCGGGCTCTGGTTCTGTTCCTCGGGCTCTGGTTTTGTTCATCGAGGTCTGGTTTTCTTCCTCGGGCTCTGTTTTTTTCCCTCAGGCTCTGGTTTTGTTCCTCGGGCTCTGGTTTTCTTCCTCGGACCCTGTTTCTTTACCTCGAGGGGTGGTTTTGTTCCTCGGGCTCTGGTTGTGTTCATCGAGGTCTGGTTTTCTTCCTCGGGCTCTGGTTTTGTTCCTCGGGCTCTGGTTTTGTTCCTCGAGGGCTAGTTTTGTTCCTCGGGCTCTGGATTTGTTCCTCGGATTCTAGTTCGGTTCCTCGGGCCCTGGTTTTATTCCACGGGCTCTGGTTTTCTTCCTATGGCCCTCGTTTTGTTCTTCAGGCCCTCCTTTTTGTCCTTGGGCTCTGGTTTTGTTCCTCGAGCTCTGGTTTTATTCCTTGGGCACTGCTTATGTTCGTCGGGCTCTCGCTTTCTTCCTCGAACTCTCGTTTTGTTCCTCGGGTTCTGGTTTTGTTCCTTGAGGTCTGGTTTTCTTCCTCGGGCTCTGGTTTTCTTCCTCGGGCTCTGGTTTTCTTCCTCAGGCTCTGGTTTTCTTGCTCGGGCTCTGGATTTCTTCCTCGAGCTCTCATTTTCTTCTTTGGGCCCTAGTTTTGTTCCTCGGACTCTGTTTTTGTTCCTCGGGCTCTGGTTGTGTTCCTCGGGCTCTGGTTGTGTTCCTCGGGCTCCGGGTTTGTTCCTCGAGCTCTAGTTTTGTTCCTCAGGCCCTGGTTTTCTTCCTCGGGGTTTCCTTTTGTTCCTTGGGCTCTGATATTGTTCTTCGGGCTTTGGTTTTGTTCCTCGGGCTCTGTTTTTGTTCCTCGGGCTCTCCTTTTCTTCCTCGGGTTCTGGTTTTGTTCCAAGAGCTCTAGTTTTCTTCCTCGGGCTCTGGTTTTCTTCCTCGGGCTCTGGTTTTATTCCTTTGGCACTGGTTTTGTTCCTCGGGCTCTCGTTTTCTTCCTCGAACTCTTGTTTTGTTCCTCGGGTTCTGGTTTTGTTCCTTGAGCTCTGGTTTTATTCCTCGGGCTCTGGTTTTGTTCCTCGGGCTCTGGTTTTCTTCCTCGGACCCTATTTCTTTACCTCGAGGGGTGGTTTTGTTCCTCGGGCTCTGGCTTGGTTCCTCAGGCCCTGGTTGTTTTCCCCGGGCTCTGGTTTTGTTCCTCGGGCTCTGGTTTTGTTCCTCGAGGGCTAGTTTTGTTTCTCGGGCTCTGGATTTTTTCCTCGGTTTCTGGTTCGGTTCCTCGGGCCCTGGTTTTATTCCACGGGCTCTGGTTTTCTTCCTATGGCCCTCGTTTTGTTCTTCAGGCCTTCCTTTTTGTCCTTGGGCTCTGGTTTTGTTCCTCGAGCTCTGGTTTAATTCCTTGGGCACTGGTTATGTTCCTCGGGCTCTCGTTTTTTTCCTCGGACTCTCGTTTTGTTCCTCGGGTTCTGGTTTTGTTCCTTGAGCTCTGGTTTTCTTCCTTGGGCTCTGGTTTTCTTCCTCGGGCTCTGGTTTTCTTCCTCAGGCTCTGGTTTTGTTGCTCGGGCTCTGGATTTCTTCCTCGAGCTCTCCTTTTCTTCTTCGGGCCCTAGTTTTGTTCCTCGGGCTCTGTTTTTGTTCCTCGGGCTCTGGTTGTATTCCTCGGGCTCCGGGTTTGTTCCTCGAGCTCTGGGTTTGTTCCTCGAGCTCTAGTTTTGTTCCTCAGGCCCTGGTTTTCTTCCTCGGGGTTTCCTTTTGTTCCTCGGGCTCTGTTTTTGTTCCTCGGGCTCTGGTTGTGTTCCTCGGGCTCTGATATTGTTCTTCGGGCTTTGGTTTTGTTCCTCGGGCTCTGTTTTTGTTCCTCAGGCCCTGGTTTTCTTCCTCGGGGTTTCCTTTTGTTCCTTGGGCTCTGATATTGTTCTTCGGGCTTTGGTTTTGGTCCTCGGGCTCTGTTTTTGTTCCTCGGGCTCTCCTTTTCTTCCTCGGCACCTGGTTTTGTTCCAAGAGCTCTAGTTTTCTTCCTCGGGCTCTGGTTTTCTTCCTCGGGCTCTGGTTTTCTTCCTTTGGCACTGGTTTTGTTCCTCGGGCTCTCGTTTTCTTCCTCGAACTCTCGTTTTGTTCCTCGGGTTCTGGTTTTGTTCCTTGAGCTCTGGTTTTCTTCCTTGGGCTCTGGTTTTATTCCTCGGGCTCTGGTTTTCTTCCTCGGGCTCTGGTTTTCTTCCTCAGGCTCTGGTTTTTTTCCTCGGGCTCTGGTTTTCTTCCTCGGACCCTGTTTCTTTACCTCGATGGGTGGTTTTGTTCCTCGGGCTCTGGTTGTGTTCATCGAGGTCTGGTTTTCTTCCTCGGGCTCTGGTTGTGTTCCTCGGGCTCTGGTTCTGTTCCTCGGGCTCTGGTTTTGTTCATAGAGGTCTGGTTTTCTTCCTCGGGCTCTGGTTTTTTTCCTCAGGCTCTGGTTTTGTTCTTCGGGCTCTGGTTTTCTTCCTCGGACCCTGTTTCTTTACCCCGAGGGGTGGTTTTGTTCCTCGGGCTCTGGCTTGGTTCCTCAGGCCCTGGTTGTTTTCCTCGGGCTCTGGTTTTGTTCCTCGGGCTCTGGTTTTGTTCCTCGAGGGCTAGTTTTGTTCCTCGGGCTCTGGATTTGTTCCTCGGTTTCTGGTTCGGTTCCTCGGGCCCTGGTTTTATTCCACGGGCTCTGGATTTCTTCCTATGGCCCTCGTTTTGTTCTTCAGGCCCTCCTTTTTGTCCTTGGGCTCTGGTTTTGTTCCTCGAGCTCTGGTTTTATTCCTTGGGCACTGGTTATGTTCCTCGGGCTCTCGTTTTCTTCCTCGGACTCTCGTTTTGTTCCTCGGGTTCTGGTTTTGTTCCTTGAGGTCTGGTTTTCTTCCTCGGGCTCTGGTTTTCTTCCTCGGGCTCTGGTTTTCTTCCTCAGGCTCTGGTTTTGTTGCTCGGGCTCTGGATTTCTTCCTCGAGCTCTCCTTTTCTTCTTCGGGCCCTAGTTTTGTTCCTCGGGCTCTGTTTTTGTTCCTCGGGCTCTGGTTGTGTTCCTCGGGCCCTGGTTGTGTTCCTCGGGCTCCGGGTTTGTTCCTCGAGCTCTAGTTTTGTTCCTCAGGCCCTGGTTTTCTTCCTCGGGGTTTCCTTTTGTTCCTTGGGCTCTGATATTGTTCTTCGGGCTTTGGTTTTGTTCCTCGGGCTCTGTTTTTGTTCCTCGGGCTCTCCTTTTCTTCCTCGGCACCTGGTTTTGTTCCAAGAGCTCTAGTTTTGTTCCTCGGGCTCTGGTTTTCTTCCTCGGGCTCTGGTTTTCTTCCTCGGGCTCTGTTTTTCTTCCTCAGGCTCTGGTTTTGTTGCTCGGGCTCTGGATTTCTTCCTCGAGCTCTCCTTTTCTTCTTCGGGCCCTAGTTTTGTTCCTCGGGCTCTGTTTTTGTTCCTCGGGCTCTGGTTGTGTTCCTCGGGCTCTGGTTGTGTTCCTCGGGCTCCGGGTTTGTTCCTCGAGCTCTAGTTTTGTTTTCAGGCCCTGGTTTTCTTCCTCGGGGTTTCCTTTTGTTCCTTGGGCTCTGATATTGTTCTTCGGGCTTTGGTTTTGTTCCTCGGGCTCTGTTTTTGTTCCTCGGGCTCTGGTTGTGTTCCTCGGGCTCTGGTTGTGTTCCTCGGGCTCCGGGTTTGTTCCTCGAGCTCTAGTTTTCTTCCTCGGGCTCTGGTTTTCTTCCTCCGGGTTTCCTTTTGTTCCTTGGGCTCTGATATTGTTCTTCGGGCTTTGGTTTTGGTCCTCGGGCTCTGTTTTTGTTCCTCGGGCTCTGGTTTTCTTCCTCGGCACCTGGTTTTCTTCCAAGAGCTCTAGTTTTCTTCCTCGGGCTCTGGTTTTCTTCCTCGGGCTCTAGTTTTCTTCCTTTGGCACTGGTTTTGTTCCTCGGGCTCTCATTTTCTTCCTCGAACTCTCGTTTTGTTCCTCGGGTTCTGGTTTTGTTCCTTGAGGTCTGGTTTTCTTCCTTGGGCTCTGGTTTTATTCCTCGGGCTCTGGTTTTCTTCCTCGGGCTCTGGTTTTCTTCCTCAGGCTCTGGTTTTGTTCCTCGGGCTCTGGTTTTCTTCCTCGGACCCTGTTTCTTTACCTCGAGGGGTGGTTTTGTTCCTCGGGCTCTGGTTGTGTTCATCGAGGTCTGGTTTTCTTCCTCGGGCTCTGGTTGTGTTCCTCGGGCTCTGGTTCTGTTCCTCGGGCTCTGGTTTTGTTCATCGAGGTCTGATTTTCTTCCTCGGGCTCTGGTTTTTTTCCTCAGGCTCTGGTTTTGTTCCTCGGGCTCTGGTTTTCTTCCTCGGACCCTGTTTCTTTACCCCGAGGGGTGGTTTTGTTCCTCGGGCTCTGGCTTGGTTCCTCAGGCCCTGGTTGTTTTCCTCGGGCTCTGGTTTTGTTCCTCGGGCTCTGGTTTTGTTCCTCGAGGGCTAGTTTTGTTCCTCGGGCTCTGGATTTGTTCCTCGGTTTCTGGTTCGGTTCCTCGGGCCCTGGTTTTATTCCACGGGCTCTGGATTTCTTCCTATGGCCCTCGTTTTGTTCTTCAGGCCCTCCTTTTTGTCCTTGGGCTCTGGTTTTGTTCCTCGAGCTCTGGTTTTATTCCTTGGGCACTGGTTATGTTCCTCGGGCTCTCGTTTTCTTCCTCGGACTCTCGTTTTGTTCCTCGGGTTCTGGTTTTGTTCCTTGAGGTCTGGTTTTCTTCCTCGGGCTCTGGTTTTCTTCCTCGGGCTCTGGTTTTCTTCCTCAGGCTCTGGTTTTGTTGCTCGGGCTCTGGATTTCTTCCTCGAGCTCTCCTTTTCTTCTTCGGGCCCTAGTTTTGTTCCTCGGGCTCTGTTTTTGTTCCTCGGGCTCTGGTTGTGTTCCTCGGGCCCTGGTTGTGTTCCTCGGGCTCCGGGTTTGTTCCTCGAGCTCTAGTTTTGTTCCTCAGGCCCTGGTTTTCTTCCTCGGGGTTTCCTTTTGTTCCTTGGGCTCTGATATTGTTCTTCGGGCTTTGGTTTTGTTCCTCGGGCTCTGTTTTTGTTCCTCGGGCTCTCCTTTTCTTCCTCGGCACCTGGTTTTGTTCCAAGAGCTCTAGTTTTGTTCCTCGGGCTCTGGTTTTCTTCCTCGGGCTCTGGTTTTCTTCCTCGGGCTCTGTTTTTCTTCCTCAGGCTCTGGTTTTGTTGCTCGGGCTCTGGATTTCTTCCTCGAGCTCTCCTTTTCTTCTTCGGGCCCTAGTTTTGTTCCTCGGGCTCTGTTTTTGTTCCTCGGGCTCTGGTTGTGTTCCTCGGGCTCTGGTTGTGTTCCTCGGGCTCCGGGTTTGTTCCTCGAGCTCTAGTTTTGTTTTCAGGCCCTGGTTTTCTTCCTCGGGGTTTCCTTTTGTTCCTTGGGCTCTGATATTGTTCTTCGGGCTTTGGTTTTGTTCCTCGGGCTCTGTTTTTGTTCCTCGGGCTCTGGTTGTGTTCCTCGGGCTCTGGTTGTGTTCCTCGGGCTCCGGGTTTGTTCCTCGAGCTCTAGTTTTCTTCCTCGGGCTCTGGTTTTCTTCCTCCGGGTTTCCTTTTGTTCCTTGGGCTCTGATATTGTTCTTCGGGCTTTGGTTTTGGTCCTCGGGCTCTGTTTTTGTTCCTCGGGCTCTGGTTTTCTTCCTCGGCACCTGGTTTTCTTCCAAGAGCTCTAGTTTTCTTCCTCGGGCTCTGGTTTTCTTCCTCGGGCTCTAGTTTTCTTCCTTTGGCACTGGTTTTGTTCCTCGGGCTCTCATTTTCTTCCTCGAACTCTCGTTTTGTTCCTCGGGTTCTGGTTTTGTTCCTTGAGGTCTGGTTTTCTTCCTTGGGCTCTGGTTTTATTCCTCGGGCTCTGGTTTTCTTCCTCGGGCTCTGGTTTTCTTCCTCAGGCTCTGGTTTTGTTCCTCGGGCTCTGGTTTTCTTCCTCGGACCCTGTTTCTTTACCTCGAGGGGTGGTTTTGTTCCTCGGGCTCTGGTTGTGTTCATCGAGGTCTGGTTTTCTTCCTCGGGCTCTGGTTGTGTTCCTCGGGCTCTGGTTCTGTTCCTCGGGCTCTGGTTTTGTTCATCGAGGTCTGATTTTCTTCCTCGGGCTCTGGTTTTTTTCCTCAGGCTCTGGTTTTGTTCCTCGGGCTCTGGTTTTCTTCCTCGGACCCTGTTTCTTTACCTCGAGGGGTGGTTTTGTTCCTCGGGCTCTGGCTTGGTTCCTCAGGCCCTGGTTGTTTTCCTCGGGCTCTGGTTTTGTTCCTCGGGCTCTGGTTTTGTTCCTCGAGGGCTAGTTTTGTTCCTCGGGCTCTGGATTTGTTCCTCGGTTTCTGGTTCGGTTCCTCGGGCCCTGGTTTTATTCCACGGGCTCTGGTTTTCTTCCTATGGCCCTCGTTTTGTTCTTCAGGCCCTCCTTTTTGTCCTTGGGCTCTGGTTTTGTTCCTCGAGCTCTGGTTTAATTCCTTGGGCACTGGTTATGTTCCTCGGGCTCTCGTTTTTTTCCTCGGACTCTCGTTTTGTTCCTCGGGTTCTGGTTTTGTTCCTTGAGCTCTGGTTTTCTTCCTTGGGCTCTGGTTTTCTTCCTCGGGCTCTGGTTTTCTTCCTCAGGCTCTGGTTTTGTTGCTCGGGCTCTGGATTTCTTCCTCGAGCTCTCCTTTTCTTCTTCGGGCCCTAGTTTTGTTCCTCGGGCTCTGTTTTTGTTCCTCGGGCTCTGGTTGTATTCCTCGGGCTCCGGGTTTGTTCCTCGAGCTCTGGGTTTGTTCCTCGAGCTCTAGTTTTGTTCCTCAGGCCCTGGTTTTCTTCCTCGGGGTTTCCTTTTGTTCCTCGGGCTCTGTTTTTGTTCCTCGGGCTCTGGTTGTGTTCCTCGGGCTCTGATATTGTTCTTCGGGCTTTGGTTTTGTTCCTCGGGCTCTGTTTTTGTTCCTCAGGCCCTGGTTTTCTTCCTCGGGGTTTCCTTTTGTTCCTTGGGCTCTGATATTGTTCTTCGGGCTTTGGTTTTGGTCCTCGGGCTCTGTTTTTGTTCCTCGGGCTCTCCTTTTCTTCCTCGGCACCTGGTTTTGTTCCAAGAGCTCTAGTTTTCTTCCTCGGGCTCTGGTTTTCTTCCTCGGGCTCTGGTTTTCTTCCTTTGGCACTGGTTTTGTTCCTCGGGCTCTCGTTTTCTTCCTCGAACTCTCGTTTTGTTCCTCGGGTTCTGGTTTTGTTCCTTGAGCTCTGGTTTTCTTCCTTGGGCTCTGGTTTTATTCCTCGGGCTCTGGTTTTCTTCCTCGGGCTCTGGTTTTCTTCCTCAGGCTCTGGTTTTTTTCCTCGGGCTCTGGTTTTCTTCCTCGGACCCTGTTTCTTTACCTCGATGGGTGGTTTTGTTCCTCGGGCTCTGGTTGTGTTCATCGAGGTCTGGTTTTCTTCCTCGGGCTCTGGTTGTGTTCCTCGGGCTCTGGTTCTGTTCCTCGGGCTCTGGTTTTGTTCATAGAGGTCTGGTTTTCTTCCTCGGGCTCTGGTTTTTTTCCTCAGGCTCTGGTTTTGTTCCTCGGGCTCTGGTTTTCTTCCTCGGACCCTGTTTCTTTACCCCGAGGGGTGGTTTTGTTCCTCGGGCTCTGGCTTGGTTCCTCAGGCCCTGGTTGTTTTCCTCGGGCTCTGGTTTTGTTCCTCGGGCTCTGGTTTTGTTCCTCGAGGGCTAGTTTTGTTCCTCGGGCTCTGGATTTGTTCCTCGGTTTCTGGTTCGGTTCCTCGGGCCCTGGTTTTATTCCACGGGCTCTGGTTTTCTTCCTATGGCCCTCGTTTTGTTCTTCAGGCCCTCCTTTTTGTCCTTGGGCTCTGGTTTTGTTCCTCGAGCTCTGGTTTTATTCCTTGGGCACTGGTTATGTTCCTCGGGCTCTCGTTTTCTTCCTCGGACTCTCGTTTTGTTCCTCGGGTTCTGGTTTTGTTCCTTGAGGTCTGGTTTTCTTCCTCGGGCTCTGGTTTTCTTCCTCGGGCTCTGGTTTTCTTCCTCAGGCTCTGGTTTTGTTGCTCGGGCTCTGGATTTCTTCCTCGAGCTCTCCTTTTCTTCTTCGGGCCCTAGTTTTGTTCCTCGGGCTCTGTTTTTGTTCCTCGGGCTCTGGTTGTGTTCCTCGGGCCCTGGTTGTGTTCCTCGGGCTCCGGGTTTGTTCCTCGAGCTCTAGTTTTGTTCCTCAGGCCCTGGTTTTCTTCCTCGGGGTTTCCTTTTGTTCCTTGGGCTCTGATATTGTTCTTCGGGCTTTGGTTTTGTTCCTCGGGCTCTGTTTTTGTTCCTCGGGCTCTCCTTTTCTTCCTCGGCACCTGGTTTTGTTCCAAGAGCTCTAGTTTTGTTCCTCGGGCTCTGGTTTTCTTCCTCGGGCTCTGGTTTTCTTCCTCGGGCTCTGTTTTTCTTCCTCAGGCTCTGGTTTTGTTGCTCGGGCTCTGGATTTCTTCCTCGAGCTCTCCTTTTCTTCTTCGGGCCCTAGTTTTGTTCCTCGGGCTCTGTTTTTGTTCCTCGGGCTCTGGTTGTGTTCCTCGGGCTCTGGTTGTGTTCCTCGGGCTCCGGGTTTGTTCCTCGAGCTCTAGTTTTGTTTTCAGGCCCTGGTTTTCTTCCTCGGGGTTTCCTTTTGTTCCTTGGGCTCTGATATTGTTCTTCGGGCTTTGGTTTTGTTCCTCGGGCTCTGTTTTTGTTCCTCGGGCTCTGGTTGTGTTCCTCGGGCTCTGGTTGTGTTCCTCGGGCTCCGGGTTTGTTCCTCGAGCTCTAGTTTTCTTCCTCGGGCTCTGGTTTTCTTCCTCCGGGTTTCCTTTTGTTCCTTGGGCTCTGATATTGTTCTTCGGGCTTTGGTTTTGGTCCTCGGGCTCTGTTTTTGTTCCTCGGGCTCTGGTTTTCTTCCTCGGCACCTGGTTTTCTTCCAAGAGCTCTAGTTTTCTTCCTCGGGCTCTGGTTTTCTTCCTCGGGCTCTAGTTTTTTTCCTTTGGCACTGGTTTTGTTCCTCGGGCTCTCATTTTCTTCCTCGAACTCTCGTTTTGTTCCTCGGGTTCTGGTTTTGTTCCTTGAGGTCTGGTTTTCTTCCTTGGGCTCTGGTTTTATTCCTCGGGCTCTGGTTTTCTTCCTCGGGCTCTGGTTTTCTTCCTCAGGCTCTGGTTTTGTTCCTCGGGCTCTGGTTTTCTTCCTCGGACCCTGTTTCTTTACCTCGAGGGGTGGTTTTGTTCCTCGGGCTCTGGTTGTGTTCATCGAGGTCTGGTTTTCTTCCTCGGGCTCTGGTTGTGTTCCTCGGGCTCTGGTTCTGTTCCTCGGGCTCTGGTTTTGTTCATCGAGGTCTGATTTTCTTCCTCGGGCTCTGGTTTTTTTCCTCAGGCTCTGGTTTTGTTCCTCGGGCTCTGGTTTTCTTCCTCGGACCCTGTTTCTTTACCTCGAGGGGTGGTTTTGTTCCTCGGGCTCTGGCTTGGTTCCTCAGGCCCTGGTTGTTTTCCTCGGGCTCTGGTTTTGTTCCTCGGGCTCTGGTTTTGTTCCTCGAGGGCTAGTTTTGTTCCTCGGGCTCTGGATTTGTTCCTCGGTTTCTGGTTCGGTTCCTCGGGCCCTGGTTTTATTCCACGGGCTCTGGTTTTCTTCCTATGGCCCTCGTTTTGTTCTTCAGGCCCTCCTTTTTGTCCTTGGGCTCTGGTTTTGTTCCTCGAGCTCTGGTTTTATTCCTTGGGCACTGCTTATGTTCGTCGGGCTCTCGTTTTCTTCCTCGAACTCTCGTTTTGTTCCTCGGGTTCTGGTTTTGTTCCTTGAGGTCTGATTTTCTTCCTCGGGCTCTGGTTTTCTTCCTCGGGCTCTGGTTTTCTTCCTCAGGCTCTGGTTTTGTTGCTCGGGCTCTGGATTTCTTCCTCGAGCTCTGCTTTTCTTCTTCGGGCCCTAGTTTTGTTCCTCGGGCTCTGTTTTTGTTCCTCGGGCTCTGGTTGTGTTCCTCGGGCTCTGGTTGTGTTCCTCGGGCTCCGGGTTTGTTCCTCGAGCTCTAGTTTTGTTCCTCAGGCCCTGGTTTTCTTCCTCGGGGTTTCCTTTTGTTCCTTGGGCTCTGATATTGTTCTTCGGGCTTTGGTTTTGTTCCTCGGGCTCTGTTTTTGTTCCTCGGGCTCTCCTTTTCTTCCTCGGCACCTGGTTTTGTTCCAAGAGCTCTAGTTTTGTTCCTCGGGCTCTGGTTTTCTTCTTCGGGCTCTGGTTTTCTTCCTTTGGCACTGGTTTTGTTCCTCGGGCTCTCGTTTTCTTCCTCGAACTCTCGTTTTATTCCTCGGATTCTGGTTTTGTTCCTTGAGCTCTGGTTTTGTTCCTTGGGCTCTGGTTTTCTTCCTCGGGCTCTGGTTTTCTTCCTCGGGCTCTGTTTTTCTTCCTCAGGCTCTGGTTTTGTTGCTCGGGCTCTGGATTTCTTCCTCGAGCTCTCCTTTTCTTCTTCGGGCCCTAGTTTTGTTCCTCGGGCTCTGTTTTTGTTCCTCGGGCTCTGGTTGTGTTCCTCGGGCTCTGGTTGTGTTCCTCGGGCTCCGGGTTTGTTCCTCGAGCTCTAGTTTTGTTTTCAGGCCCTGGTTTTCTTCCTCGGGGTTTCCTTTTGTTCCTTGGGCTCTGATATTGTTCTTCGGGCTTTGGTTTTGTTCCTCGGGCTCTGTTTTTGTTCCTCGGGCTCTCCTTTTCTTCCTCGGCACCTGGTTTTGTTCCAAGAGCTCTAGTTTTCTTCCTCGGGCTCTGGTT
The DNA here is from genome assembly GCF_964195595.1 of Calonectris borealis. Taxonomy (NCBI): domain Eukaryota; kingdom Metazoa; phylum Chordata; class Aves; order Procellariiformes; family Procellariidae; genus Calonectris; species Calonectris borealis. The sequence goes on along the minus strand of NW_027441469.1, from coordinate 678,014 downwards.
TTCTTCCTCGGGCTCTGGTTTTATTCCTTTGGCACTGGTTTTGTTCCTCGGGCTCTCGTTTTCTTCCTCGAACTCTCGTTTTGTTCCTCGGGTTCTGGTTTTGTTCCTTGAGCTCTGGTTTTATTCCTCGGGCTCTGGTTTTGTTCATCGAGGTCTGGTTTTCTTCCTCGGGCTCTGGTTTTGTTCCTTAGGCTCTGGTTTTGTTCCTCGGGCTCTGGTTTTCTTCCTCGGACCCTGTTTCTTTACCTCGAGGGGTGGTTTTGTTCCTCGGGCTCTGGCTTGGTTCCTCAGGCCCTGGTTGTTTTCCTCGGGCTCTGGTTGTGTTCCTCGGGCTCTGGTTCTGTTCCTCGGGCTCTGGTTTTGTTCATCGAGGTCTGGTTTTCTTCCTCGGGCTCTGGTTTTCTTCCTTGGGGTCTGGTTTTGTTCCTCGGGCTCTGGTTTTCTTCCTCGGGCTCTGGTTTTGTTCCTCGGGCTCTGGTTTTGTTCCTCGAGGGCTAGTTTTGTTCCTCGGGCTCTGGACTTGTTCCTCGGTTTCTGTTTCGGTTCCTCGGGCCCTGGTTTTATTCCATGGGCTCTGGTTTTCTTCCTATGGCCCTCGTTTTGTTCTTCAGGCCCTCCTTTTTGTCCTTGGGCTCTGGTTTTGTTCCTTGAGCTCTGGTTTTATTCCTTGCGCACTGGTTATGTTCCTCGGGCTCTCGTTTTCTTCCTCGGACTCTCGTTTTGTTCCTCGGGTTCTGGTTTTGTTCCTTGCGGTCTGGTTTTCTTCCTCGGGCTCTGGTTTTTTCCTCGGGCTCTGGTTTTCTTCCTCGGGCTCTGGTTTTCTTCCTCAGGCTCTGGTTTTGTTGCTCGGGCTCTGGATTTCTTCCTCGAGCTCTCCTTTTCTTCTTTGAGCCCTAGTTTTGTTCCTCGGGCTCTGTTTTTGTTCCTCGGGCTCTGGTTGTGTTCCTCGGGCTCCGGGTTTGTTCCTCGAGCTCTAGTTTTGTTCCTCAGGCCCTGGTTTTCTTCCTCGGGGTTTCCTTTTGTTCCTCGGGCTCTGTTTTTGTTCCTCGGGCTCTGGTTGTGTTCCTCGGGCTCTGGTTGTGTTCCTCGGGCTCCGGGTTTGTTCCTCGAGCTCTAGTTTTGTTCCTCAGGCCCTGGTTTTCTTCCTCGGGGTTTCCTTTTGTTCCTTGGGCTCTGATATTGTTCTTCGGGCTTTGGTTTTGTTCCTCGGGCTCTGTTTTTGTTCCTCGGGCTCTCCTTTTCTTCCTCGGCACCTGGTTTTGTTCCAAGAGCTCTAGTTTTGTTCCTCGGGCTCTGGTTTTCTTCCTCGGGCTCTGGTTTTCTTCCTCGGGCTCTGTTTTTCTTCCTCAGGCTCTGGTTTTGTTGCTCGGGCTCTGGATTTCTTCCTCGAGCTCTCCTTTTCTTCTTCGGGCCCTAGTTTTGTTCCTCGGGCTCTGTTTTTGTTCCTCGGGCTCTGGTTGTGTTCCTCGGGCTCTGGTTGTGTTCCTCGGGCTCCGGGTTTGTTCCTCGAGCTCTAGTTTTGTTTTCAGGCCCTGGTTTTCTTCCTCGGGGTTTCCTTTTGTTCCTTGGGCTCTGATATTGTTCTTCGGGCTTTGGTTTTGTTCCTCGGGCTCTGTTTTTGTTCCTCGGGCTCTGGTTGTGTTCCTCGGGCTCTGGTTGTGTTCCTCGGGCTCCGGGTTTGTTCCTCGAGCTCTAGTTTTCTTCCTCGGGCTCTGGTTTTCGTCCTCCGGGTTTCCTTTTGTTCCTTGGGCTCTGATATTGTTCTTCGGGCTTTGGTTTTGGTCCTCGGGCTCTGTTTTTGTTCCTCGGGCTCTGGTTTTCTTCCTCGGCACCTGGTTTTCTTCCAAGAGCTCTAGTTTTCTTCCTCGGGCTCTGGTTTTCTTCCTCGGGCTCTAGTTTTCTTCCTTTGGCACTGGTTTTGTTCCTCGGGCTCTCATTTTCTTCCTCGAACTCTCGTTTTGTTCCTCGGGTTCTGGTTTTGTTCCTTGAGGTCTGGTTTTCTTCCTTGGGCTCTGGTTTTATTCCTCGGGCTCTGGTTTTCTTCCTCGGGCTCTGGTTTTCTTCCTCGGACCCTGTTTCTTTACCTCGAGGGGTGGTTTTCTTCCTCGGGCTCTGGCTTGTTTCCTCAGGCCCTGGTTGTTTTCCTCGGGCTCTGGTTTTGTTCCTCGGGCTCTGGTTTTGTTCCTCGAGGGCTAGTTTTGTTCCTCGGGCTCTGGACTTGTTCCTCGGTTTCTGGTTCGGTTCCTCGGGCCCTGGTTTTATTCCATGGGCTCTGGTTTTCTTCCTATGGCCCTCGTTTTGTTCTTCAGGCCCTCCTTTTTGTCCTTGGGCTCTGGTTTTGTTCCTTGAGCTCTGGTTTTATTCCTTGCGCACTGGTTATGTTCCTCGGGCTCTCGTTTTCTTCCTCGGACTCTCGTTTTGTTCCTCGGGTTCTGGTTTTGTTCCTTGCGGTCTGGTTTTCTTCCTCGGGCTCTGGTTTTTTCCTCGGGCTCTGGTTTTCTTCCTCGGGCTCTGGTTTTCTTCCTCAGGCTCTGGTTTTGTTGCTCGGGCTCTGGATTTCTTCCTCGAGCTCTCCTTTTCTTCTTTGAGCCCTAGTTTTGTTCCTCGGGCTCTGTTTTTTGTTCCTCGGGCTCTGGTTGTGTTCCTCGGGCTCTGGTTGTGTTCCTCGGGCTCCGGGTTTGTTCCTCGAGCTCTAGTTTTGTTCCTCAGGCCCTGGTTTTCTTCCTCGGGGTTTCCTTTTGTTCCTTGGGCTCTGATATTGTTCTTCGGGCTTTGGTTTTGTTCCTCGGGCTCTGTTTTTGTTCCTCGGGCTCTCCTTTTCTTCCTCGGCACCTGGTTTTGTTCCAAGAGCTCTAGTTTTGTTCCTCGGGCTCTGGTTTTCTTCCTCGGGCTCTGGTTTTCTTCCTCGGGCTCTGTTTTTCTTCCTCAGGCTCTGGTTTTGTTGCTCGGGCTCTGGATTTCTTCCTCGAGCTCTCCTTTTCTTCTTCGGGCCCTAGTTTTGTTCCTCGGGCTCTGTTTTTGTTCCTCGGGCTCTGGTTGTGTTCCTCGGGCTCTGGTTGTGTTCCTCGGGCTCCGGGTTTGTTCCTCGAGCTCTAGTTTTGTTTTCAGGCCCTGGTTTTCTTCCTCGGGGTTTCCTTTTGTTCCTTGGGCTCTGATATTGTTCTTCGGGCTTTGGTTTTGTTCCTCGGGCTCTGTTTTTGTTCCTCGGGCTCTGGTTGTGTTCCTCGGGCTCTGGTTGTGTTCCTCGGGCTCCGGGTTTGTTCCTCGAGCTCTAGTTTTCTTCCTCGGGCTCTGGTTTTCTTCCTCCGGGTTTCCTTTTGTTCCTTGGGCTCTGATATTGTTCTTCGGGCTTTGGTTTTGGTCCTCGGGCTCTGTTTTTGTTCCTCGGGCTCTGGTTTTCTTCCTCGGCACCTGGTTTTCTTCCAAGAGCTCTAGTTTTCTTCCTCGGGCTCTGGTTTTCTTCCTCGGGCTCTAGTTTTCTTCCTTTGGCACTGGTTTTGTTCCTCGGGCTCTCATTTTCTTCCTCGAACTCTCGTTTTGTTCCTCGGGTTCTGGTTTTGTTCCTTGAGGTCTGGTTTTCTTCCTTGGGCTCTGGTTTTATTCCTCGGGCTCTGGTTTTCTTCCTCGGGCTCTGGTTTTCTTCCTCGGACCCTGTTTCTTTACCTCGAGGGGTGGTTTTCTTCCTCGGGCTCTGGCTTGTTTCCTCAGGCCCTGGTTGTTTTCCTCGGGCTCTGGTTTTGTTCCTCGGGCTCTGGTTTTGTTCCTCGAGGGCTAGTTTTGTTCCTCGGGCTCTGGACTTGTTCCTCGGTTTCTGGTTCGGTTCCTCGGGCCCTGGTTTTATTCCATGGGCTCTGGTTTTCTTCCTATGGCCCTCGTTTTGTTCTTCAGGCCCTCCTTTTTGTCCTTGGGCTCTGGTTTTGTTCCTTGAGCTCTGGTTTTATTCCTTGCGCACTGGTTATGTTCCTCGGGCTCTCGTTTTCTTCCTCGGACTCTCGTTTTGTTCCTCGGGTTCTGGTTTTGTTCCTTGCGGTCTGGTTTTCTTCCTCGGGCTCTGGTTTTTTCCTCGGGCTCTGGTTTTCTTCCTCGGGCTCTGGTTTTCTTCCTCAGGCTCTGGTTTTGTTGCTCGGGCTCTGGATTTCTTCCTCGAGCTCTCCTTTTCTTCTTTGAGCCCTAGTTTTGTTCCTCGGGCTCTGTTTTTGTTCCTCGGGCTCTGGTTGTGTTCCTCGGGCTCTGGTTGTGTTCCTCGGGCTCCGGGTTTGTTCCTCGAGCTCTAGTTTTGTTCCTCAGGCCCTGGTTTTCTTCCTCGGGGTTTCCTTTTGTTCCTTGGGCTCTGATATTGTTCTTCGGGCTTTGGTTTTGTTCCTCGGGCTCTGTTTTTGTTCCTCGGGCTCTCCTTTTCTTCCTCGGCACCTGGTTTTGTTCCAAGAGCTCTAGTTTTGTTCCTCGGGCTCTGGTTTTCTTCCTCGGGCTCTGGTTTTCTTCCTCGGGCTCTGTTTTTCTTCCTCAGGCTCTGGTTTTGTTGCTCGGGCTCTGGATTTCTTCCTCGAGCTCTCCTTTTCTTCTTCGGGCCCTAGTTTTGTTCCTCGGGCTCTGTTTTTGTTCCTCGGGCTCTGGTTGTGTTCCTCGGGCTCTGGTTGTGTTCCTCGGGCTCCGGGTTTGTTCCTCGAGCTCTAGTTTTGTTTTCAGGCCCTGGTTTTCTTCCTCGGGGTTTCCTTTTGTTCCTTGGGCTCTGATATTGTTCTTCGGGCTTTGGTTTTGTTCCTCGGGCTCTGTTTTTGTTCCTCGGGCTCTGGTTGTGTTCCTCGGGCTCTGGTTGTGTTCCTCGGGCTCCGGGTTTGTTCCTCGAGCTCTAGTTTTCTTCCTCGGGCTCTGGTTTTCTTCCTCCGGGTTTCCTTTTGTTCCTTGGGCTCTGATATTGTTCTTCGGGCTTTGGTTTTGGTCCTCGGGCTCTGTTTTTGTTCCTCGGGCTCTGGTTTTCTTCCTCGGCACCTGGTTTTCTTCCAAGAGCTCTAGTTTTCTTCCTCGGGCTCTGGTTTTCTTCCTCGGGCTCTAGTTTTCTTCCTTTGGCACTGGTTTTGTTCCTCGGGCTCTCATTTTCTTCCTCGAACTCTCGTTTTGTTCCTCGGGTTCTGGTTTTGTTCCTTGAGGTCTGGTTTTCTTCCTTGGGCTCTGGTTTTATTCCTCGGGCTCTGGTTTTCTTCCTCGGGCTCTGGTTTTCTTCCTCAGGCTCTGGTTTTGTTCCTCGGGCTCTGGTTTTCTTCCTCGGACCCTGTTTCTTTACCTCGAGGGGTGGTTTTGTTCCTCGGGCTCTGGTTGTGTTCATCGAGGTCTGGTTTTCTTCCTCGGGCTCTGGTTGTGTTCCTCGGGCTCTGGTTCTGTTCCTCGGGCTCTGGTTTTGTTCATCGAGGTCTGATTTTCTTCCTCGGGCTCTGGTTTTTTTCCTCAGGCTCTGGTTTTGTTCCTCGGGCTCTGGTTTTCTTCCTCGGACCCTGTTTCTTTACCTCGAGGGGTGGTTTTGTTCCTCGGGCTCTGGCTTGGTTCCTCAGGCCCTGGTTGTTTTCCTCGGGCTCTGGTTTTGTTCCTCGGGCTCTGGTTTTGTTCCTCGAGGGCTAGTTTTGTTCCTCGGGCTCTGGATTTGTTCCTCGGTTTCTGGTTCGGTTCCTCGGGCCCTGGTTTTATTCCACGGGCTCTGGTTTTCTTCCTATGGCCCTCGTTTTGTTCTTCAGGCCCTCCTTTTTGTCCTTGGGCTCTGGTTTTGTTCCTCGAGCTCTGGTTTTATTCCTTGGGCACTGCTTATGTTCGTCGGGCTCTCGTTTTCTTCCTCGAACTCTCGTTTTGTTCCTCGGGTTCTGGTTTTGTTCCTTGAGGTCTGATTTTATTCCTCGGGCTCTGGTTTTCTTCCTCGGGCTCTGGTTTTCTTCCTCAGGCTCTGGTTTTGTTGCTCGGGCTCTGGATTTCTTCCTCGAGCTCTGCTTTTCTTCTTCGGGCCCTAGTTTTGTTCCTCGGGCTCTGTTTTTGTTCCTCGGGCTCTGGTTGTGTTCCTCGGGCTCTGGTTGTGTTCCTCGGGCTCCGGGTTTGTTCCTCGAGCTCTAGTTTTGTTCCTCAGGCCCTGGTTTTCTTCCTCGGGGTTTCCTTTTGTTCCTTGGGCTCTGATATTGTTCTTCGGGCTTTGGTTTTGGTCCTCGGGCTCTGTTTTTGTTCCTCGGGCTCTCCTTTTCTTCCTCGGCACCTGGTTTTGTTCCAAGAGCTCTAGTTTTGTTCCTCGGGCTCTGGTTTTCTTCTTCGGGCTCTGGTTTTCTTCCTTTGGCACTGGTTTTGTTCCTCGGGCTCTCGTTTTCTTCCTCGAACTCTCGTTTTATTCCTCGGATTCTGGTTTTGTTCCTTGAGCTCTGGTTTTGTTCCTTGGGCTCTGGTTTTCTTCCTCGGGCTCTGGTTTTCTTCCTCGGGCTCTGTTTTTCTTCCTCAGGCTCTGGTTTTGTTGCTCGGGCTCTGGATTTCTTCCTCGAGCTCTCCTTTTCTTCTTCGGGCCCTAGTTTTGTTCCTCGGGCTCTGTTTTTGTTCCTCGGGCTCTGGTTGTGTTCCTCGGGCTCTGGTTGTGTTCCTCGGGCTCCGGGTTTGTTCCTCGAGCTCTAGTTTTGTTTTCAGGCCCTGGTTTTCTTCCTCGGGGTTTCCTTTTGTTCCTTGGGCTCTGATATTGTTCTTCGGGCTTTGGTTTTGTTCCTCGGGCTCTGTTTTTGTTCCTCGGGCTCTCCTTTTCTTCCTCGGCACCTGGTTTTGTTCCAAGAGCTCTAGTTTTCTTCCTCGGGCTCTGGTTTTCTTCCTCGGGCTCTGGTTTTATTCCTTTGGCACTGGTTTTGTTCCTCGGGCTCTCGTTTTCTTCCTCGAACTCTCGTTTTGTTCCTCGGGTTCTGGTTTTTTTCCTTGAGCTCTGGTTTTATTCCTCGGGCTCTGGTTTTGTTCATCGAGGTCTGGTTTTCTTCCTCGGGCTCTGGTTTTGTTCCTTAGGCTCTGGTTTTGTTCCTCGGGCTCTGGTTTTCTTCCTCGGACCCTGTTTCTTTACCTCGAGGGGTGGTTTTGTTCCTCGGGCTCTGGCTTGGTTCCTCAGGCCCTGGTTGTTTTCCTCGGGCTCTGGTTTTGTTCCTCGGGCTCTGGTTCTGTTCCTCGGGCTCTGGTTTTGTTCATCGAGGTCTGGTTTTCTTCCTCGGGCTCTGGTTTTCTTCCTTGGGGTCTGGTTTTGTTCCTCGGGCTCTGGTTTTCTTCCTCGGACACTGTTTCTTTACCTCGAGGGGTGGTTTTCTTCCTCGGGCTCTGGCTTGTTTCCTCAGGCCCTGGTTGTTTTCCTCGGGCTCTGGTTTTGTTCCTCGGGCTCTGGTTTTGTTCCTCGAGGGCTAGTTTTGTTCCTCGGGCTCTGGACTTGTTCCTCGGTTTCTGTTTCGGTTCCTCGGGCCCTGGTTTTATTCCATGGGCTCTGGTTTTCTTCCTATGGCCCTCGTTTTGTTCTTCAGGCCCTCCTTTTTGTCCTTGGGCTCTGGTTTTGTTCCTTGAGCTCTGGTTTTATTCCTTGCGCACTGGTTATGTTCCTCGGGCTCTCGTTTTCTTCCTCGGACTCTCGTTTTGTTCCTCGGGTTCTGGTTTTGTTCCTTGCGGTCTGGTTTTCTTCCTCGGGCTCTGGTTTTTTCCTCGGGCTCTGGTTTTCTTCCTCGGGCTCTGGTTTTCTTCCTCAGGCTCTGGTTTTGTTGCTCGGGCTCTGGATTTCTTCCTCGAGCTCTCCTTTTCTTCTTTGAGCCCTAGTTTTGTTCCTCGGGCTCTGTTTTTGTTCCTCGGGCTCTGGTTGTGTTCCTCGGGCTCCGGGTTTGTTCCTCGAGCTCTAGTTTTGTTCCTCAGGCCCTGGTTTTCTTCCTCGGGGTTTCCTTTTGTTCCTCGGGCTCTGTTTTTGTTCCTCGGGCTCTGGTTGTGTTCCTCGGGCTCTGGTTGTGTTCCTCGGGCTCCGGGTTTGTTCCTCGAGCTCTAGTTTTGTTCCTCAGGCCCTGGTTTTCTTCCTCGGGGTTTCCTTTTGTTCCTTGGGCTCTGATATTGTTCTTCGGGCTTTGGTTTTGTTCCTCGGGCTCTGTTTTTGTTCCTCGGGCTCTGGTTTTCTTCCTCGGCACCTGGTTTTCTTCCAAGAGCTCTAGTTTTCTTCCTCGGGCTCTGGTTTTCTTCCTCGGGCTCTAGTTTTCTTCCTTTGGCACTGGTTTTGTTCCTCGGGCTCTCATTTTCTTCCTCGAACTCTCGTTTTGTTCCTCGGGTTCTGGTTTTGTTCCTTGAGGTCTGGTTTTTTTCCTCGGGCTCTCGTTTTCTTCCTCGGACCCTGTTTCTTTACCTCGAGGGGTGGTTTTGTTCCTCGGGCTCTGGTTGTGTTCATCGAGGTCTGGTTTTCTTCCTCGGGCTCTGGCTTGGTTCCTCAGGCCCTGGTTGTTTTCCTCGGGCTCTGGTTTTGTTCCTCGGGCTCTGGTTTTGTTCCTCGAGGGCTAGTTTTGTTCCTCGGGCTCTGGATTTGTTCCTCGGTTTCTGGTTCGGTTCCTCGGGCCCTGGTTTTATTCCACGTGCTCTGGTTTTCTTCCTATGGCCCTCGTTTTGTTCTTCAGGCCCTCCTTTTTGTCCTTGGGCTCTGGTTTTGTTCCTCGAGCTCTGGTTTTATTCCTTGGGCACTGCTTATGTTCGTCGGGCTCTCGTTTTCTTCCTCGAACTCTCGTTTTGTTCCTCGGGTTCTGGTTTTGTTCCTTGAGGTCTGATTTTCTTCCTCGGGCTCTGGTTTTCTTCCTCGGGCTCTGGTTTTCTTCCTCAGGCTCTGGTTTTGTTGCTCGGGCTCTGGATTTCTTCCTCGAGCTCTGCTTTTCTTCTTCGGGCCCTAGTTTTGTTCCTCGGGCTCTGTTTTTGTTCCTCGGGCTCTGGTTGTGTTCCTCGGGCTCTGGTTGTGTTCCTCGGGCTCCGGGTTTGTTCCTCGAGCTCTAGTTTTGTTCCTCAGGCCCTGGTTTTCTTCCTCGGGGTTTCCTTTTGTTCCTTGGGCTCTGATATTGTTCTTCGGGCTTTGGTTTTGTTCCTCGGGCTCTGTTTTTGTTCCTCGGGCTCTCCTTTTCTTCCTCGGCACCTGGTTTTGTTCCAAGAGCTCTAGTTTTCTTCCTCGGGCTCTGGTTTTCTTCTTCGGGCTCTGGTTTTCTTCCTTTGGCACTGGTTTTGTTCCTCGGACTCTCGTTTTCTTCCTCGAACTCTCGTTTTGTTCCTCGGGTTCTGGTTTTGTTCCTTGAGCTCTGGTTTTATTCCTTGGGCTCTGGTTTTCTTCCTCGGGCTCTGGTTTTCTTCCTCGGGCTCTGTTTTTCTTCCTCAGGCTCTGGTTTTGTTGCTCGGGCTCTGGATTTCTTCCTTGAGCTCTCCTTTTCTTCTTCGGGCCCTAGTTTTGTTCCTCGGGCTCTGTTTTTGTTCCTCGGGCTCTGGTTGTGTTCCTCGGGCTCTGGTTGTGTTCCTCGGGCTCCGGGTTTGTTCCTCGAGCTCTAGTTTTGTTCCTCAGGCCCTGGTTTTCTTCCTCGGGGTTTCCTTTTGTTCCTTGGGCTCTGATATTGTTCTTCGGGCTTTGGTTTTGGTCCTCGGGCTCTGTTTTTGTTCCTCGGGCTCTCCTTTTCTTCCTCGGCACCTGGTTTTGTTCCAAGAGCTCTAGTTTTCTTCCTCGGGCTCTGGTTTTCTTCCTCGGGCTCTGGTTTTCTTCCTTTGGCACTGGTTTTGTTCCTCGGGCTCTCGTTTTCTTCCTCGAACTCTCGTTTTGTTCCTCGGGTTCTGGTTTTGTTCCTTGAGCTCTGGTTTTATTCCTCGGGCTCTGGTTTTGTTCATCGAGGTCTGGTTTTCTTCCTCGGGCTCTGGTTTTGTTCCTCAGGCTCTGGTTTTGTTCCTCGGGCTCTGGTTTTCTTCCTCGGACCCTGTTTCTTTACCTCGAGGGGTGGTTTTGTTCCTCGGGCTCTGGCTTGGTTCCTCAGGCCCTGGTTGTTTTCCTCGGGCTCTGGTTGTGTTCCTCGGGCTCTGGTTCTGTTCCTCGGGCTCTGGTTTTGTTCATCGAGGTCTGGTTTTCTTCCTCGGGCTCTGGTTTTCTTCCTTGGGGTCTGGTTTTGTTCCTCGGGCTCTGGTTTTCTTCCTCGGACCCTGTTTCTTTACCTCGAGGGGTGGTTTTCTTCCTCGGGCTCTGGCTTGTTTCCTCAGGCCCTGGTTGTTTTCCTCGGGCTCTGGTTTTGTTCCTCGAGCTCTGGTTTTGTTCCTCGAGGGCTAGTTTTGTTCCTCGGGCTCTGGACTTGTTCCTCGGTTTCTGGTTCGGTTCCTCGGGCCCTGGTTTTATTCCATGGGCTCTGGTTTTCTTCCTATGGCCCTCGTTTTGTTCTTCAGGCCCTCCTTTTTGTCCTTGGGCTCTGGTTTTGTTCCTTGAGCTCTGGTTTTATTCCTTGCGCACTGGTTATGTTCCTCGGGCTCTCGTTTTCTTCCTCGGACTCTCGTTTTGTTCCTCGGGTTCTGGTTTTGTTCCTTGAGGTCTGGTTTTCTTCCTCGGGCTCTGGTTTTTTCCTCGGACTCTGGTTTTCTTCCTCGGGCTCTGGTTTTCTTCCTCAGGCTCTGGTTTTGTTGCTCGGGCTCTGGATTTCTTCCTCGAGCTCTCCTTTTCTTCTTTGAGCCCTAGTTTTGTTCCTCGGGCTCTGTTTTTGTTCCTCGGGCTCTGGTTGTGTTCCTCGGGCTCCGGGTTTGTTCCTCGAGCTCTAGTTTTGTTCCTCAGGCCCTGGTTTTCTTCCTCGGGGTTTCCTTTTGTTCCTTGGGCTCTGATATTGTTCTTCGGGCTTTGGTTTTGTTCCTCGGGCTCTGTTTTTGTTCCTCGGGCTCTGGTTTTCTTCCTCGGCACCTGGTTTTCTTCCAAGAGCTTTAGTTTTCTTCCTCGGGCTCTGGTTTTCTTCCTCGGGCTCTAGTTTTCTTCCTTTGGCACTGGTTTTGTTCCTCGGGCTCTCATTTTCTTCCTCGAACTCTCGTTTTGTTCCTCGGGTTCTGGTTTTGTTCCTTGAGGTCTGGTTTTGTTCCTCGGGCTCTGGTTTTCTTCCTCGGACCCTGTTTCTTTACCTCGAGGGGTGGTTTTGTTCCTCGGGCTCTGGTTGTGTTCATCGAGGTCTGGTTTTCTTCCTCGGGCTCTGGTTGTGTTCCTCGGGCTCTGGGTCTGTTCCTCGGGCTCTGGTTTTGTTCATCGAGGTCTGGTTTTCTTCCTCGGGCTCTGGTTTTTTCCCTCAGGCTCTGGTTTTGTTCCTCGGGCTCTGGTTTTCTTCCTCGGACCCTGTTTCTTTACCTCGAGGGGTGGTTTTGTTCCTCGGGCTCTGGCTTGGTTCCTCAGGCCCTGGTTGTTTTCCTCGGGCTCTGGTTTTGTTCCTCGGGCTCTGGTTTTGTTCCTCGAGGGCTAGTTTTGTTCCTCGGGCTCTGGATTTGTTCCTCGGTTTCTAGTTCGGTTCCTCGGGCCCTGGTTTTATTCCACGGGCTCTGGTTTTCTTCCTATGGCCCTCGTTTTGTTCTTCAGGCCCTCCTTTTTGTCCTTGGGCTCTGGTTTTGTTCCTCGAGCTCTGGTTTTATTCCTTGGGCACTGCTTATGTTCGTCGGGCTCTCGTTTTCTTCCTCGAACTCTCGTTTTGTTCTTCGGGTTCTGGTTTTGTTCCTTGAGGTCTGGTTTTCTTCCTCGGGCTCTGGTTTTCTTCCTCGGGCTCTGGTTTTCTTCCTCAGGCTCTGGTTTTGTTGCTCGGGCTCTGGATTTCTTCCTCGAGCTCTCCTTTTCTTCTTCGGGCCCTAGTTTTGTTCCTCGGACTCTGTTTTTGTTCCTCGGGCTCTGGTTGTGTTCCTCGGGCTCTGGTTGTGTTCCTCGGGCTCCGGGTTTGTTCCTCGAGCTCTAGTTTTGTTCCTCAGGCCCTGGTTTTGTTCCTCGGGGTTTCCTTTTGTTCCTTGGGCTCTGATATTGTTCTTCGGGCTTTGGTTTTGTTCCTCGGGCTCTGTTTTTGTTCCTCGGGCTCTCCTTTTCTTCCTCGGGTTCTGGTTTTGTTCCAAGAGCTCTAGTTTTCTTCCTCGGGCTCTGGTTTTCTTCCTCGGGCTCTGGTTTTATTCCTTTGGCACTGGTTTTGTTCCTCGGGCTCTCGTTTTCTTCCTCGAACTCTTGTTTTGTTCCTCGGGTTCTGGTTTTGTTCCTTGAGCTCTGGTTTTATTCCTCGGGCTCTGGTTTTGTTCCTCGGGCTCTGGTTTTCTTCCTCGGACCCTATTTCTTTACCTCGAGGGGTGGTTTTGTTCCTCGGGCTCTGGCTTGGTTCCTCAGGCCCTGGTTGTTTTCCTCGGGCTCTGGTTTTGTTCCTCGGGCTCTGGTTTTGTTCCTCGAGGGCTAGTTTTGTTTCTCGGGCTCTTGATTTTTTCCTCGGTTTCTGGTTCGGTTCCTCGGGCCCTGGTTTTATTCCACGGGCTCTGGTTTTCTTCCTATGGCCCTCGTTTTGTTCTTCAGGCCTTCCTTTTTGTCCTTGGGCTCTGGTTTTGTTCCTCGAGCTCTGGTTTTATTCCTTGGGCACTGGTTATGTTCCTCGGGCTCTCGTTTTCTTCCTCGGACTCTCGTTTTGTTCCTCGGGTTCTGGTTTTGTTCCTTGAGCTCTGGTTTTCTTCCTTGGGGTCTGGTTTTCTTCCTCGGGCTCTGGTTTTCTTCCTCAGGCTCTGGTTTTGTTGCTCGGGCTCTGGATTTCTTCCTCGAGCTCTCCTTTTCTTCTTCGGGCCCTAGTTTTGTTCCTCGGGCTCTGTTTTTGTTCCTCGGGCTCTGGTTGTATTCCTCGGGCTCCGGGTTTGTTCCTCGAGCTCCGGGTTTGTTCCTCAAGCTCTAGTTTTGTTCCTCAGGCCCTGGTTTTCTTCCTCGGGTTTTCCTTTTGTTCCTCGGGCTCTGTTTTTGTTCCTCGGGCTCTGGTTGTGTTCCTCGGGCTCTGATATTGTTCTTCGGGCTTTGGTTTTGTTCCTTGGGCTCTGTTTTTGTTCCTCAGGCCCTGGTTTTCTTCCTCGGGGTTTCCTTTTGTTCCTTGGGCTCTGATATTGTTCTTCGGGCTTTGGTTTTGTTCCTCGGGCTCTGTTTTTGTTCCTCGGGCTCTCCTTTTCTTCCTCGGCACCTGGTTTTGTTCCAAGAGCTCTAGTTTTCTTCCTCGGGCTCTGGTTTTCTTCCTCGGGCTCTGGTTTTCTTCCTTTGGCACTGGTTTTGTTCCTCGGGCTCTCGTTTTCTTCCTCGAACTCTCGTTTTGTTCCTCGGGTTCTGGTTTTGTTCCTTGAGGTCTGGTTTTCTTCCTTGGGCTCTGGTTTTATTCCTCGGGCTCTGGTTTTCTTCCTCGGGCTCTGGTTTTCTTCCTCAGGCTCTGGTTTTGTTCCTCGGGCTCTGGTTTTCTTCCTCGGACCCTGTTTCTTTACCTCGATGGGTGGTTTTGTTCCTCGGGCTCTGGTTTTGTTCATCGAGGTCTGGTTTTCTTCCTCGGGCTCTGGTTGTGTTCCTCGGGCTCTGGGTCTGTTCCTCGGGCTCTGGTTTTGTTCATCGAGGTCTGGTTTTCTTCCTCGGGCTCTGTTTTTTTTCCTCAGGCTCTGGTTTTGTTCCTCGGGCTCTGGTTTTCTTCCTCGGACCCTGTTTCTTTACCTCGAGGGGTGGTTTTGTTCCTCGGGCTCTGGCTTGGTTCCTCAGGCCCTGGTTGTTTTCCTCGGGCTCTGGTTTTGTTCCTCGGGCTCTGGTTTTGTTCCTCGAGGGCTAGTTTTGTTCCTCGGGCTCTGGATTTGTTCCTCGGTTTCTGGTTCGGTTCCTCGGGCCCTGGTTTTATTCCACGGGCTCTGGTTTTCTTCCTATGGCCCTCGTTTTGTTCTTCAGGCCCTCCTTTTTGTCCTTGGGCTCTGGTTTTGTTCCTCGAGCTCTGGTTTTATTCCTTGGGCACTGCTTATGTTCGTCGGGCTCTCGTTTTCTTCCTCGAACTCTCGTTTTGTTCCTCGGGTTCTGGTTTTGTTCCTTGAGGTCTGGTTTTCTTTCTCGGGCTCTGGTTTTCTTCCTCGGGCTCTGGTTTTCTTCCTCAGGCTCTGGTTTTGTTGCTCGGGCTCTGGATTTCTTCCTCGAGCTCTCCTTTTCTTCTTCGGGCTCTGGTTTTCTTCCTCGGACTCTGTTTTTGTTCCTCGGGCTCTGGTTGTGTTCCTCGGGCTCTGGTTGTGTTCCTCGGGCTCCGGGTTTGTTCCTCGAGCTCTAGTTTTGTTCCTCAGGCCCTGGTTTTCTTCCTCGGGGTTTCCTTTTGTTCCTTGGGCTCTGATATTGTTCTTCGGGCTTTGGTTTTGTTCCTCGGGCTCTGTTTTTGTTCCTCGGGCTCTCCTTTTCTTCCTCGGCACCTGGTTTTGTTCCAAGAGCTCTAGTTTTCTTCCTCGGGCTCTGGTTTTCTTCCTCGGGCTCTGGTTTTCTTCCTTTGGCACTGGTTTTGTTCCTCGGGCTCTCGTTTTCTTCCTCGAACTCTCGTTTTGTTCCTCGGGTTCTGGTTTTGTTCCTTGAGGTCTGGTTTTCTTCCTTGGGCTCTGGTTTTATTCCTCGGGCTCTGGTTTTCTTCCTCGGGCTCTGGTTTTCTTCCTCAGGCTCTGGTTTTGTTCCTCGGGCTCTGGTTTTCTTCCTCGGACCCTGTTTCTTTACCTCGATGGGTGGTTTTGTTCCTCGGGCTCTGGTTTTGTTCATCGAGGTCTGGTTTTCTTCCTCGGGCTCTGGTTGTGTTCCTCGGGCTCTGGGTCTGTTCCTCGGGCTCTGGTTTTGTTCATCGAGGTCTGGTTTTCTTCCTCGGGCTCTGTTTTTTTTCCTCAGGCTCTGGTTTTGTTCCTCGGGCTCTGGTTTTCTTCCTCGGACCCTGTTTCTTTACCTCGAGGGGTGGTTTTGTTCCTCGGGCTCTGGCTTGGTTCCTCAGGCCCTGGTTGTTTTCCTCGGGCTCTGGTTTTGTTCCTCGGGCTCTGGTTTTGTTCCTCGAGGGCTAGTTTTGTTCCTCGGGCTCTGGATTTGTTCCTCGGTTTCTGGTTCGGTTCCTCGGGCCCTGGTTTTATTCCACGGGCTCTGGTTTTCTTCCTATGGCCCTCGTTTTGTTCTTCAGGCCCTCCTTTTTGTCCTTGGGCTCTGGTTTTGTTCCTCGAGCTCTGGTTTTATTCCTTGGGCACTGCTTATGTTCGTCGGGCTCTCGTTTTCTTCCTCGAACTCTCGTTTTGTTCCTCGGGTTCTGGTTTTGTTCCTTGAGGTCTGGTTTTCTTTCTCGGGCTCTGGTTTTCTTCCTCGGGCTCTGGTTTTCTTCCTCAGGCTCTGGTTTTGTTGCTCGGGCTCTGGATTTCTTCCTCGAGCTCTCCTTTTCTTCTTCGGGCTCTGGTTTTCTTCCTCGGACTCTGTTTTTGTTCCTCGGGCTCTGGTTGTGTTCCTCGGGCTCTGGTTGTGTTCCTCGGGCTCCGGGTTTGTTCCTCGAGCTCTAGTTTTGTTCCTCAGGCCCTGGTTTTCTTCCTCGGGGTTTCCTTTTGTTCCTTGGGCTCTGATATTGTTCTTCGGGCTTTGGTTTTGTTCCTCGGGCTCTGTTTTTGTTCCTCGGGCTCTCCTTTTCTTCCTCGGCACCTGGTTTTGTTCCAAGAGCTCTAGTTTTCTTCCTCGGGCTCTGGTTTTCTTCCTCGGGCTCTGGTTTTCTTCCTTTGGCACTGGTTTTGTTCCTCGGGCTCTCGTTTTCTTCCTCGAACTCTCGTTTTGTTCCTCGGGTTCTGGTTTTGTTCCTTGAGGTCTGGTTTTCTTCCTTGGGCTCTGGTTTTCTTCCTCGGGCTCTGGTTTTCTTCCTCGGGCTCTGGTTTTCTTCCTCAGGCTCTGGTTTTGTTGCTCGGGCTCTGGATTTCTTCCTCGAGCTCTCCTTTTCTTCTTCGGGCCCTAGTTTTTTTCTTCGGGCTCTGTTTTTGTTCCTCGGGCTCTGGTTGTGTTCCTCGGGCTCTGGTTGTGTTCCTCGGGCTCCGGGTTTGTTCCTCGAGCTCTGGTTTTGTTCCTCAGGCCCTGGTTTTCTTCCTCGGGGTTTCCTTTTGTTCCTTGGGCTCTGATATTGTTCTTCGGGCTTTGGTTTTGGTCCTCGGGCTCTGTTTTTATTCCTCGGGCTCTCCTTTTCTTCCTCGGCACCTGGTTTTGTTCCAAGAGCTCTAGTTTTCTTCCTCGGGCTCTGGTTTTCTTCCTCGGGCTCTGGTTTTCTACCTCGAACTCTCGTTTTGTTCCTCGGGTTCTGATTTTGTTCCTTGAGCTCTGGTTCTATTCCTCGGGCTCTGGTTGTGTTCCTCGGGCTCTGGTTCTGTTCCTCGGGCTCTGGTTTTGTTCATCAAGGTCTGGTTTTCTTCCTCGGGCTCTGTTTTTGTTCCTCGGGCTCTGGTTGTGTTCCTCGGGCTCTGGTTGTGTTCCTCGGGCTCCGGGTTTGTTTCTCGAGCTCTGGTTTTGTTCCTCAGGCCCTGGTTTTCTTCCTCGGGGTTTCCTTTTGTTCCTTGGGCTCTGATATTTTTCTTCGGGCTTTGGTTTTGTTCCTCGGGCTCTGTTTTTGTTCCTGGGGCTCTGGTTTTCTTCCTCGGCACCTGGTTTTGTTCCAAGAGCTCTAGTTTTCTTCCTCGGGCTCTGGTTTTCTTCCTCGGGCTCTGGTTTTATTCCTTTGGCACTGGTTTTGTTCCTCGGGCTCTCGTTTTCTTCCTCGAACTCTCGTTTTGTTCCTCGGGTTCTGGTTTTGTTCCTCGAGCTCTGGTTTTATTCCTCTGGCTCTGGTTTTGTTCATCGAGGTCTGGTTTTCTTCCTCGGGCTCTGGTTGTGTTCCTCGAGGGCTAGTTTTGTTCCTCGGGCTCTGGATTTGTTCCTCGGTTTCTGGTTCGGTTCCTCGGGCCCTGGTTTTATTCCACGGGCTCTAGTTTTCTTCCTATGGCCCTCGTTTTGTTCTTCAGGCCTTCCTTTTTGTCCTTGGGCTCTGATTTTGTTCCTCGAGCTCTGGTTTTATTCCTTGGGCACTGGTTATGTTCCTCGGGCTCTCGTTTTCTTCCTCGGGTTCTGGTTTTGTTCCTTGAGGTCTGGTTTTCTTCCTTGGGGTCTGGTTTTCTTCCTCGGGCTCTGGTTTTCTTCCTCAGGCTCTGGTTTTGTTACTCGGGCTCTGGATTTCTTCCTTGAGCTCTCCTTTTCTTCTTCGGGCCGTAGTTTTGTTCCTCGGGCTCTGTTTTTGTTCCTCGGGCTCTGATTGTGTTCCTCGGGCTCCGGGTTTGTTCCTCGACCTCTAGTTTTGTTCCTCAGGCCCTGGTTTTCTTCCTCGGGGTTTCCTTTTGTTCCTTGGGCTCTGATATTGTTCTTCGGGCTTTGGTTTTGTTCCTCGGGCTCTCGTTTTCTTCATCGAACTCTCGTTTTGTTCCTCAGGTTCTGGTTTTGTTCCTTGAGCTCTGGTTTTCTTCCTTGGGCTCTGGTTTTCTTCCTCAGGCTCTGGTTTTCTTCCTCGAGCTCTGGTTTTATTCCTCGGGGTCTGGTTTTGTTCATCGAGGTCTGGTTTTCTTCCTCGGGCTCTGGTTGTGTTCCTCGGGCTCTGGTTGTGTTCCTCGGGCTCCGGGTTTGTTCCTCGAGCTCTAGTTTTGTTCCTCAGGCCCTGGTTTTCTTCCTCAGGGTTTCCTTTTGTTCCTTGGGCTCTGATATTGTTCTTCGGGCTTTGGTTTGGTCCTCGGGCTCTGTTTTTGTTCCTCGGGCTCTCCTTTTCTTCCTCGGCACCTGGTTTTGTTCCAAGAGCTCTAGTTTTCTTCCTCGGGCTCTGGTTTTCTTCCTCGGGCTCTAGTTTTATTCCTTTGGCACTGGTTTTGTTCCTCGGGCTCTCGTTTTCTTCCTCGAACTCTCGTTTTGTTCCTCGGGTTCTGGTTTTGTTCCTTGAGCTCTGGTTTTATTCCTCGGGCTCTGGTTTTGTTCATCGAGGTCTGGTTTTCTTCCTCGTGCTCTGGTTGTGTTCCTCGGGCTCTGGTTCTGTTCCTCGGGCTCTGGTTTTGTTCATCGAGGTCTGGTTTTCTTCCTCGGGCTCTGGTTTTGTTCCTCAGGCTCTGGTTTTGTTCCTCGGGCTCTGGTTTTCTTCCTCGGACCCTGTTTCTTTACCTCGAGGGGTGGTTTTCTTCCTCGGGCTCTGGCTTAGTTCCTCAGGCCCTGGTTGTTTTCCTCGGGCTCTGGTTTTGTTCCTCGGGCTCTGGTTTTGTTCCTCGAGGGCTAGTTTTGTTCCTCGGGCTCTGGACTTGTTCCTCGGTTTCTGGTTCGGTTCCTCGGGCCCTGGTTTTATTCCATGGGCTCTGGTTTTCTTCCTATGGCCCTCGTTTTGTTCTTCAGGCCCTCCTTTTTGTCCTTGGGCTCTGGTTTTGTTCCTTGAGCTCTGGTTTTATTCCTTGCGCACTGGTTATGTTCCTCGGGCTCTCGTTTTCTTCCTCGGACTCTCGTTTTGTTCCTCGGGTTCTGGTTTTGTTCCTTGAGGTCTGGTTTTCTTCCTCGGGCTCTGGTTTTTTCCTCGGGCTCTGGTTTTCTTCCTCGGGCTCTGGTTTTCTTCCTCAGGCTCTGGTTTTTTTGCTCGGGCTCTGGATTTCTTCCTCGAGCTCTGGTTTTATTCCTCGCGCTCTGGTTTTGTTCATCGAGGTCTGGTTTTCTTCCTCGGGCTCTGGTTGTGTTCCTCGGGCTCTGGTTGTGTTCCTCGGGCTCCGGGTTTGTTCCTCGAGCTCTAGTTTTGTTCCTCAGGCCCTGGTTTTCTTCCTCGGGGTTTCCTTTTGTTCCTTGGGCTCTGATATTGTTCTTCGGGCTTTGGTTTGGTCCTCGGGCTCTGTTTTTGTTCCTCGGGCTCTCCTTTTCTTCCTCGGCACCTGGTTTTGTTCCAAGAGCTCTAGTTTTCTTCCTCGGGCTCTGGTTTTCTTCCTCGGGCTCTAGTTTTATTCCTTTGGCACTGGTTTTGTTCCTCGGGCTCTCGTTTTCTTCCTCGAACTCTCGTTTTGTTCCTCGGGTTCTGGTTTTGTTCCTTGAGCTCTGGTTTTATTCCTCGGGCTCTGGTTTTGTTCATCGAGGTCTGGTTTTCTTCCTCGTGCTCTGGTTGTGTTCCTCGGGCTCTGGTTCTGTTCCTCGGGCTCTGGTTTTGTTCATCGAGGTCTGGTTTTCTTCCTCGGGCTCTGGTTTTGTTCCTCAGGCTCTGGTTTTGTTCCTCGGGCTCTGGTTTTCTTCCTCGGACCCTGTTTCTTTACCTCGAGGGGTGGTTTTCTTCCTCGGGCTCTGGCTTAGTTCCTCAGGCCCTGGTTGTTTTCCTCGGGCTCTGGTTTTGTTCCTCGGGCTCTGGTTTTGTTCCTCGAGGGCTAGTTTTGTTCCTCGGGCTCTGGACTTGTTCCTCGGTTTCTGGTTCGGTTCCTCGGGCCCTGGTTTTATTCCACGGGCTCTGGTTTTCTTCCTATGGCCCTCGTTTTGTTCTTCAGGCCCTCCTTTTTGTCCTTGGGCTCTGGTTTTGTTCCTTGAGCTCTGGTTTTATTCCTTGCGCACTGGTTATGTTCCTCGGGCTCTCGTTTTCTTCCTCGGACTCTCGTTTTGTTCCTCGGGTTCTGGTTTTGTTCCTTGAGGTCTGGTTTTCTTCCTCGGGCTCTGGTTTTTTCCTCGGGCTCTGGTTTTTTCCTCGGGCTCTGGTTTTCTTCCTCAGGCTCTGGTTTTTTTGCTCGGGCTCTGGATTTCTTCCTCGAGCTCTCCTTTTCTTCTTTGAGCCCTAGTTTTGTTCCTCGGGCTCTGTTTTTGTTCCTCGGGCTCTGGTTGTGTTCCTCGGGCTCTGGTTGTGTTCCTCGGGCTCCGGGTTTGTTCCTCGAGCTCTAGTTTTGTTCCTCAGGCCCTGGTTTTCTTCCTCGGGGTTTCCTTTTGTTCCTTGGGCTCTGATATTGTTCTTCGGGCTTTGGTTTTGTTCCTCGGGCTCTGTTTTTGTTCCTCGGGCTCTCCTTTTCTTCCTCGGGTTCTGGTTTTGTTCCAAGAGCTCTAGTTTTCTTCCTCGGGCTCTGGTTTTCTTCCTCGGGCTCTGGTTTTATTCCTTTGGCACTGGTTTTGTTCCTCGGGCTCTCGTTTTCTTCCTCGAACTCTTGTTTTGTTCCTCGGGTTCTGGTTTTGTTCCTTGAGCTCTGGTTTTATTCCTCGGGCTCTGGTTTTGTTCCTCGGGCTCTGGTTTTCTTCCTCGGACCCTATTTCTTTACCTCGAGGGGTGGTTTTCTTCCTCGGGCTCTGGTTTGGTTCCTCAGGCCCTGGTTGTATTCCTCGGGCTCCGGGTTTGTTCCTCGAGCTCCGGGTTTGTTCCTCAAGCTCTAGTTTTGTTCCTCAGGCCCTGGTTTTCTTCCTCGGGGTTTCCTTTTGTTCCTCGGGCTCTGTTTTTGTTCCTCGGGCTCTGGTTGTGTTCCTCGGGCTCTGATATTGTTCTTCGGGCTTTGGTTTTGTTCCTCGGGCTCTGTTTTTGTTCCTCAGGCCCTGGTTTTCTTCCTCGGGGTTTCCTTTTGTTCCTTGGGCTCTGATATTGTTCTTCGGGCTTTGGTTTTGGTCCTCGGGCTCTGTTTTTGTTCCTCGGGCTCTCATTTTCTTCCTCGGCACCTGGTTTTGTTCCAAGAGCTCTAGTTTTCTTCCTCGGGCTCTGGTTTTCTTCCTCGGGCTCTGGTTTTCTTCCTCAGGCTCTGGTTTTGTTCCTCGGGCTCTGGTTTTCTTCCTCGGACCCTGTTTCTTTACCTCGATGGGTGGTTTTGTTCCTCGGGCTCTGGTTGTGTTCATCGAGGTCTGGTTTTCTTCCTCGGGCTCTGGTTGTGTTCCTCGGGCTCTGGTTCTGTTCCTCGGGCTCTGGTTTTGTTCATCGAGGTCTGGTTTTCTTCCTCGGGCTCTGGTTTTTTTCCTCAGGCTCTGGTTTTGTTCCTCGGGCTCTGGTTTTCTTCCTCGGACCCTGTTTCTTTACCTCGAGGGGTGGTTTTGTTCCTCGGGCTCTGGCTTGGTTCCTCAGGCCCTGGTTGTTTTCCTCGGGCTCTGGTTTTGTTCCTCGGGCTCTGGTTTTGTTCCTCGAGGGCTAGTTTTGTTCCTCGGGCTCTGGATTTGTTCCTCGGTTTCTGGTTCGGTTCCTCAGGCCCTGGTTTTATTCCACGGGCTCTGGTTTTCTTCCTATGGCCCTCGTTTTGTTCTTCAGGCCCTCCTTTTTGTCCTTGGGCTCTGGTTTTGTTCCTCGAGCTCTGGTTTTATTCCTTGGGCACTGCTTATGTTCGTCGGGCTCTCGTTTTCTTCCTCGAACTCTCGTTTTGTTCCTCGGGTTCTGGTTTTGTTCCTTGAGGTCTGGTTTTCCTTCTCGGGCTCTGGTTTTCTTCCTCGGGCTCTGGTTTTCTTCCTCAGGCTCTGGTTTTGTTGCTCGGGCTCTGGATTTCTTCCTCGAGCTCTCCTTTTCTTCTTCGGGCCCTAGTTTTGTTCCTCGGACTCTGTTTTTGTTCCTCGGGCTCTGGTTGTGTTCCTCGGGCTCTGGTTGTGTTCCTCGGGCTCCGGGTTTGTTCCTCGAGCTCTAGTTTTGTTCCTCAGGCCCTGGTTTTCTTCCTCGGGGTTTCCTTTTGTTCCTTGGGCTCTGATATTGTTTTTCGGGCTCTGGTTGTGTTCCTCGGGCTCTGGTTCTGTTCCTCAGGCTCTGGTTTTGTTCATCGAGGTCTGGTTTTCTTCCTCGGGCTCTGTTTTTGTTCCTCGGGCTCTGGTTGTGTTCCGCGGGCTCCGGGTTTGTTCCTCGAGCTCCGGGTTTTTTCCTCGAG
This sequence comes from Calonectris borealis, assembly GCF_964195595.1. Lineage (NCBI taxonomy): Eukaryota > Metazoa > Chordata > Aves > Procellariiformes > Procellariidae > Calonectris > Calonectris borealis. Next base: position 656,195 of record NW_027441469.1, on the reverse strand, counting down.
CTCTAGTTTTTTTCCTCAGGCCCTGGTTTTCTTCCTCGGGGTTTCCTTTTGTTCCTCGGGCTCTGTTTTTGTTCCTTGGGCTCTGATTGTGTTCCTCGGGATCCGGGTTTGTTCCTCGAGCTCCGGGTTTGTTCCTCGAGCTCTAGTTTTGTTCCTCAGGCCCTGGTTTTCTTCCTCGGGGTTTCCTTTTGTTCCTTGGGCTCTGATATTGTTCTTCGGGCTTTGGTTTTGGTCCTCGGGCTCTGTTTTTGTTTCTCGGGCTCTCCTTTTCTTCCTCGGCACCTGGTTTTGTTCCAAGAGCTCTAGTTTTCTTCCTCGGGCTCTGGTTTTCTTCCTCGGGCTCTGGTTTTCTTCCTTTAGCACTGGTTTTATTCCTCAGGCTCTCGTTTTCTTCCTCGAACTCTCGTTTTGTTCCTCGGGTTCTGGTTTTGTTCCTTGAGCTCTGGTTTTATTCCTCGGGCTCTGATTTTGTTCATCGAGGTCTGGTTTTCTTCCTCGGGCTCTGGTTTTGTTCCTCAGGCTCTGGTTTTCTTCCTCGGGCTCTGGTTTTCTTCCTCGGACCCTGTTTCTTTACCTCGAGGGGTGGTTTTGTTCCTCGGGCTCTGGCTTGGTTCCTCAGGCCCTGGTTGTTTTCCTCGGGCTCTGGTTTTGTTCCTCGAGGGCTAGTTTTGTTCCTCGGACTCTGGATTTGTCCCTCGGTTTCTGGTTCGGTTCCTCGGGCCCTGGTTTTATTCCACGGGCTCTGGTTTTCTTCCTATGGCCCTCGTTTTGTTCTTCAGGCCTTCCTTTTTGTCCTTGGGCTCTGGTTTTGTTCCTCGAGCTCTGGTTTTATTCCTTGGGCACTGGTTATGTTCCTTGGGCTCTCGTTTTCTTCCTCGGGTTCTGGTTTTGTTCCTTGAGGTCTGGTTTTCTTCCTTGGGGTCTGGTTTTCTTCCTCGGGCTCTGGTTTTCTTCCTCAGGCTCTGGTTTTGTTGCTCGGGCTCTGGATTTCTTCCTTGAGCTCTCCTTTTCTTCTTCGGGCCCTAGTTTTGTTCCTCGGGCTCTGGTTGTGTTCCTCGGGCTCTGGTTGTGTTCCTCGGGCTCCGGGTTTGTTCCTCGAGCTCTAGTTTTGTTCCTCAGGCCCTGGTTTTCTTTCTCGGGATTTCCTTTTGTTCCTTGGGCTCTGATATTGTTCTTCGGGCTTTGGTTTTGTTCCTCGGGCTCTGTTTTTGTTCCTCAGGCTCTCCTTTTCTTCCTCGGCACCTGGTTTTGTCCCAAGAGCTCTAGTTTTCTTCCTTGGGCTCTGGTTTTCTTCCTCGGGCTCTGGTTTTTTCCTCGGGCTCTGGTTTTCTTCCTCAGGCTCTGGTTTTGTTGATCGGGCTCTGGATTTCTTCCTCGAGCTCTCCTTTTCTTCTTCGGGCCCTAGTTTTGTTCCTCGGGCTCTGTTTTTGTTCCTCGGGCTCTGGTTGTGTTCCTCGGGCTCTGGTTGTGTTCCTCGGGCTCCGGGTTTGTTCCTCGAGCTCTAGTTTTGTTCCTCAGGCCCTGGTTTTCTTCCTCGGGGTTTCCTTTTGTTCCTTGGGCTCTGATATTGTTCTTCGGGCTTTGGTTTTGGTCCTCGGGCTCTGTTTTTGTTCCTCGGGCTCTCCTTTTCTTCCTCGGCACCTGGTTTTGTTCCAAGAGCTCTAGTTTTCTTCCTCGGGCTCTCGTTTTCTTCCTCGAACTCTCGTTTTGTTCCTCGGGTTCTGGTTTTGTTCCTTGAGCTCTGGTTTTCTTCCTTGGGCTCTGGTTTTCTTCCTCGGGCTCTGGTTTTCTTCCTCGGGCTCTGGTTTTCTTCCTCAGGCTCTGGTTTTGTTGCTCGGGCTCTGGATTTCTTCCTCGAGCTCTCCTTTTCTTCTTCTTCGGGCCCTAGTTTTGTTCCTCGGGCTCTGTTTTTGTTCCTCGGGCTCTGGTTGTGTTCCTCGGGCTCTGGTTGTGTTCCTCGGGCTCCGGGTTTGTTCCTCGAGCTCTAGTTTTGTTCCTCAGGCCCTGGTTTTCTTCCTCGGGGTTTCCTTTTGTTCCTTGGGCTCTGATATTGTTCTTCGGGCTTTGGTTTTGTTCCTCGGGCTCTGTTTTTGTTTCTCGGGCTCTCCTTTTCTTCCTCGGCACCTGGTTTTGTTCCAAGAGCTCTAGTTTTCTTCCTTGGGCTCTGGTTTTCTTCCTCGGGCTCTGGTTTTCTTCCTTTAGCACTGGTTTTGTTCCTCAGGCTCTCGTTTTCTTCCTCGAACTCTCGTTTTGTTCCTCGGGTTCTGGTTTTGTTCCTTGAGCTCTGGTTTTATTCCTCGGGCTCTGGTTTTGTTCATCGAGGTCTGGTTTTCTTCCTCGGGCTCTGGTTTTGTTCCTCAGGCTCTGGTTTTCTTCCTCGGGCTCTGGTTTTCTTCCTCGGACCCTGTTTCTTTACCTCGAGGGGTGGTTTTGTTCCTCGGGCTCTGGCTTGGTTCCTCAGGCCCTGGTTGTTTTCCTCGGGCTCTGGTTTTGTTCCTCGAGGGCTAGTTTTGTTCCTCGGACTCTGGATTTGTCCCTCGGTTTCTGGTTCGGTTCCTCAGGCCCTGGTTTTATTCCACGGGCTCTGGTTTTCTTCCTATGGCCCTCGTTTTGTTCTTCAGGCCTTCCTTTTTGTCCTTGGGCTCTGGTTTTGTTCCTCGAGCTCTGGTTTTATTCCTTGGGCACTGGTTATGTTCCTTGGGCTCTCGTTTTCTTCCTCGGGTTCTGGTTTTGTTCCTTGAGGTCTGGTTTTCTTCCTTGGGGTCTGGTTTTCTTCCTATGGCCCTCGTTTTGTTCTTCAGGCCTTCCTTTTTGTCCTTGGGCTCTGGTTTTGTTCCTCGAGCTCTGGTTTTATTCCTTGGGCACTGGTTATGTTCCTTGGGCTCTCGTTTTCTTCCTCGGGTTCTGGTTTTGTTCCTTGAGGTCTGGTTTTCTTCCTTGGGGTCTGGTTTTCTTCCTCGGGCTCTGGTTTTCTTCCTCAGGCTCTGGTTTTGTTGCTCGGGCTCTGGATTTCTTCCTTGAGCTCTCCTTTTCTTCTTCGGGCCCTAGTTTTGTTCCTCGGGCTCTGGTTGTGTTCCTCGGGCTCTGGTTGTGTTCCTCGGGCTCCGGGTTTGTTCCTCGAGCTCTAGTTTTGTTCCTCAGGCCCTGGTTTTCTTCCTCGGGATTTCCTTTTGTTCCTTGGGCTCTGATATTGTTCTTCGGGCTTTGGTTTTGTTCCTCGGGCTCTGTTTTTGTTCCTCAGGCTCTCCTTTTCTTCCTCGGCACCTGGTTTTGTCCCAAGAGCTCTAGTTTTCTTCCTTGGGCTCTGGTTTTCTTCCTCGGGCTCTGGTTTTTTCCTCGGGCTCTGGTTTTCTTCCTCAGGCTCTGGTTTTGTTGATCGGGCTCTGGATTTCTTCCTCGAGCTCTCCTTTTCTTCTTCGGGCCCTAGTTTTGTTCCTCGGGCTCTGTTTTTGTTCCTCGGGCTCTGGTTGTGTTCCTCGGGCTCTGGTTGTGTTCCTCGGGCTCCGGGTTTGTTCCTCGAGCTCTAGTTTTGTTCCTCAGGCCCTGGTTTTCTTCCTCGGGGTTTCCTTTTGTTCCTTGGGCTCTGATATTGTTCTTCGGGCTTTGGTTTTGGTCCTCGGGCTCTGTTTTTGTTCCTCGGGCTCTCCTTTTCTTCCTCGGCACCTGGTTTTGTTCCAAGAGCTCTAGTTTTCTTCCTCGGGCTCTCGTTTTCTTCCTCGAACTCTCGTTTTGTTCCTCGGGTTCTGGTTTTGTTCCTTGAGCTCTGGTTTTCTTCCTTGGGCTCTGGTTTTCTTCCTCGGGCTCTGGTTTTCTTCCTCGGGCTCTGGTTTTCTTCCTTAGGCTCTGGTTTTGTTGCTCGGGCTCTGGATTTCTTCCTCGAGCTCTCCTTTTCTTCTTCTTCGGGCCCTAGTTTTGTTCCTCGGGCTCTGTTTTTGTTCCTCGGGCTCTGGTTGTGTTCCTCGGGCTCTGGTTGTGTTCCTCGGGCTCCGGGTTTGTTCCTCGAGCTCTAGTTTTGTTCCTCAGGCCCTGGTTTTCTTCCTCGGGGTTTCCTTTTGTTCCTTGGGCTCTGATATTGTTCTTCGGGCTTTGGTTTTGTTCCTCGGGCTCTGTTTTTGTTTCTCGGGCTCTCCTTTTCTTCCTCGGCACCTGGTTTTGTTCCAAGAGCTCTAGTTTTCTTCCTTGGGCTCTGGTTTTCTTCCTCGGGCTCTGGTTTTCTTCCTTTAGCACTGGTTTTGTTCCTCAGGCTCTCGTTTTCTTCCTCGAACTCTCGTTTTGTTCCTCGGGTTCTGGTTTTGTTCCTTGAGCTCTGGTTTTATTCCTCGGGCTCTGGTTTTGTTCATCGAGGTCTGGTTTTCTTCCTCGGGCTCTGGTTTTGTTCCTCAGGCTCTGGTTTTCTTCCTCGGGCTCTGGTTTTCTTCCTCGGACCCTGTTTCTTTACCTCGAGGGGTGGTTTTGTTCCTCGGGCTCTGGCTTGGTTCCTCAGGCCCTGGTTGTTTTCCTCGGGCTCTGGTTTTGTTCCTCGAGGGCTAGTTTTGTTCCTCGGACTCTGGATTTGTCCCTCGGTTTCTGGTTCGGTTCCTCAGGCCCTGGTTTTATTCCACGGGCTCTGGTTTTCTTCCTATGGCCCTCGTTTTGTTCTTCAGGCCTTCCTTTTTGTCCTTGGGCTCTGGTTTTGTTCCTCGAGCTCTGGTTTTATTCCTTGGGCACTGGTTATGTTCCTTGGGCTCTCGTTTTCTTCCTCGGGTTCTGGTTTTGTTCCTTGAGGTCTGGTTTTCTTCCTTGGGGTCTGGTTTTCTTCCTATGGCCCTCGTTTTGTTCTTCAGGCCTTCCTTTTTGTCCTTGGGCTCTGGTTTTGTTCCTCGAGCTCTGGTTTTATTCCTTGGGCACTGGTTATGTTCCTTGGGCTCTCGTTTTCTTCCTCGGGTTCTGGTTTTGTTCCTTGAGGTCTGGTTTTCTTCCTTGGGGTCTGGTTTTCTTCCTCGGGCTCTGGTTTTCTTCCTCAGGCTCTGGTTTTGTTGCTCGGGCTCTGGATTTCTTCCTTGAGCTCTCCTTTTCTTCTTCGGGCCCTAGTTTTGTTCCTCGGGCTCTGGTTGTGTTCCTCAGGCTCTGGTTGTGTTCCTCGGGCTCCGGGTTTGTTCCTCGAGCTCTAGTTTTGTTCCTCAGGCCCTGGTTTTCTTCCTCGGGGTTTCCTTTTGTTCCTTGGGCTCTGATATTGTTCTTCGGGCTTTGGTTTTGTTCCTCGGGCTCTGTTTTTGTTCCTCAGGCTCTCCTTTTCTTCCTCGGCACCTGGTTTTGTTCCAAGAGCTCTAGTTTTCTTCCTTGGGCTCTGGTTTTCTTCCTCGGGCTCCGGTTTTTTCCTCGGGCTCTGGTTTTCTTCCTCAGGCTCTGGTTTTGTTGATCGGGCTCTGGATTTCTTCCTTGAGCTCTCCTTTTCTTCTTCGGGCCCTAGTTTTGTTCCTCGGGCTCTGTTTTTGTTCCTCGGTCTCTGGTTGTGTTCCTCGGGCTCTCGTTGTGTTCCTCGGGCTCCGGGTTTGTTCCTCGAGCTCTAGTTTTGTTCCTCAGGCCCTGGTTTTCTTCCTCGGCGTTTCCTTTTGTTCCTTGGGCTCTGATATTGTTCTTCGGGCTTTGGTTTTGTTCCTCGGGCTCTGTTTTTGTTCCTCGGGCTCTCCTTTTCTTCCTCGGCACCTGGTTTTGTTCCAAGAGCTCTAGTTTTCTTCCTCGGGCTCTCGTTTTCTTCCTCGAACTCTCGTTTTGTTCCTCGGGTTCTGGTTTTGTTCCTTGAGCTCTGGTTTTCTTCCTTGGGCTCTGGTTTTCTTCCTCGGGCTCTGGTTTTCTTCCTCGGGCTCTGGTTTTCTTCCTCAGGCTCTGGTTTTGTTGCTCGGGCTCTGGATTTCTTCCTCGAGCTCTCCTTTTCTTCTTCTTCGGGCCCTAGTTTTGTTCCTCGGGCTCTGTTTTTGTTCCTCGGGCTCTGGTTGTGTTCCTCGGGCTCTGGTTGTGTTCCTCGGGCTCCGGGTTTGTTCCTCGAGCTCTAGTTTTGTTCCTCAGGCCCTGGTTTTCTTCCTCGGGGTTTCCTTTTATTCCTTGGGCTCTGATATTGTTCTTCGGGCTTTGGTTTTGTTCCTCGGGCTCTGTTTTTGTTCCTCGGGCTCTCCTTTTCTTCCTCGGCACCTGGTTTTGTTCCAAGAGCTCTAGTTTTCTTCCTCGGGCTCTGGTTTTCTTCCTCGGGCTCTGGTTTTCTTCCTTTGGCACTAGTTTTGTTCCTCGGGCTCTCGTTTTCTTCCTCGAACTCTCGTTTTGTTCCTCGGGTTCTGGTTTTGTTCCTTGAGCTCTGGTTTTATTCCTCGGACTCTGGTTTTGTTCATCGAGGTCTGGTTTTCTTCCTCGGGCTCTGGTTGTGTTCCTCGGGCTGTGGTTCTGTTCCTCGGGCTCTGGTTTTGTTCATCGAGGGCTTGTTTTCTTCCTCGGGCGCTGGTTTTGTTCCTCAGGCTCTGGTTTTGTTCCTTGGGCTCTGGTTTTCTTCCTCGGACCCTGTTTCTTTACCTCGAGGGGTGGTTTTGTTCCTCGGGCTCTGGCTTGGTTCCTCAGGCCCTGGTTGTTTTCCTCGGGCTCTGGTTTTGTTCCTCGGGCTCTGGTTTTGTTCCTCGAGGGCTAGTTTTGTTCCTCGGGCTCTGGACTTGTTCCTCGGTTTCTGGTTCGGTTCCTCGGGCTCTGGTTTTATTCCACGGGCTCTGGTTTTCTTCCTATGGCCCTCGTTTTGTTCTTCAGGCCTTCCTTTTTGTCCTTGGGCTCTGGTTTTGTTCCTCGAGCTCTGGTTTTATTCCTTGGGCACTGGTTATGTTCCTCGGGCTCTCGTTTTCTTCCTCGGACTCTCGTTTTTTTCCTCGGGTTCTGGTTTTGTTCCTTGAGGTCTGGTTTTCTTCCTCGGGCTCTGGTTTTCTTCCTCGGGCTCTGGTTTTCTTCCTCGGGCTCTGGTTTTCTTCCTCAGGCTCTGGTTTTGTTGCTCGGGCTCTGGATTTCTTCCTTGAGCTCTCCTTTTCTTCTTCGGGCCCTAGTTTTGTTCCTCGGGCTCTGGTTGTGTTCCTCAGGCTCTGGTTGTGTTCCTCGGGCTCCGGGTTTGTTCCTCGAGCTCTAGTTTTGTTCCTCAGGCCCTGGTTTTCTTCCTCGGGGTTTCCTTTTGTTCCTTGGGCTCTGATATTGTTCTTCGGGCTTTGGTTTTGTTCCTCGGGCTCTGTTTTTGTTCCTCAGGCTCTCCTTTTCTTCCTCGGCACCTGGTTTTGTTCCAAGAGCTCTAGTTTTCTTCCTTGGGCTCTGGTTTTCTTCCTCGGGCTCTGGTTTTTTCCTCGGGCTCTGGTTTTCTTCCTCAGGCTCTGGTTTTGTTGATCGGGCTCTGGATTTCTTCCTCGAGCTCTCCTTTTCTTCTTCGGGCCCTAGTTTTGTTCCTCGGGCTCTGTTTTTGTTCCTCGGTCTCTGGTTGTGTTCCTCGGGCTCTCGTTGTGTTCCTCGGGCTCCGGGTTTGTTCCTCGAGCTCTAGTTTTGTTCCTCAGGCCCTGGTTTTCTTCCTCGGCGTTTCCTTTTGTTCCTTGGGCTCTGATATTGTTCTTCGGGCTTTGGTTTTGTTCCTCGGGCTCTGTTTTTGTTCCTCGGGCTCTCCTTTTCTTCCTCGGCACCTGGTTTTGTTCCAAGAGCTCTAGTTTTCTTCCTCGGGCTCTCGTTTTCTTCCTCGAACTCTCGTTTTGTTCCTCGGGTTCTGGTTTTGTTCCTTGAGCTCTGGTTTTCTTCCTTGGGCTCTGGTTTTCTTCCTCGGGCTCTGGTTTTCTTCCTCGGGCTCTGGTTTTCTTCCTCAGGCTCTGGTTTTGTTGCTCGGGCTCTGGATTTCTTCCTCGAGCTCTCCTTTTCTTCTTCTTCGGGCCCTAGTTTTGTTCCTCGGGCTCTGTTTTTGTTCCTCGGGCTCTGGTTGTGTTCCTCGGGCTCTGGTTGTGTTCCTCGGGCTCCGGGTTTGTTCCTCGAGCTCTAGTTTTGTTCCTCAGGCCCTGGTTTTCTTCCTCGGGGTTTCCTTTTGTTCCTTGGGCTCTGATATTGTTCTTCGGGCTTTGGTTTTGTTCCTCGGGCTCTGTTTTTGTTCCTCGGGCTCTCCTTTTCTTCCTCGGCACCTGGTTTTGTTCCAAGAGCTCTAGTTTTCTTCCTCGGGCTCTGGTTTTCTTCCTCGGGCTCTGGTTTTCTTCCTTTGGCACTAGTTTTGTTCCTCGGGCTCTCGTTTTCTTCCTCGAACTCTCGTTTTGTTCCTCGGGTTCTGGTTTTGTTCCTTGAGCTCTGGTTTTATTCCTCGGACTCTGGTTTTGTTCATCGAGGTCTGGTTTTCTTCCTCGGGCTCTGGTTGTGTTCCTCGGGCTGTGGTTCTGTTCCTCGGGCTCTGGTTTTGTTCATCGAGGGCTTGTTTTCTTCCTCGGGCGCTGGTTTTGTTCCTCAGGCTCTGGTTTTGTTCCTTGGGCTCTGGTTTTCTTCCTCGGACCCTGTTTCTTTACCTCGAGGGGTGGTTTTGTTCCTCGGGCTCTGGCTTGGTTCCTCAGGCCCTGGTTGTTTTCCTCGGGCTCTGGTTTTGTTCCTCGGGCTCTGGTTTTGTTCCTCGAGGGCTAGTTTTGTTCCTCGGGCTCTGGACTTGTTCCTCGGTTTCTGGTTCGGTTCCTCGGGCTCTGGTTTTATTCCACGGGCTCTGGTTTTCTTCCTATGACCCTCGTTTTGTTCTTCAGGCCTTCCTTTTTGTCCTTGGGCTCTGGTTTTGTTCCTCGAGCTCTGGTTTTATTCCTTGGGCACTGGTTATGTTCCTCGGGCTCTCGTTTTCTTCCTCGGACTCTCGTTTTTTTCCTCGGGTTCTGGTTTTGTTCCTTGAGGTCTGGTTTTCTTCCTCGGGCTCTGGTTTTCTTCCTCGGGCTCTGGTTTTCTTCCTCGGGCTCTGGTTTTCTTCCTCAAGCTCTGGTTTTGTTGCTCGGGCTCTGGATTTCTTCCTCGAGCTCTCCTTTTCTTCTTCGGGCCCTAGTTTTGTTCCTCGGGCTCTGTTTTTGTTCCTCGGGCTCTGTTTTTGTTCCTCGGGCTCTGGTTGTGTTCCTCGGGCTCTGGTTGTGTTCCTCGGGCTCTGGTTGTGTTCCTCGGGCTCCGGGTTTGTTCCTCGAGCTCTAGTTTTGTTCCTCAGGCCCTGGTTTTCTTCCTCGGGGTTTCCTTTTGTTCCTTGCGCTCTGATATTGTTCTTCGGGCTTTGGTTTTGTTCCTCGGGCTCTGTTTTTGTTCCTCGGGCTCTCCTTTTCTTCCTCGGCATCTGGTTTTGTTCCAAGAGCTCTAGTTTTCTTCCTCGGGCTCTGGTTTTATTCCTCGGGCTCTGGTTTTCTTCCTTTGGCACTGGTTTTGTTCCTCGGGCTCTCGTTTTCTTCCTCGAACTCTCGTTTTGTTCCTCGGGTTCTGGTTTTGTTCCTTGAGCTCTGGTTTTATTCCTCGGGCTCTGGTTTTGTTCATCGAGGTCTGGTTTTCTTCCTCGGGCTCTGGTTGTGTTCCTCGGGCTCTGGTTCTGTTCCTCGGGCTCTGGTTTTGTTCATCGAGGGCTTGTTTTCTTCCTCGGGCTCTGGTTTTGTTCCTCAGGCTCTGGTTTTGTTCCTTGGGCTCTGGTTTTCTTCCTCGGACCCTGTTTCTTTACCTCGAGGGGTGGTTTTGTTCCTCGGGCTCTGGCTTGGTTCCTCAGGCCCTGGTTGTTTTCCTCGGGCTCTGGTTTTGTTCCTCGGGCTCTGGTTTTGTTCCTCGAGGGCTAGTTTTGTTCCTCGGGCTCTGGACTTGTTCCTCGGTTTCTGGTTCGGTTCCTCGGGCCCTGGTTTTATTCCACGGGCTCTGGTTTTCTTCCTATGGCCCTCGTTTTGTTCTTCAGGCCTTCCTTTTTGTCCTTGGGCTCTGGTTTTGTTCCTCGAGCTCTGGTTTTATTCCTTGGGCACTGGTTATGTTCCTCGGGCTCTCGTTTTCTTCCTCGGACTCTCATTTTTTTCCTCGGGTTCTGGTTCTGTTCCTTGAGGTCTGGTTTTCTTCCTCGGGCTCTGGTTTTCTTCCTCGGGCTCTGGTTTTCTTCCTCGGGCTCTGGTTTTCTTCCTCAGGCTCTGGTTTTCTTGCTCGGGCTCTGGATTTCTTCCTCGAGCTCTCCTTTTCTTCTTCGGGCCCTAGTTTTGTTCCTCGGGCTCTGTTTTTGTTCCTCGGGCTCTGGTTGTGTTCCTCGGGCTCTGGTTGTGTTCCTCGGGCTCTGGTTGTGTTCCTCGGGCTCCGGGTTTGTTCCTCGAGCTCTAGTTTTGTTCCTCAGGCCCTGGTTTTCTTCCTCGGGGTTTCCTTTTGTTCCTTGGGCTCTGATATTGTTCTTCGGGCTTGGGTTTTGTTCCTCGGGCTCTGTTTTTGTTCCTCGGGCTCTCCTTTTCTTCCTCGGCACCTGGTTTTGTTCCAAGAGCTCTAGTTTTCTTCCTCGGGCTCTGGTTTTATTCCTCGGGCTCTGGTTTTCTTCCTTTGGCACTGGTTTTGTTCCTCGGGCTCTCGTTTTCTTCCTCGAACTCTCGTTTTGTTCCTCGGGTTCTGGTTTTGTTCCTTGAGGTCTGGTTTTCTTCCTTGGGCTCTGGTTTTGTTCATCGAGGTCTGGTTTTCTTCCTCGGGCTCTGGTTGTGTTCCTCAGGCTCTGGTTTTCTTCCTCGGGCTCTGGTTTTCTTCCTCGGACCCTGTTTCTTTACCTCGAGGGGTGGTTTTGTTCCTCGGGCTCTGGTTTTCTTCGTCAGGCTCTGGTTTTGTTGCTCGGGCTCTGGATTTCTTCCTCGAGCTCTCCTTTTCTTCTTTGGTCCCTAGTTTTGTTCCTCGGGCTCTGTTTTTGTTCCTCGGGCTCTGGTTGTGTTCCTCGGGCTCCGGGTTTGTTCCTCGAGCTCTAGTTTTGTTCCTCAGGCCCTGGTTTTCTTCCTCGGGGTTTCCTTTTGTTCCTTGGGCTCTGATATTGTTCTTCGGGCTTTGGTTTTGTTCCTCGGGCTCTGTTTTTGTTCCTCGGGCTCTCCTTTTCTTCCTCGGCACCTGGTTTTGTTCCAAGAGCTCTAGTTTTCTTCCTCGGGCTCTGGTTTTCTTCCTCGGGCTCTGGTTTTCTTCCTTTGGCACTAGTTTTGTTCCTCGGGCTCTCGTTTTCTTCCTCGAACTCTCGTTTTGTTCCTCGGGTTCTGGTTTTGTTCCTTGAGCTCTGGTTTTATTCCTCGGGCTCTGGTTTTGTTCATCGAGGTCTGGTTTTCTTCCTCGGGCTCTGGTTGTGTTCCTCGGGCTCTGGTTCTGTTCCTCGGGCTCTGGTTTTGTTCATCGAGGGCTTGTTTTCTTCCTCGGGCGCTGGTTTTGTTCCTCAGGCTCTGGTTTTGTTCCTTGGGCTCTGGTTTTCTTCCTCGGACCCTGTTTCTTTACCTCGAGGGGTGGTTTTGTTCCTCGGGCTCTGGCTTGGTTCCTCAGGCCCTGGTTGTTTTCCTCGGGCTCTGGTTTTGTTCCTCGGGCTCTGGTTTTGTTCCTCGAGGGCTAGTTTTGTTCCTCGGGCTCTGGACTTGTTCCTCGGTTTCTGGTTCGGTTCCTCGGGCTCTGGTTTTATTCCACGGGCTCTGGTTTTCTTCCTATGGCCCTCGTTTTGTTCTTCAGGCCTTCCTTTTTGTCCTTGGGCTCTGGTTTTGTTCCTCGAGCTCTGGTTTTATTCCTTGGGCACTGGTTATGTTCCTCGGGCTCTCGTTTTCTTCCTCGGACTCTCGTTTTTTTCCTCGGGTTCTGGTTTTGTTCCTTGAGGTCTGGTTTTCTTCCTCGGGCTCTGGTTTTCTTCCTCGGGCTCTGGTTTTCTTCCTCGGGCTCTGGTTTTCTTCCTCAGGCTCTGGTTTTGTTGCTCGGGCTCTGGATTTCTTCCTTGAGCTCTCCTTTTCTTCTTCGGGCCCTAGTTTTGTTCCTCGGGCTCTGGTTGTGTTCCTCAGGCTCTGGTTGTGTTCCTCGGGCTCCGGGTTTGTTCCTCGAGCTCTAGTTTTGTTCCTCAGGCCCTGGTTTTCTTCCTCGGGGTTTCCTTTTGTTCCTTGGGCTCTGATATTGTTCTTCGGGCTTTGGTTTTGTTCCTCGGGCTCTGTTTTTGTTCCTCAGGCTCTCCTTTTCTTCCTCGGCACCTGGTTTTGTTCCAAGAGCTCTAGTTTTCTTCCTTGGGCTCTGGTTTTCTTCCTCGGGCTCTGGTTTTTTCCTCGGGCTCTGGTTTTCTTCCTCAGGCTCTGGTTTTGTTGATCGGGCTCTGGATTTCTTCCTCGAGCTCTCCTTTTCTTCTTCGGGCCCTAGTTTTGTTCCTCGGGCTCTGTTTTTGTTCCTCGGTCTCTGGTTGTGTTCCTCGGGCTCTCGTTGTGTTCCTCGGGCTCCGGGTTTGTTCCTCGAGCTCTAGTTTTGTTCCTCAGGCCCTGGTTTTCTTCCTCGGCGTTTCCTTTTGTTCCTTGGGCTCTGATATTGTTCTTCGGGCTTTGGTTTTGTTCCTCGGGCTCTGTTTTTGTTCCTCGGGCTCTCCTTTTCTTCCTCGGCACCTGGTTTTGTTCCAAGAGCTCTAGTTTTCTTCCTCGGGCTCTCGTTTTCTTCCTCGAACTCTCGTTTTGTTCCTCGGGTTCTGGTTTTGTTCCTTGAGCTCTGGTTTTCTTCCTTGGGCTCTGGTTTTCTTCCTCGGGCTCTGGTTTTCTTCCTCGGGCTCTGGTTTTCTTCCTCAGGCTCTGGTTTTGTTGCTCGGGCTCTGGATTTCTTCCTCGAGCTCTCCTTTTCTTCTTCTTCGGGCCCTAGTTTTGTTCCTCGGGCTCTGTTTTTGTTCCTCGGGCTCTGGTTGTGTTCCTCGGGCTCTGGTTGTGTTCCTCGGGCTCCGGGTTTGTTCCTCGAGCTCTAGTTTTGTTCCTCAGGCCCTGGTTTTCTTCCTCGGGGTTTCCTTTTGTTCCTTGGGCTCTGATATTGTTCTTCGGGCTTTGGTTTTGTTCCTCGGGCTCTGTTTTTGTTCCTCGGGCTCTCCTTTTCTTCCTCGGCACCTGGTTTTGTTCCAAGAGCTCTAGTTTTCTTCCTCGGGCTCTGGTTTTCTTCCTCGGGCTCTGGTTTTCTTCCTTTGGCACTAGTTTTGTTCCTCGGGCTCTCGTTTTCTTCCTCGAACTCTCGTTTTGTTCCTCGGGTTCTGGTTTTGTTCCTTGAGCTCTGGTTTTATTCCTCGGACTCTGGTTTTGTTCATCGAGGTCTGGTTTTCTTCCTCGGGCTCTGGTTGTGTTCCTCGGGCTGTGGTTCTGTTCCTCGGGCTCTGGTTTTGTTCATCGAGGGCTTGTTTTCTTCCTCGGGCGCTGGTTTTGTTCCTCAGGCTCTGGTTTTGTTCCTTGGGCTCTGGTTTTCTTCCTCGGACCCTGTTTCTTTACCTCGAGGGGTGGTTTTGTTCCTCGGGCTCTGGCTTGGTTCCTCAGGCCCTGGTTGTTTTCCTCGGGCTCTGGTTTTGTTCCTCGGGCTCTGGTTTTGTTCCTCGAGGGCTAGTTTTGTTCCTCGGGCTCTGGACTTGTTCCTCGGTTTCTGGTTCGGTTCCTCGGGCTCTGGTTTTATTCCACGGGCTCTGGTTTTCTTCCTATGACCCTCGTTTTGTTCTTCAGGCCTTCCTTTTTGTCCTTGGGCTCTGGTTTTGTTCCTCGAGCTCTGGTTTTATTCCTTGGGCACTGGTTATGTTCCTCGGGCTCTCGTTTTCTTCCTCGGACTCTCGTTTTTTTCCTCGGGTTCTGGTTTTGTTCCTTGAGGTCTGGTTTTCTTCCTCGGGCTCTGGTTTTCTTCCTCGGGCTCTGGTTTTCTTCCTCGGGCTCTGGTTTTCTTCCTCAAGCTCTGGTTTTGTTGCTCGGGCTCTGGATTTCTTCCTCGAGCTCTCCTTTTCTTCTTCGGGCCCTAGTTTTGTTCCTCGGGCTCTGTTTTTGTTCCTCGGGCTCTGTTTTTGTTCCTCGGGCTCTGGTTGTGTTCCTCGGGCTCTGGTTGTGTTCCTCGGGCTCTGGTTGTGTTCCTCGGGCTCCGGGTTTGTTCCTCGAGCTCTAGTTTTGTTCCTCAGGCCCTGGTTTTCTTCCTCGGGGTTTCCTTTTGTTCCTTGCGCTCTGATATTGTTCTTCGGGCTTTGGTTTTGTTCCTCGGGCTCTGTTTTTGTTCCTCGGGCTCTCCTTTTCTTCCTCGGCATCTGGTTTTGTTCCAAGAGCTCTAGTTTTCTTCCTCGGGCTCTGGTTTTATTCCTCGGGCTCTGGTTTTCTTCCTTTGGCACTGGTTTTGTTCCTCGGGCTCTCGTTTTCTTCCTCGAACTCTCGTTTTGTTCCTCGGGTTCTGGTTTTGTTCCTTGAGCTCTGGTTTTATTCCTCGGGCTCTGGTTTTGTTCATCGAGGTCTGGTTTTCTTCCTCGGGCTCTGGTTGTGTTCCTCGGGCTCTGGTTCTGTTCCTCGGGCTCTGGTTTTGTTCATCGAGGGCTTGTTTTCTTCCTCGGGCTCTGGTTTTGTTCCTCAGGCTCTGGTTTTGTTCCTTGGGCTCTGGTTTTCTTCCTCGGACCCTGTTTCTTTACCTCGAGGGGTGGTTTTGTTCCTCGGGCTCTGGCTTGGTTCCTCAGGCCCTGGTTGTTTTCCTCGGGCTCTGGTTTTGTTCCTCGGGCTCTGGTTTTGTTCCTCGAGGGCTAGTTTTGTTCCTCGGGCTCTGGACTTGTTCCTCGGTTTCTGGTTCGGTTCCTCGGGCCCTGGTTTTATTCCACGGGCTCTGGTTTTCTTCCTATGGCCCTCGTTTTGTTCTTCAGGCCTTCCTTTTTGTCCTTGGGCTCTGGTTTTGTTCCTCGAGCTCTGGTTTTATTCCTTGGGCACTGGTTATGTTCCTCGGGCTCTCGTTTTCTTCCTCGGACTCTCATTTTTTTCCTCGGGTTCTGGTTCTGTTCCTTGAGGTCTGGTTTTCTTCCTCGGGCTCTGGTTTTCTTCCTCGGGCTCTGGTTTTCTTCCTCGGGCTCTGGTTTTCTTCCTCAGGCTCTGGTTTTCTTGCTCGGGCTCTGGATTTCTTCCTCGAGCTCTCCTTTTCTTCTTCGGGCCCTAGTTTTGTTCCTCGGGCTCTGTTTTTGTTCCTCGGGCTCTGGTTGTGTTCCTCGGGCTCTGGTTGTGTTCCTCGGGCTCTGGTTGTGTTCCTCGGGCTCCGGGTTTGTTCCTCGAGCTCTAGTTTTGTTCCTCAGGCCCTGGTTTTCTTCCTCGGGGTTTCCTTTTGTTCCTTGGGCTCTGATATTGTTCTTCGGGCTTGGGTTTTGTTCCTCGGGCTCTGTTTTTGTTCCTCGGGCTCTCCTTTTCTTCCTCGGCACCTGGTTTTGTTCCAAGAGCTCTAGTTTTCTTCCTCGGGCTCTGGTTTTATTCCTCGGGCTCTGGTTTTCTTCCTTTGGCACTGGTTTTGTTCCTCGGGCTCTCGTTTTCTTCCTCGAACTCTCGTTTTGTTCCTCGGGTTCTGGTTTTGTTCCTTGAGGTCTGGTTTTCTTCCTTGGGCTCTGGTTTTGTTCATCGAGGTCTGGTTTTCTTCCTCGGGCTCTGGTTGTGTTCCTCGGGTTCTGGTTTTCTTCCTCGGGCTCTGGTTTTCTTCCTCGGACCCTGTTTCTTTACCTCGAGGGGTGGTTTTGTTCCTCGGGCTCTGGTTTTCTTCGTCAGGCTCTGGTTTTGTTGCTCGGGCTCTGGATTTCTTCCTCGAGCTCTCCTTTTCTTCTTTGGTCCCTAGTTTTGTTCCTCGGGCTCTGTTTTTGTTCCTCGGGCTCTGGTTGTGTTCCTCGGGCTCCGGGTTTGTTCCTCGAGCTCTAGTTTTGTTCCTCAGGCCCTGGTTTTCTTCCTCGGCGTTTCCTTTTGTTCCTTGGGCTCTGATATTGTTCTTCGGGCTTTGGTTTTGTTCCTCGGGCTCTGTTTTTGTTCCTCGGGCTCTCCTTTTCTTCCTCGGCACCTGGTTTTGTTCCAAGAGCTCTAGTTTTCTTCCTCGGGCTCTGGTTTTCTTCCTCGGGCTCTGGTTTTCTTCCTTTGGCACTAGTTTTGTTCCTCGGGCTCTCGTTTTCTTCCTCGAACTCTCGTTTTGTTCCTCGGGTTCTGGTTTTGTTCCTTGAGCTCTGGTTTTATTCCTCGGGCTCTGGTTTTGTTCATCGAGGTCTGGTTTTCTTCCTCGGGCTCTGGTTGTGTTCCTCGGGCTCTGGTTCTGTTCCTCGGGCTCTGGTTTTGTTCATCGAGGGCTTGTTTTCTTCCTCGGGCGCTGGTTTTGTTCCTCAGGCTCTGGTTTTGTTCCTTGGGCTCTGGTTTTCTTCCTCGGACCCTGTTTCTTTACCTCGAGGGGTGGTTTTGTTCCTCGGGCTCTGGCTTGGTTCCTCAGGCCCTGGTTGTTTTCCTCGGGCTCTGGTTTTGTTCCTCGGGCTCTGGTTTTGTTCCTCGAGGGCTAGTTTTGTTCCTCGGGCTCTGGACTTGTTCCTCGGTTTCTGGTTCGGTTCCTCGGGCTCTGGTTTTATTCCACGGGCTCTGGTTTTCTTCCTATGGCCCTCGTTTTGTTCTTCAGGCCTTCCTTTTTGTCCTTGGGCTCTGGTTTTGTTCCTCGAGCTCTGGTTTTATTCCTTGGGCACTGGTTATGTTCCTCGGGCTCTCGTTTTCTTCCTCGGACTCTCGTTTTTTTCCTCGGGTTCTGGTTTTGTTCCTTGAGGTCTGGTTTTCTTCCTCGGGCTCTGGTTTTCTTCCTCGGGCTCTGGTTTTCTTCCTCGGGCTCTGGTTTTCTTCCTCAGGCTCTGGTTTTGTTGCTCGGGCTCTGGATTTCTTCCTTGAGCTCTCCTTTTCTTCTTCGGGCCCTAGTTTTGTTCCTCGGGCTCTGGTTGTGTTCCTCAGGCTCTGGTTGTGTTCCTCGGGCTCCGGGTTTGTTCCTCGAGCTCTAGTTTTGTTCCTCAGGCCCTGGTTTTCTTCCTCGGGGTTTCCTTTTGTTCCTTGGGCTCTGATATTGTTCTTCGGGCTTTGGTTTTGTTCCTCGGGCTCTGTTTTTGTTCCTCAGGCTCTCCTTTTCTTCCTCGGCACCTGGTTTTGTTCCAAGAGCTCTAGTTTTCTTCCTTGGGCTCTGGTTTTCTTCCTCGGGCTCTGGTTTTTTCCTCGGGCTCTGGTTTTCTTCCTCAGGCTCTGGTTTTGTTGATCGGGCTCTGGATTTCTTCCTCGAGCTCTCCTTTTCTTCTTCGGGCCCTAGTTTTGTTCCTCGGGCTCTGTTTTTGTTCCTCGGTCTCTGGTTGTGTTCCTCGGGCTCTCGTTGTGTTCCTCGGGCTCCGGGTTTGTTCCTCGAGCTCTAGTTTTGTTCCTCAGGCCCTGGTTTTCTTCCTCGGCGTTTCCTTTTGTTCCTTGGGCTCTGATATTGTTCTTCGGGCTTTGGTTTTGTTCCTCGGGCTCTGTTTTTGTTCCTCGGGCTCTCCTTTTCTTCCTCGGCACCTGGTTTTGTTCCAAGAGCTCTAGTTTTCTTCCTCGGGCTCTCGTTTTCTTCCTCGAACTCTCGTTTTGTTCCTCGGGTTCTGGTTTTGTTCCTTGAGCTCTGGTTTTCTTCCTCGGGCTCTGGTTTTCTTCCTCGGGCTCTGGTTTTCTTCCTCGGGCTCTGGTTTTCTTCCTCAGGCTCTGGTTTTGTTGCTCGGGCTCTGGATTTCTTCCTCGAGCTCTCCTTTTCTTCTTCTTCGGGCCCTAGTTTTGTTCCTCGGGCTCTGTTTTTGTTCCTCGGGCTCTGGTTGTGTTCCTCGGGCTCTGGTTGTGTTCCTCGGGCTCCGGGTTTGTTCCTCGAGCTCTAGTTTTGTTCCTCAGGCCCTGGTTTTCTTCCTCGGGGTTTCCTTTTGTTCCTTGGGCTCTGATATTGTTCTTCGGGCTTTGGTTTTGTTCCTCGGGCTCTGTTTTTGTTCCTCGGGCTCTCCTTTTCTTCCTCGGCACCTGGTTTTGTTCCAAGAGCTCTAGTTTTCTTCCTCGGGCTCTGGTTTTCTTCCTCGGGCTCTGGTTTTCTTCCTTTGGCACTAGTTTTGTTCCTCGGGCTCTCGTTTTCTTCCTCGAACTCTCGTTTTGTTCCTCGGGTTCTGGTTTTGTTCCTTGAGCTCTGGTTTTATTCCTCGGACTCTGGTTTTGTTCATCGAGGTCTGGTTTTCTTCCTCGGGCTCTGGTTGTGTTCCTCGGGCTGTGGTTCTGTTCCTCGGGCTCTGGTTTTGTTCATCGAGGGCTTGTTTTCTTCCTCGGGCGCTGGTTTTGTTCCTCAGGCTCTGGTTTTGTTCCTTGGGCTCTGGTTTTCTTCCTCGGACCCTGTTTCTTTACCTCGAGGGGTGGTTTTGTTCCTCGGGCTCTGGCTTGGTTCCTCAGGCCCTGGTTGTTTTCCTCGGGCTCTGGTTTTGTTCCTCGGGCTCTGGTTTTGTTCCTCGAGGGCTAGTTTTGTTCCTCGGGCTCTGGACTTGTTCCTCGGTTTCTGGTTCGGTTCCTCGGGCTCTGGTTTTATTCCACGGGCTCTGGTTTTCTTCCTATGACCCTCGTTTTGTTCTTCAGGCCTTCCTTTTTGTCCTTGGGCTCTGGTTTTGTTCCTCGAGCTCTGGTTTTATTCCTTGGGCACTGGTTATGTTCCTCGGGCTCTCGTTTTCTTCCTCGGACTCTCGTTTTTTTCCTCGGGTTCTGGTTTTGTTCCTTGAGGTCTGGTTTTCTTCCTCGGGCTCTGGTTTTCTTCCTCGGGCTCTGGTTTTCTTCCTCGGGCTCTGGTTTTCTTCCTCAAGCTCTGGTTTTGTTGCTCGGGCTCTGGATTTCTTCCTCGAGCTCTCCTTTTCTTCTTCGGGCCCTAGTTTTGTTCCTCGGGCTCTGTTTTTGTTCCTCGGGCTCTGTTTTTGTTCCTCGGGCTCTGGTTGTGTTCCTCGGGCTCTGGTTGTGTTCCTCGGGCTCTGGTTGTGTTCCTCGGGCTCCGGGTTTGTTCCTCGAGCTCTAGTTTTGTTCCTCAGGCCCTGGTTTTCTTCCTCGGGGTTTCCTTTTGTTCCTTGCGCTCTGATATTGTTCTTCGGGCTTTGGTTTTGTTCCTCGGGCTCTGTTTTTGTTCCTCGGGCTCTCCTTTTCTTCCTCGGCATCTGGTTTTGTTCCAAGAGCTCTAGTTTTCTTCCTCGGGCTCTGGTTTTATTCCTCGGGCTCTGGTTTTCTTCCTTTGGCACTGGTTTTGTTCCTCGGGCTCTCGTTTTCTTCCTCGAACTCTCGTTTTGTTCCTCGGGTTCTGGTTTTGTTCCTTGAGCTCTGGTTTTATTCCTCGGGCTCTGGTTTTGTTCATCGAGGTCTGGTTTTCTTCCTCGGGCTCTGGTTGTGTTCCTCGGGCTCTGGTTCTGTTCCTCGGGCTCTGGTTTTGTTCATCGAGGGCTTGTTTTCTTCCTCGGGCTCTGGTTTTGTTCCTCAGGCTCTGGTTTTGTTCCTTGGGCTCTGGTTTTCTTCCTCGGACCCTGTTTCTTTACCTCGAGGGGTGGTTTTGTTCCTCGGGCTCTGGCTTGGTTCCTCAGGCCCTGGTTGTTTTCCTCGGGCTCTGGTTTTGTTCCTCGGGCTCTGGTTTTGTTCCTCGAGGGCTAGTTTTGTTCCTCGGGCTCTGGACTTGTTCCTCGGTTTCTGGTTCGGTTCCTCGGGCCCTGGTTTTATTCCACGGGCTCTGGTTTTCTTCCTATGGCCCTCGTTTTGTTCTTCAGGCCTTCCTTTTTGTCCTTGGGCTCTGGTTTTGTTCCTCGAGCTCTGGTTTTATTCCTTGGGCACTGGTTATGTTCCTCGGGCTCTCGTTTTCTTCCTCGGACTCTCATTTTTTTCCTCGGGTTCTGGTTCTGTTCCTTGAGGTCTGGTTTTCTTCCTCGGGCTCTGGTTTTCTTCCTCGGGCTCTGGTTTTCTTCCTCGGGCTCTGGTTTTCTTCCTCAGGCTCTGGTTTTCTTGCTCGGGCTCTGGATTTCTTCCTCGAGCTCTCCTTTTCTTCTTCGGGCCCTAGTTTTGTTCCTCGGGCTCTGTTTTTGTTCCTCGGGCTCTGGTTGTGTTCCTCGGGCTCTGGTTGTGTTCCTCGGGCTCTGGTTGTGTTCCTCGGGCTCCGGGTTTGTTCCTCGAGCTCTAGTTTTGTTCCTCAGGCCCTGGTTTTCTTCCTCGGGGTTTCCTTTTGTTCCTTGGGCTCTGATATTGTTCTTCGGGCTTGGGTTTTGTTCCTCGGGCTCTGTTTTTGTTCCTCGGGCTCTCCTTTTCTTCCTCGGCACCTGGTTTTGTTCCAAGAGCTCTAGTTTTCTTCCTCGGGCTCTGGTTTTATTCCTCGGGCTCTGGTTTTCTTCCTTTGGCACTGGTTTTGTTCCTCGGGCTCTCGTTTTCTTCCTCGAACTCTCGTTTTGTTCCTCGGGTTCTGGTTTTGTTCCTTGAGGTCTGGTTTTCTTCCTCGGGCTCTGGTTTTGTTCATCGAGGTCTGGTTTTCTTCCTCGGGCTCTGGTTGTGTTCCTCAGGCTCTGGTTTTCTTCCTCGGGCTCTGGTTTTCTTCCTCGGACCCTGTTTCTTTACCTCGAGGGGTGGTTTTGTTCCTCGGGCTCTGGTTTTCTTCGTCAGGCTCTGGTTTTGTTGCTCGGGCTCTGGATTTCTTCCTCGAGCTCTCCTTTTCTTCTTTGGTCCCTAGTTTTGTTCCTCGGGCTCTGTTTTTGTTCCTCGGGCTCTGGTTGTGTTCCTCGGGCTCCGGGTTTGTTCCTCGAGCTCTAGTTTTGTTCCTCAGGCCCTGGTTTTCTTCCTCGGGGTTTCCTTTTGTTCCTTGGGCTCTGATATTGTTCTTCGGGCTTTGGTTTTGTTCCTCGGGCTCTGTTTTTGTTCCTCGGGCTCTCCTTTTCTTCCTCGGCACCTGGTTTTGTTCCAAGAGCTCTAGTTTTCTTCCTCGGGCTCTGGTTTTCTTCCTCGGGCTCTGGTTTTCTTCCTTTGGCACTAGTTTTGTTCCTCGGGCTCTCGTTTTCTTCCTCGAACTCTCGTTTTGTTCCTCGGGTTCTGGTTTTGTTCCTTGAGCTCTGGTTTTATTCCTCGGGCTCTGGTTTTGTTCATCGAGGTCTGGTTTTCTTCCTCGGGCTCTGGTTGTGTTCCTCGGGCTCTGGTTCTGTTCCTCGGGCTCTGGTTTTGTTCATCGAGGGCTTGTTTTCTTCCTCGGGCTCTGGTTTTGTTCCTCAGGCTCTGGTTTTGTTCCTTGGGCTCTGGTTTTCTTCCTCGGACCCTGTTTCTTTACCTCGAGGGGTGGTTTTGTTCCTCGGGCTCTGGCTTGGTTCCTCAGGCCCTGGTTGTTTTCCTCGGGCTCTGGTTTTGTTCCTCGGGCTCTGGTTTTGTTCCTCGAGGGCTAGTTTTGTTCCTCGGGCTATGGACTTGTTCCTCGGTTTCTGGTTCGGTTCCTCGAGCTCTGGTTTTATTCCACGGGCTCTGGTTTTCTTCCTATGGCCCTCGTTTTGTTCTTCAGGCCTTCCTTTTTGTCCTTGGGCTCTGGTTTTGTTCCTCGAGCTCTGGTTTTATTCCTTGGGCACTGGTTATGTTCGTCGGGCTCTCGCTTTCTTCCTCGGACTCTCGTTTTGTTCCTCGGGTTCTGGTTTTGTTCCTTGAGCTCTGGCTTTCTTCCTCGGGCTCTGGTTTTCTTCCTCGGGCTCTGGTTTTCTTCCTCAGGCTCTGGTTTTGTTGCTCGGGCTCTGGATTTCTTCCTCGAGCTCTCCTTTTCTTCTTCGGGCCCTAGTTTTGTTCCTCGGGCTCTGTTTTTGTTCCTCGGGCCCTGGTTGTTTTCCTCGGGCTCTGGTTTTGTTCCTCGGGCTCTGGTTTTCTTCCTCGAGGGCTAGTTTTGTTCCTCGGGCTCTGGATTTGTTCCTCGGTTTCTGGTTCGGTTCCTCGGGCCCTGGTTTTATTCCACGGGCTCTGGTTTTCTTCCTATGGCCCTCGTTTTGTTCTTCAGGCCTTCCTTTTTGTTCCTTTGCCTCTGGTTTTGTTCCTCAAGCTCTGGTTTTATTCCTTGGGCACTGGTTATGTTCCTCGGGCTCTCGTTTTCTTCCTCGGACTCTCGTTTTGTTCTTCGGGTTCTGGTTTTGTTCCTTGAGGTCTGGTTTTCTTCCTTGGGGTCTGGTATTCTTCCTCGGGCTCTGGTTTTCTTCCTCAGGCTCTGGTTTTGTTGCTCAGGCTCTGGATTTCTTCCTCGAGCTCTCCTTTTCTTCTTCGGGCCCTAGTTTTGTTCCTCGGGCTCTGTTTTTGTTCCTCGGGCTCTGGTTGTGTTCCTCGGGCTCCGGGTTTGTTCCTCGAGCTCTGGTTTTGTTCCTCAGGCCCTGGTTTTCTTCCTTGGGGTTTCCTTTTGTTCCTTGGGCTCTGATATTGTTCTTCGGGCTTTGGTTTTGTTCCTCGGGCTCTGTTTTTGTTCCTCGGGCTCTCCTTTTCTTCCTCGGCACCTGGTTTTGTTCCAAGAGCTCTAGTTTTCTTCCTCGGGCTCTGGTTTTCTTCCTCGGGCTCTGGTTTTCTTCCTTTGGCACTGGTTTTGTTCCTCGGGCTCTCGTTTTCTTCCTCGAACTCTCGTTTTGTTCCTCGGGTTCTGGTTTTGTTCCTTGAGCTCTGGTTTTCTTCCTTGGGCTCTGGTTTTCTTCCTCGGGCTCTGGTTTTCTTCCTCGGGCTCTCGTTTTCTTCCTCAGGCTCTGGTTTTTTTGCTCGGGCTCTGGATTTCTTCCTCGGGCTCTGGTTTTCTTCCTTTGGCACTGGTTTTGTTCCTCGGGCTCTGTTTTTGTTCCTCGGGCTCTGCTTGTGTTCCTCGGGCTCTCGTTGTGTTCCTCGGGCTCCGGGTTTGTTCCTCGAGCTCTAGTTTTGTTCCTCAGGCCCTGGTTTTCTTCCTCGGGGTTTCCTTTTGTTCCTTGGGCTCTGATATTGTTCTTCGGGCTTTGGTTTTGTTCCTCGGGCTCTGTTTTTGTTCCTCGGGCTCTCCTTTTCTTCCTCGGCACCTGGTTTTGTTCCAAGAGCTCTAGTTTTCTTCCTCGGGCTCTGGTTTTCTTCCTCGGGCTCTGGTTTTCTTCCTTTGGCACTGGTTTTGTTCCTCGGGCTCTCGTTTTCTTCCTCGAACTCTCGTTTTGTTCCTCGGGTTCTGGTTTTGTTCCTTGAGCTCTGGTTTTATTCCTCGGGCTCTGGTTTTTTTTCATCGAGGTCTTGTTTTCTTCCTCGGGCTCTGATTTTGTTCCTCAGGCTCTGGTTTTGTTCCTCGGGCTCTGGTTTTCTTCCTCGGACCCTGTTTCTTTACCTCGAGGGGTGGTTTTGTTCCTCGGGCTCTGGCTTGGTTCCTCAGGCCCTGGTTGTTTTCCTCGGGCTCTGGTTTTGTTCCTCGGGCTCTGGTTTTGTTCCTCGAGGGCTAGTTTTGTTCCTCGGGCTCTGGATTTGTTCCTCGGTTTCTGGTTCGGTTCCTCGGGCCCTGGTTTTATTCCATGGGCTCTGGTTTTCTTCCGATGGCCCTCGTTTTGTTCTTCAGGCCTTCCTTTTTGTCCCTGGGCTCTGGTTTTGTTCCTCAAGCTCTGGTTTTATTCCTTGGGCACTGGTTATGTTCCTCGGGCTCTCGTTTTCTTCCTCGGACTCTGGTTGTGTTCCTCGGGCTCCGGGTTTGTTCCTCGAGCTCTAGTTTTGTTCCTCAGGCCCTGGTTTTCTTCCTCGGGGTTTCCTTTTGTTCCTTGGGCTCTGATATTGTTCTTCGGGCTTTGGTTTTGTTCCTCGGGCTCTGTTTTTGTTCCTCGGGCTCTCCTTTTCTTCCTCGGCACCTGGTTTTGTTCCAAGAGCTCTAGTTTTCTTCCTCGGGCTCTGGATTTCTTCCTCGGGCTCTGGATTTCTTCCTCGGGCTCTGGTTTTCTTCCTTTGGCACTGGTTTTGTTCCTCGGGCTCTCGTTTTCTTCCTCGAACTCTCGTTTTGTTCCTTGGGTTCTGGTTTTGTTCCTTGAGGTCTGGTTTTCTTCCTTGGGCTCTGGTTTTCTTCCTCGGGCTCTGTTTTTCTTCCTCGGGCTCTGGTTTTGTTCCTCAGGCTCTGGTTTTGTTGCTCGGGCTCTGGATTTCTTCCTCGAGCTCTCCTTTTCTTCTTCGGGCCCTAGTTTTGTTCCTCGGGCTCTGTTTTTGTTCCTCGGGCTCTGGTTGTGTTCCTCGGGCTCTGGTTGTGTTCCTCGGGCTCCGGGTTTGTTCCTCGAGCTCTAGTTTTGTTCCTCAGGCCCTGGTTTTCTTCCTCGGGGTTTCCTTTTGTTCCTTGGGCTCTGATATTGTTCTTCGGGCTTTGGTTTTGTTCCTCGGGCTCTCCTTTTCTTCCTCGGCACCTGGTTTTGTTCCAAGAGTTCTAGTTTTCTTCCTCGGGCTCTGGTTTTCTTCCTCGGGCTCTGGTTTTCTTCCTTTGGCACTGGTTTTGTTCCTCCGGCTCTCGTTTTCTTCCTCAAACTCTCGTTTTATTCCTCGGGTTCTGGTTTTGTTCCTTGAGCTCTGGTTTTATTCCTCGGGCTCTGGTTTTGTTCATCGAGGTCTGGTTTTCTTCCTCGGACCCTGTTTCTTTACCTCGAGGGGTGGTTTTCTTCCTTGGGCTCTGGCTTGGTTCCTCAGGCCCTGGTTGTTTTCCTCGGGCTCTGGTTTTATTCCACGGGCTCTGGTTTTCTTCCTATGGCCCTCGTTTTGTTCTTCAGGCCTTCCTTTTTGTCCTTGGGCTCTGGTTTTGTTCCTCGAGCTCTGGTTTTATTCCTTGGGCACTGGTTATGTTCGTCGGGCTCTCGTTTTCTTCCTCGGACTCTCGTTTTGTTCCTCGGGTGTTGGAGAAAGTTAGCCAGACTAGGCCGCGGTGGGAAAATTCTGAGTCATGCTGACAAGGGAGAAAAGAAAGTTATGCTGACCTTGCTCTGTGCAGATAAGCAACTTTGAGAAAGTACAGTATAAGGAAAACAGGATGGAACCCGGACCACGTAGCAGTAACTGAAAGTAGGAGGAATATGATAATGTAGTTTTTAGAGCTAAGCCAATGATTGTGAGACAAGTATGCATAAGGTAGAACTTAGTGTATAAATATGTGTAGAGTTTTACAATAAAGTTGAAGCTGGCCTTATCACTCACATTGAGTCGACTGCCTGCCTTCCCTCGCTCGTTGCAAGTGGCGCCCGAACAGGGACCCCCCATCCCTGTTTTCCACCGGACAGCGAGATCGGAGAAGCACTGGTAGCAGCGACCAGGGAGCAGAAGATCAGTAGACGCTGTCGCGGCGTGCCTGATCCGTGCTTGAACCCAGGATAATTAAGAGGGGGTTCGCCGTCCGATAGAAGGCTACCCGTGGGAAAAGGCTGCAAACGACCCGATAATTAAGAGGGTCAGGAGAAGCGCGCAATGGAAGTAGAGGTAGCCTTCGATATTTTAAAATGCTTTTTAGAAAAGCGGGGAGTAAGCCAATTAAAAGACCTGGCTGGTTTAATTGCGTTAGGGAAAGCGAAAGTGTTTTTTAAAGACCCTGAAGGTATGTTTGAAGTAGACGAGTGGCGTTCTTATGGAGATTGTTTGTGGGATCTAGTAATTGATGATGATAAATCAGCAAGAAAATTAATGAAATCTTGGAGAGATGTTATTAATTGTATAAAAAGATATAAAACTGAAAGGCGAATAGCTACAGCCGCCTCAGATCGGCTTGAGCAGTCCGATCCTGCCGCTGGACGTCTCACAGCAGGGGGTGACTACTTTTCACCTCCGCCTTCGGGAATTCCTGTTCCCGTTGTTTGCCGACCCTCTCGTCCCCCTCCTGATCCGCTGACAGAAAGGGCTTGTCCCTCCGCACCGCCGGGGAAAAGGGAGAGGGAGGGTCCAAGTGAAAATGAGAGGGTAGACAGTAGCGGACAGGAGACTGCTCAAGCTGAAAGTCTTCTAAAGGTCCCCCCCCACCCCCCCCCACTAGGGGAAAAATTAGTCAAGGCGCAGGGACAGGCGTTTGCAGCTCTTGCCCCACTGAAGCCTCCGGATGCCCACCAAAGTAAGACGACCGGCCGACGAGAGTATAAGTGCTTCCGATGTGGCTACCCAGGACATCTGCGTCGACACTGTCGGGAGCCTCAAGTGTGGTGCCAGAACTGTCAAACGGATAATCATAATACTACGGTCTGCCGGCGTTCGGGAAATGGGAAACCGAGCGCCAAGAGCCGCAGCGCGCCG
Organism: Calonectris borealis; assembly: GCF_964195595.1. Taxonomy (NCBI): domain Eukaryota; kingdom Metazoa; phylum Chordata; class Aves; order Procellariiformes; family Procellariidae; genus Calonectris; species Calonectris borealis. The sequence goes on along the minus strand of NW_027441469.1, from coordinate 630,021 downwards.
ACACCAATCGCGGCTCCAGTCACCTTCAGGCCAACGGCAGCCCCCAACCAAACGATAGTGCAGAGATTCCAGACACCATTGCCCAGCTTCGACCAGCAACCCAACTTCGGCCAGCAACCAGGGGCAGCCTCGGACTCGATCTGGCAACAGCAGTAGATGTCACGCTAATTGACGACCGGCCGCGAAAAATTGCTACAGGAATTAAAGGGCCCATAGTTATCAATGGACAATCTCATGGAGCGTTGTTGTTGGGGCGATCATCCAGTGGTCTCCAAGGACTTTTTATTTTACCAGGACTTATCGATTGTGACTTTACAGGGGAGATCTGTATAGTTGTACAAACAAACTTCCCACCAGTTTATATCCCGAAGGGAAGCCGCATCGCTCAACTTGTACCTATTCAACAATTAACCCAGCAGATGGCAGCAGAGACCGCTCAATTTCGCGGATCTAGTGGATTTGGATCTACAGGAGGACTGGCAATGTTGTCTATACCAATGAACCAGCGCCCACTCGCTCACGTCACGCTTTTACATGGAACTGATCAAAAACAATTATCAGCACTTTTAGACACGGGTGCCGACATTACCATCATCGCCAATAACCAGTGGCCTAATCACTGGCCCTTGCAGAACGCAATAGGAGGAGTAGAAGGAGTAGGAGGAACGGCATCTGTTCAACGTAGTCAACAAAGAATTCAAATCGTCATTGATGGGAGAATTGCGTCAATTTATGTGACAGTTATGCCCCTACCAACAGGAGTTAATGCACTTATTGGACGAGATGTGCTAAACCAATTGGGAGTTGTTCTCACTACAGAATCGCCTTTTTAGGTACGGTCACTGCCACATGGACTTTCCCGATCCCACTGACGTGGCTAACGAACGAGCCTGTATGGATCGGGCAGTGGCCGTTGAAAAAGGAAAGTCTGCAACGAGCACATCTGTTGGTGCAAGAGCAACTGATGCAAGGTCATCTCAAACCTTCTACCAGTCCGTGGAACACACCCATATTTATAATTAAGAAAAAATCCGGGAAATATCGACTACTTCACGATCTAAGGGCACTGAATCAACAGATGCAAGCTATGGGAGCCCTGCAACCAGGCCTTCCAAATCCGGCCATGTTGCCCATAGGATGGCATCTTTTAATAATTGATCTGAAAGACTGCTTCTTTACAATTCAGTTGCACCCCGGTGACACCCGAAGATTTGCCTTTACCTTACCACCTATCAACAGAGAAGGGCCTGCTTTGCGGTTTGAATGGACTGTATTGCCTCAAGGCATGAAAAATAGTCCCACCTTATGTCAATTGTTTGTTGATGCAGCTTTACGGCCTGTTCGAGAGGCATGGCCCCAGACAACTGTCTATCACTATATGGACGATATTTTGTTTGCACAAGAGCAGCCTTTCTCGACGCAACAAGAAACATTTTTACAGCAGCAGCTTCAAGCAAAAAATCTCGTGATAGCAGTAGAAAAAATCCAGCGGTCACCAGTGTGGAAATACCTTGGCTGGAACATTTCTGAATCACAAGTGAGCCCGCAAAAATTAACCATTCGAACAGAGATTCGCACCTTGAATGATGCACAAAAACTACTCGGTGACTTGCAATGGCTGCGTCCTGTGGCAGGAATTACAAATGATGAGTTAGAGGTTTTGCGTCCCCTATTAAAAGGAACTGATCCAACCAGCGTCGTCACTCTGACAAAGCCACAGAGAGCCATGATTCAAAAACTCAGTACCCACATCGTTGACCGAGCAGTGGATCGTATTAACCCTGACTTACCTGTGGACTTAACCGTTTTGCACGGCCCCACACATTTTATTGGTGCACTCACGCAGTGCAAAAAGAAAAAGGGGGAGACTGTGAGAGTATTAGAATGGATATTTACCGGAATGCAACCAAAGACTACAATTCAGGAGAAGACACGAAATTTAGCGGAGATCATCCGGAAAGGGAGGTCACGCATCTTACAGATTACCGGAACAGAACCAGATGTTGTGTATTTACCAATACGTAGGGAAGACCTAGAGTGGTGGTTGCAAAGATCTCCGGCATTACAGTTGAGTCTATTGAGTGAGGCTCTGGACATTAAGGTAGAGTCACTAAAAGCACCTTTGCTAAAATGGATTAGTAATAACGCTTGGATAGAGCGGCCGAAACGCAGTGAACGGCCTCTATCAAATGCTGTTACAATATACACAGACGCAGGGAAAAGGTCACGAAAAGCGACAGCAACGTGGTACGAAGATGGTCAGTGGAAACATCAACTCCTTCAAGCAGAAACAGGTGACTCTCTACAAACATTAGAACTGGCTGCTGTTGTTTGGTCATTCCTGCAATGGATGCACAAGGAACTAAATATAGTAACTGACTCAATGTATGTAGCAGGTATTGTAAATCGCATTGAAGACGCTCGAATCAAGGAAGTGCAGAACCTGCGACTGAGCTACTTCGACAATTGCAATCAGCCATACAACAACGCACGCTATCTTATAGTATCATACATATCAGAAGCCACAAGTGGTCTGAGGGACTTGGAGAAGGGAACGCACGTGCTGACCAACTCGTGTCCATGGCGGCTCCCCTGAGTGAGTTTGTGAAGGCACGGGAGGCACACAGTGCTTTTCACCAAAATGCGCGAGGCTTGCACCGACAGTTCAATATCACCATAGAAGAAGCCAAGGGGATTGTGCGGGCCTGTCCTACGTGTAGCCACCATGGGCCTGGTCTCGGAATCGGCGTGAATCCCAGGGGACTCGAGGCCAGAGAATTGTGGCAAGTGGATGTGACTCACGTTGCTGACTTTGGCAGACTGAGATATATACATGTTACGATTGACACCTATAGCAAATTTATATGGGCCACGGCACAAACAGGAGAACGAGCACTCCACGTAATGCGACATTTGACTAGTTGTTTTGCAGTTATGGGAGTGCCACAAACGATAAAAACTGACAATGGCCCTGCATACACAAGCGCCAAAGTGAAACGTTTTTTCCAAACATGGGGAGTGCGACATACTACTGGTATTCCGCACTCACCCACGGGACAAGCTATCATTGAAAGGGCACATCAAACGCTGAAACAATATTTGCAAAAATTTAGGGAAATCTCAGATGTACAAGAAAGACTTGTTAAGACTCTTTTTGTGCTAAATCATTTATGTATTTTTGCAGATCAGAAAGAGCCACCAGCATGGGTGCATGGTTATCCTAAAGAAAATAAGGATGACAAGCCAGTTTTCGTTATGTATAGAGATCCAGCAACCGGACTGTGGAAAGGTCCAGCAGAAGTGAAGTATATGGGTAGAGGTTATATGTGTGTACTTACTCCCACAGGGCCGAAGTGGATTCCAAGCCGCTGGACCAAAGCTGCTGTTGCTGATGATGATCAATGCAGCTCTGTCTGTACTGATCCCAGCGATGCCGTTGCCCAGCCATGCGAACTTATGGGTGGCGTGGGCGAATAAAACTGGGATGACAGATTTTTGCCTGAGTTCAGCTACGGCAGCTGAGCCCTTTAAAACATGTCTGATAGGCTTTCCTGAAATTATTGCCAGAGATTTTGATAATTGGACGTCTGTAACAGTTAATTGTATAAATGTTACTGTAGCAAATTGCTCAGTACAACTAATAAGAGCCCTAAATCACACTCTCCCTTGGGACCCCCAAGAAATTGACCTTTTGGGGTCAGAAAAAACTGGAAATGCAACTGATAATGTTACTACTCAGACATGTTTTGTGTTTGGCAGCTTTAGCCGTTTTGCCGCACAGGCCCAGACCTTTCAGTCATTGATCGGCATAAGCAGCCGCACTGATGATAACAACCCTTTTGTTAATACCACTGGTTGGACTGTTGTTTCACCTTTTACAATATAGAATTATGGTCAACCACAGCCAATGTATTTGCTTCCCTAGTGCCTAACATAGGCACTGCGCAAGCGCTGGCTTGGTATTTTATTAACAATTATAGTTATAGTAAAAATAGCATATCACTGTATTTTAGATAATGTTGTAAAAATGAACCACAATGTATTGGTGGTCCAAAAAGAAAAAGGGGGAAATGTTGGAGAAAGTTAGCCAGACTAGGCCGCGGTGGGAAAATTCTGAGTCATGCTGACAAGGGAGAAAAGAAAGTTATGCTGACCTTGCTCTGTGCAGATAAGCAACTTTGAGAAAGTACAGTATAAGGAAAACAGGATGGAACCCGGACCACGTAGCAGTAACTGAAAGTAGGAGGAATATGATAATGTAGTTTTTAGAGCTAAGCCAATGATTGTGAGACAAGTATGCATAAGGTAGAACTTAGTGTATAAATATGTGTAGAGTTTTACAATAAAGTTGAAGCTGGCCTTATCACTCACATTGAGTCGACTGCCTGCCTTCCCTCGCTCGTCGCACTCGGGTTCTGGTTTTGTTCCTTGAGCTCTGGTTTTCTTCCTTGGGGTCTGGTTTTCTTCCTCGGGCTCTGGTTTTCTTCCTCAGGCTCTGGTTTTGTTGCTCGGGCTCTGGATTTCTTCCTCGAGCTCTCCTTTTCTTCTTCGGGCCCTAGTTTTGTTCCTCGGGCTCTGTTTTTGTTCCTCGGGCTCTGATTGTGTTCCTCGGGCTCCGGGTTTGTTCCTCGAGCTCCGGGTTTGTTCCTCGAGCTCTAGTTTTGTTCCTCAGGCCCTGGTTTTCTTCCTCGGGGTTTCCTTTTGTTCCTCGGGCTCTGTTTTAGTTCCTCGGGCTCTGGTTGTGTTCCTCGGGCTCTGGTTGTGTTCCTCGGGCTCCGGGTTTGTTCCTCGAGCTCTAGTTTTGTTCCTCAGGCCCTGGTTTTCTTCCTCGGGGTTTCCTTTTGTTCCTTGGGCTCTGATATTGTTCTTCGGGCTTTGGTTTTGTTCCTCGGGCTCTGTTTTTGTTCCTCGGGCTCTCCTTTTCTTCCTCGGCACCTGGTTTTGTTCCAAGAGCTCTAGTTTTCTTCCTCGGGCTCTGGTTTTCTTCCTCGGGCTCTGGTTTTCTTCCTTTGGCACTGGTTTTGTTCCTCGGGCTCTCGTTTTCTTCCTCGAACTCTCGTTTTGTTCCTCGGGTTCTGGTTTTGTTCCTTGAGGTCTGGTTTTCTTCCTCGGGCTCTGGTTTTCTTCCTCAGGCTCTGGTTTTGTTGCTCGGGCTCTGGATTTCTTCCTCGAGCTCTCCTTTTCTTCTTCGGGCCCTAGTTTTGTTTCTCGGGCTCTGTTTTTGTTCCTCGGGCTCTGGTTGTGTTCCTCGGGCTCTGGTTGTGTTCCTCGGGCTCCGGGTTTGTTCCTCGAGCTCTAGTTTTGTTCCTCAGGCCCTGGTTTTCTTCCTCGGGGTTTCCTTTTGTTCCTTGGGCTCTGATATTGTTCTTCGGGCTTTGGTTTTGTTCCTCGGGCTCTGTTTTTGTTCCTCGGGCTCTCCTTTTCTTCCTCGGCACCTGGTTTTGTTCCAAGAGCTCTAGTTTTCTTCCTCGGGCTCTGGTTTTCTTCCTCGGGCTCTGGTTTTCTTCCTTTGGCACTAGTTTTGTTCCTCGGGCTCTCGTTTTCTTCCTCGAACTCTCGTTTTGTTCCTCGGGTTCTGGTTTTGTTCCTTGAGCTCTGGTTTTATTCCTCGGGCTCTGGTTTTGTTCATCGAGGTCTGGTTTTCTTCCTCGGGCTCTGGTTTTCTTCCTCGGGCTCTGGTTTTGTTCCTCGAGGGCTAGTTTTGTTCCTCGGGCTCTGGATTTGTTCCTCGGTTTCTGGTTCGGTTCCTCGGGCCCTGGTTTTATTCCATGGGCTCTGGTTTTCTTCCTATGGCCCTCGTTTTGTTCTTCAGGCCTTCCTTTTTGTCCTTGGGCTCTGGTTTTCTTCCTCGAGCTCTGGTTTTATTCCTCGGGCTCTGGTTTTGTTCATCGAGCTCTGGTTTTCTTCCTCGGGCTCTGGTTGTGTTCCTCGGGCTCTGGTTCTGTTCCTCGGGCTCTGGTTTTGTTCATCGAGGGCTTGTTTTCTTCCTCGGGCTCTGGTTTTGTTCCTCAGGCTCTGGTTTTGTTCCTCGGGCTCTGGTTTTCTTCCTCGGACCCTGTTTCTTTACCTCGAGGGGTGGTTTTGTTCCTCGGGCTCTGGCTTGGTTCCTCAGGCCCTGGTTGTTTTCCTCGGGCTCTGGTTTTGTTCCTCGGGCTCTGGTTTTGTTCCTCGAGGGCTAGTTTTGTTCCTCGGGCTCTGGACTTGTTCCTCGGTTTCTGGTTTGGTTCCTCGGGCCCTGGTTTTATTCCATGGGCTCTGGTTTTCTTCCTATGGCCCTCGTTTTGTTCTTCAGGCCTTCCTTTTTGTCCTTGGGCTCTGGTTTTCTTCCTCGAGCTCTGGTTTTATTCCTTGGGCACTGGTTATGTTCCTCGGGCTCTCGTTTTCTTCCTCGGACTCTCGTTTTTTTCCTCGGGTTCTGGTTTTGTTCCTTGAGGTCTGGTTTTATTCCTCGGGCTCTGGTTTTGTTCATCGAGCTCTGGTTTTATTCCTCGGGCTCTGGGTGTGTTCCTCGTGCTCTGGTTCTGTTCCTCGGGCTCTGGTTTTGTTCATCGAGGGCTTGTTTTCTTCCTCGGGCTCTGGTTTTGTTCCTCAGGCTCTGGTTTTGTTCCTCGGGCTCTGGTTTTCTTCCCCGGACCCTGTTTCTTTACCTCCAGGAGTGGTTTTCTTCCTCGGGCTCTGGCTTGGTTCCTCAGGCCCTGGTTGTTTTCCTCGGGCTCTGGTTTTGTTCCTCGGGCTCTGGTTTTGTTCCTCGAGGGCTAGTTTTGTTCCTCGGGCTCTGGACTTGTTCCTCGGTTTCTGGTTCGGTTCCTCGGGCCCTGGTTTTATTCCATGGGCTCTCGTTTTCTTCCTATGGCCCTCGTTTTGTTCTTCAGGCCTTCCTTTTTGTCCTTGGGCTCTGGTTTTCTTCCTCGAGCTCTGGTTTTATTCCTTGGGCACTGGTTATGTTCCTCGGGCTCTCGTTTTCTTCCTCGGACTCTCGTTTTTTTCCTCGGGTTCTGGTTTTGTTCCTTGAGGTCTGGTTTTATTCCTCGGGCTCTGGTTTTGTTCATCGAGCTCTGGTTTTATTCCTCGGGCTCTGGGTGTGTTCCTCGGGCTCTGGTTCTGTTCCTCGGGCTCTGGTTTTGTTCATCGAGGGCTTGTTTTCTTCCTCGGGCTCTGGTTTTGTTCCTCAGGCTCTGGTTTTGTTCCTCGGGCTCTGGTTTTCTTCCCCGGACCCTGTTTCTTTACCTCCAGGAGTGGTTTTCTTCCTCGGGCTCTGGCTTGGTTCCTCAGGCCCTGGTTGTTTTCCTCGGGCTCTGGTTTTGTTCCTCGGGCTCTGGTTTTGTTCCTCGAGGGCTAGTTTTGTTCCTCGGGCTCTGGACTTGTTCCTCGGTTTCTGGTTCGGTTCCTCGGGCCCTGGTTTTATTCCATGGGCTCTCGTTTTCTTCCTATGGCCCTCGTTTTGTTCTTCAGGCCTTCCTTTTTGTCCTTGGGCTCTGGTTTTGTTCCTCGAGCTCTGGTTTTATTCCTTGGGCACTGGTTATGTTCCTCGGACTCTCCTTTTCTTCCTCGGACTCTCGTTTTTTTCCTTGGGTTCTGGTTTTGTTCCTTGAGCTCTGGTTTTCTTCCTCGGGCTCTGGTTTTCTTCCTCAGGCTCTGGTTTTCTTCCTCGGGCTCTGGTTTTCTTCCTCAGGCTCTGGTTTTGTTGCTCGGGCTCTGGATTTCTTCCTCGAGCTCTCCTTTTCTTCTTTGGGCCCTAGTTTTGTTTCTCGGACTCTGTTTTTGTTCCTCGGGCTCTGGTTCTGTTCCTCGGGCTCTGGTTGTGTTCCTCGGGCTCCGGGTTTGTTCCTCGAGCTCTAGTTTTGTTCCTCAGGCCCTGGTTTTCTTCCTCGGGGTTTCCTTTTGTTCCTTGGGCTCTGATATTGTTCTTCGGGCTTTGGTTTTGTTCCTCGGGCTCTGTTTTTGTTCCTCGGGCTCTCCTTTTCTTCCTCGGCACCTGGTTTTGTTCCAAGAGCTCTAGTTTTCTTCCTCGGGCTCTGGTTTTCTTCCTCGGGCTATGGTTTTCTTCCTTTGGCACTGGTTTTGTTCCTCGGGCTCTCGTTTGCTTCCTCGAACTCTCGTTTTGTTCCTTGGGTTCTGGTTTTGTTCCTTGAGCTCTGGTTTTATTCCTCGGGCTCTGGTTTTGTTCATCGAGGTCTGGTTTTCTTCCTCGGGCTCTGGTTGTGTTCCTCGGGCTCTGGTTCTGTTCCTCGGGCTCTGGTTTTGTTCATCGAGGGCTTGTTTTCTTCCTCGGGCTCTGGTTTTGTTCCTCAGGCTCTGGTTTTGTTCCTCGGGCTCTGGTTTTCTTCCTCGGACCCTGTTTCTTTACCTCGAGGGGCGGTTTTGTTCCTCGGGCTCTGGCTTGGTTCCTCAGGCCCTGGTTGTTTTCCTCGGGCTCTGGTTTTGTTCCTCGGGCTCTGGTTTTGTTCCTCGAGGGCTAGTTTTGTTCCTCGGGCTCTGGACTTGTTCCTCGGTTTCTGGTTCGGTTCCTCGGGCCCTGGTTTTATTCCATGGGCTCTGGTTTTCTTCCTATGGCCCTCGTTTTGTTCTTCAGGCCTTCCTTTTTGTCCTTGGGCTCTGGTTTTGTTCCTCGAGCTCTGGTTTTATTACTTGGGCACTGGTTATGTTCCTCGGGCTCTCGTTTTCTTCCTCGGACTCTCGTTTTTTTCCTCGGGTTCTGGTTTTGTTCCTTGAGCTCTGGTTTTCTTCCTTGGGCTCTGGTTTTCTTCCTCGGGCTCTGGTTTTCTTCCTCGGGCTCTGGTTTTCTTCCTCGGGCTCTGGTTTTCTTCCTCAGGCTCTGGTTTTGTTGCTCGGGCTCTGGATTTCTTCCTCGAGCTCTCCTTTTCTTCTTCGGGCCCTAGTTTTGTTCCTCGGGCTCTGTTTTTGTTCCTCGGGCTCTGGTTCTGTTCCTCGGGCTCTGGTTGTGTTCCTCGGGCTCCGGGTTTGTTCCTCGAGCTCTAGTTTTGTTCCTCAGGCCCTGGTTTTCTTCCTCGGGGTTTCCTTTTGTTCCTTGGGCTCTGATATTGTTCTTCAGGCTTTGGTTTTGTTCCTCGGGCTCTGTTTTTGTTCCTCGGGCTCTCCTTTTCTTCCTCGGCACCTGGTTTTGTTCCAAGAGCTCTAGTTTTCTTCCTCGGGCTCTGGTTTTCTTCCTCGGGCTCTGGTTTTCTTCCTTTGGCACTGGTTTTGTTCCTCGGGCTCTCGTTTTCTTCCTCGAACTCTCGTTTTGTTCCTCGGGTTCTGGTTTTGTTCCTTGAGCTCTGGTTTTATTCCTCGGGCTCTGGTTTTGTTCATCGAGGTCTGGTTTTCTTCCTCGGGCTCTGGTTTTCTTCCTCGGGCTCTGGTTCTGTTCCTCGGGCTCTGGTTTTTTTCATCGAGGGCTTGTTTTCTTCCTCGGGCTCTGGTTTTGTTCCTCAGGCTCTGGTTTTGTTCCTCGGGCTGTGGTTTTCTTCCTCGGACCCTGTTTCTTTACCTCGAGGGGTGGTTTTCTTCCTCGGGCTCTGGCTTGGTTCCTCAGGCCCTGGTTGTTTTCCTCGGGCTCTGGTTTTGTTCCTCGGGCTCTGGTTTTTTTCCTCGAGGGCTAGTTTTGTTCCTCGGGCTCTGGACTTGTTCCTCGGTTTCTGGTTCGGTTCCTCGGGCCCTGGTTTTATTCCATGGGCTCTGGTTTTCTTCCTATGGCCCTCGTTTTGTTCTTCAGGCCTTCCTTTTTGTCCTTGGGCTCTGGTTTTGTTCCTCGAGCTCTGGTTTTATTCCTTGGGCACTGGTTATGCTCCTCGGGCTCTCGTTTTCTTCCTCGGACTCTCGTTTTGTTCCTTGGGTTCTGGTTTTGTTCCTTGAGCTCTGGTTTTCTTCCTCGGGCTCTGGTTTTCTTCCTCGGGCTCTGGTTTTCTTCCTCGGGCTCTGGTTTTCTTCCTCAGGCTCTGGTTTTGTTGCTCGGGCTCTGGATTTCTTCCTCGAGCTCTCCTTTTCTTCTTTGGGCCCTAGTTTTGTTTCTGGGGCTCTGTTTTTGTTCCTCGGGCTCTGGTTCTGTTCCTCGGGCTCTGGTTGTGTTCCTCGGGCTCCGGGTTTGTTCCTCGAGCTCTAGTTTTGTTCCTCAGGCCCTGGTTTTCTTCCTCGGGGTTTCCTTTTGTTCCTTGGGCTCTGATATTGTTCTTCAGGCTTTGGTTTTGTTCCTCGGGCTCTGTTTTTGTTCCTCGGGCTCTCCTTTTCTTCCTCGGCACCTGGTTTTGTTCCAAGAGCTCTAGTTTTGTTCCTCGGGCTCTGGTTTTCTTCCTCGGGCTCTGGTTTTCTTCCTTTGGCACTGGTTTTGTTCCTCGGGCTCTCGTTTTCTTCCTCGAACTCTCGTTTTGTTCCTCGGGTTCTGGTTTTGTTCCTTGAGCTCTGGTTTTATTCCTCGGGCTCTGGTTTTGTTCATCGAGGTCTGGTTTTCTTCCTCGGGCTCTGGTTGTGTTCCTCGGGCTCTGGTTCTGTTCCTCGGGCTCTGGTTTTGTTCATCGAGGGCTTGTTTTCTTCCTCGGGCTCTGGTTTTGTTCCTCAGGCTCTGGTTTTGTTCCTCGGGCTGTGGTTTTCTTCCTCGGACCCTGTTTCTTTACCTCGAGGGGTGGTTTTCTTCCTCGGGCTCTGGCTTGGTTCCTCAGGCCCTGGTTGTTTTCCTCGGGCTCTGGTTTTGTTCCTCGGGCTCTGGTTTTTTTCCTCGAGGGCTAGTTTTGTTCCTCGGGCTCTGGACTTGTTCCTCGGTTTCTGGTTCGGTTCCTCGGGCCCTGGTTTTATTCCATGGGCTCTGGTTTTCTTCCTATGGCCCTCGTTTTGTTCTTCAGGCCTTCCTTTTTGTCCTTGGGCTCTGGTTTTGTTCCTCGAGCTCTGGTTTTATTCCTTGGGCACTGGTTATGTTCCTCGGGCTCTCGTTTTCTTCCTCGGACTCTCGTTTTGTTCCTTGGGTTCTGGTTTTGTTCCTTGAGCTCTGGTTTTCTTCCTCGGTCTCTGGTTTTCTTCCTCGGGCTCTGGTTTTCTTCCTCGGGCTCTGGTTTTCTTCCTCAGGCTCTGGTTTTGTTGCTCGGGCTCTGGATTTCTTCCTCGAGCTCTCCTTTTCTTCTTTGGGCCCTACTTTTGTTTCTCGGGCTCTGTTTTTGTTCCTCGGGCTCTGGTTTTCTTCCTCGGGCTCTGGTTGTGTTCCTCGGGCTCCGGGTTTGTTCCTCGAGCTCTAGTTTTGTTCCTCAGGCCCTGGTTTTCTTCCTCGGGGTTTCCTTTTGTTCCTTGGGCTCTGATATTGTTCTTCGGGCTTTGGTTTTGTTCCTCGGGCTCTGTTTTTGTTCCTCGGGCTCTCCTTTTCTTCCTCGGCACCTGGTTTTGTTCCAAGAGCTCTAGTTTTCTTCCTCGGGCTCTGGTTTTCTTCCTCGGGCTCTGGTTTTCTTCCTTTGGCACTGGTTTTGTTCCTCGGGCTTTCGTTTTCTTCCTCGAACTCTCGTTTTGTTCCTCGGGTTCTGGTTTTGTTCCTTGAGGTCTGGTTTTATTCCTCGGGTTCTGGTTTTGTTCATCGAGGTCTGGTTTTCTTCCTCGGGCTCTGGTTGTATTCCTCGGGCTCTGGTTCTGTTCCTCGGGCTCTGGTTTTGTTCATCGAGGGCTTGTTTTCTTCCTCGGTCTCTGGTTTTGTTCCTGAGGCTCTGGTTTTGTTCCTTGGGCTCTGGTTTTCTTCCTCGGACCCTGTTTCTTTACCTCGAGGGGTGGTTTTCTTCCTCGGGCTCTGGCTTGGTTCCTCAGGCCCTGGTTATGTTCCTCGGACTCTCGATTTCTTCCTCGGACTCTCGTTTTGTTCCTCGGGTTCTGTTTTTTTTCCTTGAGGTCTGGTTTTCTTCCTCGGGCTCTGGTTTTCTTCCTCAGGCTCTGGTTTTGTTGCTCGGGCTCTGGATTTCTTCCTCGAGCTCTCCTTTTCTTCTTTGGGCCCTAGTTCTGTTTCTCGGGCTCTGTTTTTGTTCCTCGGGCTCTGGTTCTGTTCCTCGGGCTCTGGTTGTGTTCCTCGGGCTCCGGGTTTGTTCCTCGAGCTCTAGTTTTGTTCCTCAGGCCCTGGTTTTCTTCCTCGGGGTTTCCTTTTGTTCCTTGGGCTCTGATATTGTTCTTCGGGCTTAGGTTTTGTTCTTCGGGCTCTGTTTTTGTTCCTCGGGCTCTCCTTTTCTTCCTCGGCACCTGGTTTTGTTCTAAGAGCTCTAGTTTTCTTCCTCGGGCTCTGGTTTTCTTCCTCGGGCTCTGGTTTTCTTCCTTTGGCACTGGTTTTGTTCCTCGGGCTCTCGTTTTTTTCCTCGAACTCTCGTTTTGTTCCTCAGGTTCTGGTTTTGTTCCTCGAGCTCTGGTTTTATTCCTTGGGCTCTGGTTTTGTTCATCGAGGTCTGGTTTTCTTCCTCGGGCTCTGGTTGTGTTCCTCGGGCTCTGGTTCTGTTCCTTAGGCTCTGGTTTTGTTCCTCGGGCTCTGGTTTTCTTCCTCGGACCCTGTTTCTTTACCTCGAGGGGTGGTTTTCTTCCTCGGGCTCTGGCTTAGTTCCTCAGGCCCTGGTTGTTTTCCTCGGGCTCTGGTTTCGTTCCTCGGGCTCTGGTTTTGTTCCTCGAGGGCTAGTTTTGTTCCTCGTGCTCTGGATTTGTTCCTCGGTTTCTGGTTCGGTTCCTCGGGCCCTGGTTTTATTCCACGGGCTCTGGTTTTCTTCCTATGGCCCTCGTTTTGTTCTTCAGGCCCTCCTTTTTGTCCTTGGGCTCTGGTTTTGTTCCTCGAGCTCTGGTTTTATTCCTTGGGCACTGGTTATGTCCCTCGGGCTCTCGTTTTCTTCCTCGGACTCTCGTTTTTTTCCTCGGGTTCTGGTTTTGTTCCTTGAGCTCTGGTTTTCTTCCTCGGGCTCTGGTTTTCTTCCTCGGGCTCTGGTTTTCTTCCTCGGGCTCTGGTTTTCTTCCTCGGGCTCTGGTTTTCTTCCTCGGGCTCTGGTTTTGTTGCTCGGGCTCTGGATTTCTTCCTCGAGCTCTCCTTTTCTTCTTCGGGCCCTCGTTTTGTTTCTCGGGCTCTGTTTTTGTTCCTCGAGCTCTAGTTTTGTTCCTCAGGCCCTGGTTTTCTTCCTCGGGTTTTCCTTTTGTTCCTTGGGCTCTGATATTGTTCTTCGGGCTTTGGTTTTGGTCCTCGGGCTCTGTTTTTGTTCCTCGGGCTCTCCTTTTCTTCCTCGGCACCTGGTTTTGTTCCAAGAGCTCTAGTTTTCTTCCTCGGGCTCTGGTTTTCTTCCTTTGGCACTGGTTTTGTTCCTCGGGCTCTCGTTTTCTTCCTCAAACTCTCGTTTTGTTCCTCGGGTTCTGGTTTTGTTCCTCGAGCTCAGGTTTTATTCCTCGGGCTCTGGTTTTGTTCATCGAGGTCTGGTTTTCTTCCTCGGGCTCTGGTTGTGTTCCTCGGGCTCTGGTTCTGTTCCTCGGGCTCTGGTTTTGTTCATCGAGGGCTTGTTTTCTTCCTCGGGCTCTGGTTTTGTTCCTCAGGCTCTGGTTTTGTTCCTTGGGCTCTGGTTTTCTTCCTCAGACCCTGTTTCTTTACCTCGAGGGGTGGTTTTGTTCCTCGGGCTCTGGCTTGGTTCCTCAGGCCCTGGTTGTTTTCCTCGGGCTCTGGTTTTGTTCCTTGGGCTCTGGTTTTGTTCCTCCAGGGCTAGTTTTGTTCCTCGGGCTCTGGACTTGTTCCTCGGTTTCTGGTTCGGTTCCTCGGGCTCTGGTTTTATTCCACGGGCTCTGGTTTTCTTCCTATGGCCCTCGTTTTGATCTTCAGGCCTTCCTTTTTTTCCTTGGGCTCTGGTTTTGGTCCTCGAGCTCTGGTTTTATTCCTTGGGCACTGGTTATGTTCCTCGGGCTCTCGTTTTCTTCCTCGGACTCTCGTTTTTTTCCTCGGGTTCTGGTTTTGTTCCTTGAGCTCTGGTTTTCTTCCTCGGGCTCTGGTTTTCTTCCTCGGGCTCTGGTTTTCTTCCTCGGGCTCTGGTTTTCTTCCTCAGGCTCTGGTTTTGTTGCTCGGGCTCTGGATTTCTTCCTCGAGCTCTCCTTTTCTTCTTCGGGCCCTCGTTTTGTTTCTCGGGCTCTGTTTTTGTTCCTCGGGCTCTGGTTGTGTTCCTCGGGCTCTCGTTGTGTTCCTCGGGCTCCGGGTTTGTTCCTCGAGCTCTAGTTTTGTTCCTCAGGCCCTGGTTTTCTTCCTCGGGGTTTCCTTTTGTTCCTTGGGCTCTGATATTGTTCTTCGGGCTTTGGTTTTGTTCCTCGGGCTCTGTTTTTGTTCCTCGGGCTCTCCTTTTCTTCCTCGGCACCTGGTTTTGTTCCAAGAGCTCTAGCTTTCTTCCTCGGGCTCTGGTTTTCTTCCTCGGGCTCTGGTTTTCTTCCTTTGGCACTGGTTTTGTTCCTCGGGCTCTCGTTTTCTTCCTCAAACTCTCGTTTTGTTCCTCGGGTTCTGGTTTTGTTCCTTGAGCTCTGGTTTTATTCCTCGGGCTCTGGTTTTGTTCATCGAGGTCTGGTTTTCTTCCTCGGGCTCTGGTTGTGTTCCTCGGGCTCTGGTTCTGTTCCTCGGGCTCTGGTTTTGTTCATCGAGGGCTTGTTTTCTTCCTCGGGCTCTGGTTTTGTTCCTCAGGCTCTGGTTTTTTTCCTTGGGCTCTGGTTTTCTTCCTCGGACCCTGTTTCTTTACCTCGAGGGGTGGTTTTGTTCCTCGGGCTCTGGCTTGGTTCCTCAGGCCCTGGTTGTTTTCCTCGGGCTCTGGTTTTGTTCCTCGGGCTCTGGTTTTGTTCCTCCAGGGCTAGTTTTGTTCCTCGGGCTCTGGACTTGTTCCTCGGTTTCTGGTTCGGTTCCTCGGGCTCTGGTTTTATTCCACGGGCTCTGGTTTTCTTCCTATGGCCCTCGTTTTGTTCTTCAGGCCTTCCTTTTTGTCCTTGGGCTCTGGTTTTGTTCCTCGAGCTCTGGTTTTATTCCTTGGGCACTGGTTATGTTCCTCGGGCTCTCGTTTTCTTCCTCGGACTCTCGTTTTTTTCCTCGGGTTCTGGTTTTGTTCCTTGAGCTCTGGTTTTCTTCCTCAGGCTCTGGTTTTGTTGCTCGGGCTCTGGATTTCTTCCTCGAGCTCTCCTTTTCTTCTTTGGGCCCTAGTTTTGTTTCTCGGGCTCTGTTTTTGTTCCTCGGGCTCTGGTTCTTTTCCTCGGGCTCTGGTTGTGTTCCTCGGGCTCCGGGTTTGTTCCTCGAGCTCTAGTTTTGTTCCTCAGGCCCTGGTTTTCTTCCTCGGGGTTTCCTTTTGTTCCTTGGGCTCTGATATTGTTCTTCGGGCTTTGGTTTTGTTCCTCGGGCTCTGTTTTTGTTCCTCAGGCTCTCCTTTTCTTCCTCGGCATCTGGTTTTGTTCCAAGAGCTCTAGTTTTCTTCCTCGGGCTCTGGTTTTCTTCCTCGGGCTCTGGTTTTCTTCCTTTGGCACTGGTTTTATTCCTCGGGCTCTCGTTTTCTTCCTCGAACTCTCGTTTTGTTCCTCGGGTTCTGGTTTTGTTCCTCGAGCTCTGGTTTTATTCCTCGGGCTCTGGTTTTTTTCATCGAGGTCTGGTTTTCTTCCTCGGGCTCTGGTTGTGTTCCTCGGGCTCTGGTTCTGTTCCTCGGGCTCTGGTTTTGTTCATCGAGGGCTTGTTTTCTTCCTCGGGCTCTGGTTTTGTTCCTCAGGCTCTGGTTTTTTTCCTTGGGCTCTGGTTTTCTTCCTCGGACCCTGTTTCTTTACCTCGAGGGGTGGTTTTGTTCCTCGGGCTCTGGCTTGGTTCCTCAGGCCCTGGTTGTTTTCCTCGGGCTCTGGTTTTGTTCCTCGGGCTCTGGTTTTGTTCCTCCAGGGCTAGTTTTGTTCCTCGGGCTCTGGACTTGTTCCTCGGTTTCTGGTTCGGTTCCTCGGGCTCTGGTTTTATTCCACGGGCTCTGGTTTTCTTCCTATGGCCCTCGTTTTGTTCTTCAGGCCTTCCTTTTTGTCCTTGGGCTCTGGTTTTGTTCCTCGAGCTCTGGTTTTATTCCTTGGGCACTGATTATGTCCCTCGGGCTCTCGTTTTCTTCCTCGGACTCTCGTTTTTTTCCTCGGGTTCTGGTTTTGTTCCTTGAGCTCTGGTTTTCTTCCTTGGGCTCTGGTTTTCTTCCTCGGGCTCTGGTTTTCTTCCTCGGGCTCTGGTTTTCTTCCTCGGGCTCTGGTTTTCTTCCTCAGGCTCTGGTTTTTTTGCTCGGGCTCTGGATTTCTTCCTCGAGCTCTCCTTTTCTTCTTCGGACCCTAGTTTTGTTCCTCGGGCTCTGTTTTTTTTCCTCGGGCTCTGGTTCTTTTCCTCGGGCTCTGGTTGTGTTCCTCGGGCTCCGGGTTTGTTCCTCGAGCTCTAGTTTTGTTCCTCAGGCCCTGGTTTTCTTCCTCGGGGTTTCCTTTTGTTCCTTGGGCTCTGATATTGTTCTTCGGGCTTTGGTTTTGTTCCTCGGGCTCTGTTTTTGTTCCTCGGGCTCTCCTTTTCTTCCTCGGCATCTGGTTTTGTTCCAAGAGCTCTAGTTTTCTTCCTCGGGCTCTGGTTTTCTTCCTCGGGCTCTGGTTTTCTTCCTTTGGCACTGGTTTTATTCCTCGGGCTCTCGTTTTCTTCCTCGAACTCTCGTTTTGTTCCTCGGGTTCTGGTTTTGTTCCTCGAGCTCTGGTTTTATTCCTCGGGCTCTGGTTTTGTTCATCGAGGTCTGGTTTTCTTCCTCGGGCTCTGGTTGTGTTCCTCGGGCTCTGGTTCTGTTCCTCGGGCTCTGGTTTTGTTCATCGAGGGCTTGTTTTCTTCCTCGGGCTCTGGTTTTGTTCCTCAGGCTCTGGTTTTTTTCCTTGGGCTCTGGTTTTCTTCCTCGGACCCTGTTTCTTTACCTCGAGGGGTGGTTTTGTTCCTCGGGCTCTGGCTTGGTTCCTCAGGCCCTGGTTGTTTTCCTCGGGCTCTGGTTTTGTTCCTCGGGCTCTGGTTTTGTTCCTCCAGGGCTAGTTTTGTTCCTCGGGCTCTGGACTTGTTCCTCGGTTTCTGGTTCGGTTCCTCGGGCTCTGGTTTTATTCCACGGGCTCTGGTTTTCTTCCTATGGCCCTCGTTTTGTTCTTCAGGCCTTCCTTTTTGTCCTTGGGCTCTGGTTTTGTTCCTCGAGCTCTGGTTTTATTCCTTGGGCACTGATTATGTCCCTCGGGCTCTCGTTTTCTTCCTCGGACTCTCGTTTTTTTCCTCGGGTTCTGGTTTTGTTCCTTGAGCTCTGGTTTTCTTCCTTGGGCTCTGGTTTTCTTCCTCGGGCTCTGGTTTTCTTCCTCGGGCTCTGGTTTTCTTCCTCAGGCTCTGGTTTTGTTGCTCGGGCTCTGGATTTCTTCCTCGAGCTCTCCTTTTCTTCTTCGGGCCCTAGTTTTGTTCCTCGGACTCTGTTTTTGTTCCTCGGGCTCTGGTTCTGTTCCTCGGGCTCTGGTTGTGTTCCTCGGGCTCCGGGTTTGTTCCTCCAGCTCTAGTTTTGTTCCTCAGGCCCTGGTTTTCTTCCTCGGGGTTTCCTTTTGTTCCTTGGGCTCTGATATTGTTCTTCGGGCTTTGGTTTTGGTCCTCGGGCTCTGTTTTTGTTCCTCGGGCTCTCCTTTTCTTCCTCGGCACCTGGTTTTGTTCCAAGAGCTCTAGTTTTCTTCCTCGGGCTCTGGTTTTCTTCCTTTGGCACTGGTTTTGTTCCTCGGGCTCTCGTTTTCTTCCTCAAACTCTCGTTTTGTTCCTCGGGTTCTGGTTTTGTTCCTTGAGCTCAGGTTTTATTCCTCGGGCTCTGGTTTTGTTCATTGAGGTCTGGTTTTCTTCCTCGGGCTCTGGTTGTGTTCCTCGGGCTCTGGTTCTGTTCCTCGGGCTCTGGTTTTGTTCATCGAGGTCTGGTTTTCTTCCTCGGGCTCTGGTTTTGTTCCTCAGGCTCTGATTTTGTTCCTTGGGCTCTGGTTTTCTTCCTTGGACCCTGTTTCTTTACCTCGAGGGGTGGTTTTGTTCCTCGGGCTCTGGCTTGGTTCCTCAGGCCCTGGTTGTTTTCCTCGGGCTCTGGTTTTGTTCCTTGGGCTCTGGTTTTGTTCCTCGAGGGCTAGTTTTGTTCCTCGGGCTCTGGACTTGTTCCTCGGTTTCTGGTTCGGTTCCTCGGGCCCTGGTTTTATTCCACGGGCTCTGGTTTTCTTCCTATGGCCCTCGTTTTGTTCTTCAGGCCTTCCTTTTTTTCCTTGGGCTCTGGTTTTGTTCCTCGAGCTCTGGTTTTATTCCTTGGGCACTGGTTATGTTCCTCGGGCTCTCGTTTTCTTCCTCGGACTCTCGGTTTTTTCCTCGGGTTCTGGTTTTGTTCCTTGAGCTCTGGTTTTCTTCCTCAGGCTCTGGTTTTCTTCCTCGGGCTCTGGTTTTCTTCCTCGGGCTCTGGTTTTCTTCCTCGGGCTCTGGTTTTCTTCCTCAGGCTCTGGTTTTGTTGCTCGGGCTCTGGATTTCTTCCTCGAGCTCTCCTTTTCTTCTTTGGGCCCTAGTTTTGTTTCTCGGGCTCTGTTTTTGTTCCTCGGGCTCTGGTTCTGTTCCTCGGGCCCTGGTTGTGTTCCTCGGGCTCCGGGTTTGTTCCTCGAGCTCTAGTTTTGTTCCTCAGGCCCTGGTTTTCTTCCTCGGGGTTTCCTTTTGTTCCTTGGGCTCTGATATTGTTCTTCGGGCTTTGGTTTTGTTCCTCGGGCTCTGTTTTTGTTCCTCGGGGTCTCCTTTTCTTCCTCGGCATCTGGTTTTGTTCCAAGAGCTCTAGTTTTCTTCCTCGGGCTCTGGTTTTCTTCCTCGGGCTCTGGTTTTCTTCCTCGGGCTCTGCTTTTCTTCCTCGGGCTCTCGTTTTCTTCCTCGAACTCTCGTTTTGTTCCTCGGGTTCTGGTTTTGTTCCTCGAGCTCTGGTTTTATTCCTCGGGCTCTGGTTTTGTTCATCGAGGTCTGGTTTTCTTCCTCGGGCTCTGGTTGTGTTCCTCGGGCTCTGGTTCTGTTCCTCAGGCTCTGGTTTTGTTCATCGAGGTCTGGTTTTCTTCCTCGGGCTCTGGTTTTGTTCCTCAGGCTCTGGTTTTGTTCGTCGGGCTCTCGTTTTCTTCCTCGGACTCTCGTTTTTTTCCTCGGGTTGTGGTTTTGTTCCTTGAGCTCTGGCTTTCTTCCTCGGGCTCTGGTTTTCTTCCTCGGGCTCTGGTTTTCTTCCTCAGGCTCTGGTTTTGTTGCTCGGGCTCTGGATTTCTTCCTCGAGCTCTCCTTTTCTTCTTCGGGCCCTAGTTTTGTTCCTCGGGCTCTGTTTTTGTTCCTCGGGCTCTGGTTGTGTTCCTCGGGCCCTGGTTGTGTTCCTCGGGCTCCAGGTTTGTTCCTCAAGCTCTAGTTTTGTTCCTCAGGCCCTGGTTTTCTTCCTCGGGGTTTCCTTTTGTTCCTTGGGCTCTGATATTGTTCTTCGGGCTTTGGTTTTTTTTCCTCGGGATCTGCTTTTGTTCCTCAGGCTCTCCTTTTCTTCCTCGGCATCTGGTTTTGTTCCAAGAGCTCTAGTTTTCTTCCTCGGGCTCTGGTTTTCTTCCTCGGGCTCTGGTTTTCTTCCTCGGGCTCTCGTTTTCTTCCTCGAACTCTCGTTTTGTTCCTCGGGTTCTGGTTTTGTTCCTCGAGCTCTGGTTTTATTCCTCGGGCTCTGGTTTTGTTCATCGAGGTCTGGTTTTCTTCCTCGGGCTCTGGTTGTGTTCCTCGGGCTCTGGTTCTGTTCCTCAGGCTCTGGTTTTGTTCATCGAGGGCTTGTTTTCTTCCTCGGGCTCTGGTTTTGTTCCTCAGGCTCTGGTTTTGATCCTCGGGCTCTGGTTTTCTTCCTCGGACCCTGTTTCTTTACCTCGAGGGGTGGTTTTCTTCCTCGGGCTCTGGCTTGGTTCCTCAGGCCCTGGTTGTTTTCCTCGGGCTCTGGTTTTGTTCCTCGGGCTCTGGTTTTGTTCCTCGAGGGCTAGTTTTGTTCCTCGGGCTCTGGATTTGTTCCTCGGTTTCTGGTTCGGTTCCTCGGGCCCTGGTTTTATTCCACGGGCTCTGGTTTTCTTCCTATGGCCCTCGTTTTGTTCTTCAGGCCTTCCTTTTTGTCCTTGGGCTCTGGTTTTGTTCCTCGAGCTCTGGTTTTATTCCTTGGGCACTGGTTATGTTCCTCGGGCTCTCGTTTTCTTCCTCGGACTCTCGTTTTTTTCCTCGGGTTCTGGTTTTGTTCCTTGAGCTCTGGCTTTCTTCCTCGGGCTCTGGTTTTCTTCCTCGGGCTCTGGTTTTCTTCCTCAGTCTCTGGTTTTGTTTCTCGGGCTCTGAATTTCTTCCTCGAGCTCTCCTTTTCTTCTTCGGGCCCTAGTTTTGTTCCTCGGGCTCTGTTTTTGTTCCTCGGGCTCTGGTTGTGTTCCTCGGGCCCTGGTTGTGTTCCTCGGGCTCCGGGTTTGTTCCTTGAGCTCTAGTTTTGTTCCTCAGGCCCTGGTTTTCTTCCTCGGGGTTTCCTTTTGTTCCTTGGGCTCTGATATTGTTCTTCGGGCTTTGGTTTTGTTCCTCGGGCTCTGTTTTTGTTCCTCGGGCTCTCCTTTTCTTCCTCGGCACCTGGTTTTGTTCCAAGAGCTCTAGTTTTCTTCCTCGGGCTCTGGTTTTCTTCCTCGGGCTCTGGTTTTCTTCCTTTGGCACTGGTTTTGTTCCTCGGGCTCTCATTTTCTTCCTCAAACTCTCGTTTTGTTCCTCGGGTTCTGGTTTTGTTCCTTGAGGTCTGGTTTTCTTCCTTGAGCTCTGGTTTTCTTCCTCGGGCTCTGGTTTTCTTCCTCATGCTCTGGTTTTGTTGCTCGGGCTCTGGATTTCTTCCTCGAGCTCTCCTTTTCTTCTTCGGGCCCTAGTTTTGTTCCTCAGGCTCTGTTTTTATTCCTCGGGCTCTGGTTGTGTTCCTCGGGCCCTGGTTGTGTTCCTCGGGCTCCGGGTTTGTTCCTCGAGCTCTAGTCTTGTTCCTCAGGCCCTGGTTTTCTTCCTCGGGGTTTCCTTTTGTTCCTTGGGCTCTGATATTGTTCTTCGGGCTTTGGTTTTGGTCCTCGGGCTCTGTTTTTGTTCCTCGGGCTCTCCTTTTCTTCCTCGGCACCTGGTTTTGTTCCAAGAGCTCTAGTTTTCTTCCTCGGGCTCTGGTTTTCTTCCTCGGGCTCTGGTTTTCTTCCTTTGGCACTGGTTTTGTTCCTGGGGCTCTCGTTTTCTTCCTCGAACTCTCGTTTTGTTCCTCGGGTTCTGGTTTTGTTCCTTGAGCTCTGGTTTTATTCCTCGGGCTCTGGTTTTGTTCATCGAGGTCTGGTTTTCTTCCTCGGGCTCTGGTTGTGTTCCTCGGGCTCTGGTTCTGTTCCTCGGGCTCTGGTTTTGTTCATCGAGGGCTTGTTTTCTTCCTCGGGCTCTGGTTTTGTTCCTCAGGCTCTGGTTTTGTTCCTCGGGCTCTGGTTTTCTTCCTCGGACCCTGTTTCTTTACCTCGAGGGGTGGTTTTCTTCCTCGGGCTCTGGCTTGGTTCCTCAGGCCCTGGTTGTTTTCCTCGGGCTCTGGTTTTGTTCCTCGGGCTCTGGTTTTGTTCCTCGAGGGCTAGTTTTGTTCCTCGAGCTCTGGACTTGTTCCTCGGTCTCTGGTTCGGTTCCTCGGGCCCTGGTTTTATTCCACGGACTCTGGTTTTCTTCCTATGGCCCTCGTTTTGTTCTTCAGGCCCTCCTTTTTGTCCTTGGGCTCTGGTTTTGTTCCTCGAGCTCTGGTTTTATTCCTTGGGCACTGGTTATGTTCCTCGGGATCTCGTTTTCTTCCTCGGACTCTCGTTTTTTTCCTCGGGTTCTGGTTTTGTTCCTTGAGGTCTGGTTTTCTTCCTCGGGCTCTGGTTTTCTTCCTCGGGCTCTGGTTTTCTTCCTCGGGCCCTGGTTGTGTTCCTCGGGCTCCGGGTTTGTTCCTCGAGATCTAGTCTTGTTCCTCAGGCCCTGGTTTTCTTCCTCGGGGTTTCCTTTTGTTCCTTGGACTCTGATATTGTTCTTCGGGCTCTGTTTTTGTTCCTCGGGCTCTCCTTTTCTTCCTCGGCACCTGGTTTTGTTCCAAGAGCTCTAGTTTTCTTCCTCGGGCTCTGGTTTCCTTCCTCGGGCTCTGGTTTTCTTCCTCGGGCTCTCGTTTTCTTCCTCGAACTCTCGTTTTGTTCCTCGGGTTCTGGTTTTGTTCCTCGAGCTCTGGTTTTATTCCTCGGGCTCTGGTTTTGTTCATCGAGGTCTGGTTTTCTTCCTCGGGCTCTGGTTGTGTTCCTCGGGCTCTGGTTCTGTTCCTCAGGCTCTGGTTTTGTTCATCGAGGTCTGGTTTTCTTCCTCGGGCTCTGGTTTTGTTCCTCAGGCTCTGGTTTTGTTCGTCGGGCTCTCGTTTTCTTCCTCGGACTCTCGTTTTTTTCCTCGGTTTCTGGTTTTGTTCCTTGAGCTCTGGCTTTCTTCCTCGGGCTCTGGTTTTCTTCCTCGGGCTCTGGTTTTCTTCCTCAGGCTCTGTTTTTTTGCTCGGGCTCTGGATTTCTTCCTCGAGCTCTCCTTTTCTTCTTCGGGCCCTAGTTTTGTTCCTCGGGCTCTGTTTTTGTTCCTCGGGCTCTGGTTGTGTTCCTCGGGCTCTGGTTGTATTCCTCGGGCTCCGGGTTTGTTCCTTGAGCTCTAGTTTTGTTCCTCAGGCCCTGGTTTTCTTCCTCGGGGTTTCCTTTTGTTCCTTGGGCTCTGATATTGTTCTTCGGGCTTTGGTTTTGTTCCTCGGGCTCTGTTTTTGTTCCTCGGGCTCTCCTTTTCTTCCTCGGCACCTGGTTTTGTTCCAAGAGCTCTAGTTTTCTTCCTCGGGCTCTGGTTTACTTCCTCGGGCTCTGGTTTTCTTCCTTTGGCACTGGTTTTGTTCCTCGGGCTCTCGTTTTCTTCCTCGAACTTTCGTTTTGTTCCTCGGGTTCTGGTTTTGTTCCTCGGGTTCTGGTTTTGTTCCTCGGGCTCTGGTTTTCTTCCTCGGGCTCTGGTTTTCTTCCTCGGGCTCTGGTTTTCTTCCTCAGGCTCTGGTTTTGTTGCTCGGGCTCTGGATTTCTTCCTCGAGCTCTCCTTTTCTTCTTCGGGCCCTAGTTTTGTTCCTCGGGCTCTGTTTTTGTTCCTCGGGCTCTGGTTGTGTTCCTCGGGCCCTGGTTGTGTTCCTCGGGCTCCAGGTTTGTTCCTCAAGCTCTAGTTTTGTTCCTCAGGCCCTGGTTTTCTTCCTCGGGGTTTCCTTTTGTTCCTTGGGCTCTGATATTGTTCTTCGGGCTTTGGTTTTTTTTCCTCGGGCTCTGTTTTTGTTCCTCGGGCTCTCCTTTTCTTCCTCGGCACCTGGTTTTGTTCCAAGAGCTCTAGTTTTCTTCCTCGGGCTCTGGTTTTCTTCCTCGGGCTCTGGTTTTCTTCCTTTGGCACTGGTTTTGTTCCTCGGGCTCTCGTTTTCTTCCTCGATCTCTCGTTTTGTTCCTTGGGTTCTGGTTTTGTTCCTTGAGCTCTGGTTTTCTTCCTTGGGCTCTGGTTTTCTTCCTCGGGCTCTGGTTTTCTTCCTCGGGCTCTGGTTTTCTTTCTCAGGCTCTGGTTTTGTTGCTCGGGCTCTGGATTTCTTTCTCGAGCTCTCGTTTTGTTCCTCGGGTTCTGGTTTTGTTCCTCGGGCTCTCCTTTTCTTCCTTGGCATCTGGTTTTGTTCCTCGGGCTCTGGTTTTTTTCATCGAGGTCTGGTTTTCTTCCTCGGGCTCTGGTTGTGTTCCTCGGGCTCTGGTTCTGTTGCTCGGGCTCTGGTTTTGTTCATCGAGGGCTTGTTTTCTTCCTCGGGCTCTGGTTTTGTTCCTCAGGCTCTGGTTTTGTTCCTTGGGCTCTGGTTTTCTTCCTCGGACCCTGTTTCTTTACCTCGAGGGGTGGTTTTGTTCCTCGGGCTCTGGCTTGGTTCCTCAGGCCCTGGTTTTCTTCCTCGGGCTCTGGTTTTCTTCCTCGGGCTCTGGTTTTCTTCCTCAGGCTTTGGTTTTGTTGCTCGGGCTCTGGATGTCTTCCTCGAGCTCTCCTTTTCTTCTTTGGGCCCTAGTTTTGTTTCTCGGGCTCTGTTTTTGTTCCTTGGGCTCTGGTTGTGTTCCTCGGGCTCTGGTTGTGTTCCTCGGGCTCCGGCTTTGTTCCTCGAGCTCTAGTTTTGTTCCTCAGGCCCTGGTTTTCTTCCTCGGGGTTTCCTTTTGTTCCTTGGGCTCTGATATTGTTCTTCCGGCTTTGGTTTTGGTCCTCGGGCTCTTTTTTGTTCCTCGGGCTCTCCTTTTCTTCCTCGGCATCTGGTTTTGTTCCAAGAGCTCTAGTTTTCTTCCTCGGGCTCTGGTTTTCTTCCTCGGGCTCTGGTTTTCTTTCTCGGGCTCTGGTTTTCTTCCTTTGGCACTGGTTTTGTTCCTCGGGCTCTCGTTTTCTTCCTCGAACTCTCGTTTTGTTCCTCGGGTTCTGGTTTTGTTCCTCGAGCTCTGGTTTTATTCCTCGGGCTCTGGTTTTGTTCATCGAGGTCTGGTTTTCTTCCTCGGGCTCTGGTTGTGTTCCTCGGGCTCTGGTTCTGTTCCTCAGGCTCTGGTTTTGTTCATCGAGGTCTGGTTTTCTTCCTCGGGCTCTGGTTTTGTTCCTCAGGCTCTGGTTTTGTTCCTCGGGCTCTGGTTTTCTTCCTCGGACCCTGTTTCTTTACCTCGAGGGGTGGTTTTGTTCCTCGGGCTCTGGCTTGGTTCCTCAGGCCCTAGTTGTTTTCCTCGGGCTCTGGTTTTGTTCCTTGGGCTCTGGTTTTGTTCCTCGAGGGCTAGTTTTGTTCCTGGGGCTCTGGATTTGTTCCTCGGTTTCTGGTTCGGTTCCTCGGGCCCTGGTTTTATTCCACGGGCTCTGGTTTTCTTCCTATGGCCCTCGTTTTGTTCTTCAGGCCCTCCTTTTTGTCCTTGGGCTCTGGTTTTGTTCCTCGAGCTCTGGTTTTATTCCTTGGGCACTGGTTATGTTCCTTGGGCTCTCGTTTTCTTCCTCGGACTCTCGTTTTGTTCCTCGAGTTCTGGTTTTGTTCCTTGAGGTCTGGTTTTCTTCCTCGGGCTCTGGTTTTCTTCCTCAGGCTCTGGTTTTGTTGCTCGGGCTCTGGATTTCTTCCTCGAGCTCTGCTTTTCTTCTTCGGGCCCTAGTTTTGTTCCTCGGGCTCTGTTTTTGTTCCTCGGGCTCTGGTTGTGTTCCTCGGGCCCTGGTTGTGTTCCTCGGGCTCCGGGTTTGTTCCTCGAGCTCTAGTTTTGTTCCTCAGGCCCTGGTTTTCTTCCTCGGGGTTTCCTTTTGTTCCTTGGGCTCTGATATTGTTCTTCGGGCTTTGGTTTTGTTCCTCGGCTCTGTTTTTGTTCCTCGGGCTCTCCTTTTCTTCCTCGGCATCTGGTTTTGTTCCAAGAGCTCTAGTTTTCTTCCTCGGGCTCTGGTTTTCTTCCTCGGGCTCTGGTTTTCTTCCTTTGGCACTGGTTTTGTTCCTGGGGCTCTCGTTTGCTTCCTCGAACTCTCGTTTTGTTCCTCGGGTTCTGGTTTTGTTCCTTGAGCTCTGCTTTTATTCCTCGGGCTCTGGTTTTGTTCATCGAGGTCTGGTTTTCTTCCTCGGGCTCTGGTTGTGTTCATCGAGGTCTGGTTCCGTTCCTCGGGCTCTGGTTTTGTTCATCGAGGGCTTGTTTTCTTCCTCGTGCTCTGGTTTTGTTCCTCAGGCTCTGGTTTTGTTCCTCGGGCTCTGGTTTTCTTCCTCGAGGGCTAGTTTTGTTTCTCGGGCTCTGGATTTGTTCCTCGGTTTCTGGTTTTTTTCCTCGGGCCCTGGTTTTATTCCATGGGCTCTGGTTTTCTTCCTATGGCCCTCGTTTTGTTCTTCAGGCCTTCCTTTTTGTCCTTGGGCTCTGGTTTTGTTCCTCGAGCTCTGGTTTTATTCCTTGGGCACTGGTTATGTTCCTCGGGCTCTCGTTTTCTTCCTCGGACTCTCGTTTTGTTCCTTGGGTTCTGGTTTTGTTCCTTGAGCTCTGGATTTCTTCCTCGGGCTCTGGTTTTCTTCCTCGGGCTCTGGTTTTCTTCCTCAGGCTCTGTTTTGTTGCTCGGGCTCTGAATTTCTTCCTCGAGCTCTCCTTTTCCTCTTCGGGCCCTAGTTTTGTTCCTCGGGCTCTGTTTTTGTTCCTCGGGCTTTGGTTGTGTTCCTCGGGCTCTGGTTGTATTCCTCGGGCTCCGGGTTTGTTCCTCGAGCTCTAGTTTTGTTCCTCAGGCCCTGGTTTTCTTCCTCGGGGTTTCCTTTTTTTCCTTGGGCTCTGATATTTTTCTTCGGGTTTTGGTTTTGTTCCTCGGGCTCTGTTTTTGTTCCTCGGGCTCTCCTTTTCTTCCTCGGCACCTGGTTTTGTTCCAAGAGCTCTAGTTTTCTTCCTCGGGCTCTGGTTTTCTTCCTCGGGCTCTGGTTTTCTTCCTCGGACTCTCGTTTTGTTCCTCGGGTTCTGGTTTTGTTCCTTGAGGTCTGGTTTTCTTCCTCGGGCTCTGGTTTTCTTCCTCGGGCTCTGGTTTTCTTCCTCAGGCTCTGGTTTTGTTGCTCGGGCTCTGGATTTCTTCCTCGAGCTCTCCTTTTCTTCTTCGGGCCCTAGTTTTGTTTCTCGGGCTCTGTTTTTGTTCCTTGGGCTCTGGTTGTGTTCCTCGGGCTCTGGTTGTGTTCCTCGGGCTCCGGCTTTGTTCCTCGAGCTCTAGTTTTGTTCCTCAGGCCCTGGTTTTCTTCCTCGGGGTTTCCTTTTGTTCCTTGGGCTCTGATATTGTTCTTCCGGCTTTGGTTTTGGTCCTCGGGCTCTGTTTTGTTCCTCGGGCTCTCCTTTTCTTCCTCGGCATCTGGTTTTGTTCCAAGAGCTCTAGTTTTCTTCCTCGGGCTCTGGTTTTCTTCCTCGGGCTCTGGTTTTCTTTCTCGGGCTCTGGTTTTCTTCCTTTGGCACTGGTTTTGTTCCTCGGGCTCTCGTTTTCTTCCTCGAACTCTCGTTTTGTTCCTCGGGTTCTGGTTTTGTTCCTCGAGCTCTGGTTTTATTCCTCGGGCTCTGGTTTTGTTCATCGAGGTCTGGTTTTCTTCCTCGGGCTCTGGTTGTGTTCCTCGGGCTCTGGTTCTGTTCCTCAGGCTCTGGTTTTGTTCATCGAGGTCTGGTTTTCTTCCTCGGGCTCTGGTTTTGTTCCTCAGGCTCTGGTTTTGTTCCTCGGGCTCTGGTTTTCTTCCTCGGACCCTGTTTCTTTACCTCGAGGGGTGGTTTTGTTCCTCGGGCTCTGGCTTGGTTCCTCAGGCCCTAGTTGTTTTCCTCGGGCTCTGGTTTTGTTCCTTGGGCTCTGGTTTTGTTCCTCGAGGGCTAGTTTTGTTCCTGGGGCTCTGGATTTGTTCCTCGGTTTCTGGTTCGGTTCCTCGGGCCCTGGTTTTATTCCACGGGCTCTGGTTTTCTTCCTATGGCCCTCGTTTTGTTCTTCAGGCCCTCCTTTTTGTCCTTGGGCTCTGGTTTTGTTCCTCGAGCTCTGGTTTTATTCCTTGGGCACTGGTTATGTTCCTTGGGCTCTCGTTTTATTCCTCGGACTCTCGTTTTGTTCCTCGAGTTCTGGTTTTGTTCCTTGAGGTCTGGTTTTCTTCCTCGGGCTCTGGTTTTCTTCCTCAGGCTCTGGTTTTGTTGCTCGGGCTCTGGATTTCTTCCTCGAGCTCTGCTTTTCTTCTTCGGGCCCTAGTTTTGTTCCTCGGGCTCTGTTTTTGTTCCTCGGGCTCTGGTTGTGTTCCTCGGGCCCTGGTTGTGTTCCTCGGGCTCCGGGTTTGTTCCTCGAGCTCTAGTTTTGTTCCTCAGGCCCTGGTTTTCTTCCTCGGGGTTTCCTTTTGTTCCTTGGGCTCTGATATTGTTCTTCGGGCTTTGGTTTTGTTCCTCGGCTCTGTTTTTGTTCCTCGGGCTCTCCTTTTCTTCCTCGGCATCTGGTTTTGTTCCAAGAGCTCTAGTTTTCTTCCTCGGGCTCTGGTTTTCTTCCTCGGGCTCTGGTTTTCTTCCTTTGGCACTGGTTTTGTTCCTGGGGCTCTCGTTTGCTTCCTCGAACTCTCGTTTTGTTCCTCGGGTTCTGGTTTTGTTCCTTGAGCTCTGCTTTTATTCCTCGGGCTCTGGTTTTGTTCATCGAGGTCTGGTTTTCTTCCTCGGGCTCTGGTTCTGTTCCTCGGGCTCTGGTTCCGTTCCTCGGGCTCTGTTTTTGTTCCTCGGGCTCTCCTTTTCTTCCTCGGCACCTGGTTTTGTTCCAAGAGCTCTAGTTTTGTTCCTCGGGCTCTGGTTTTCTTCCTCGGGCTCTGGTTTTCTTCCTTTGGCACTGGTTTTGTTCCTCGGGCTCTCATTTTCTTCCTCGAACTCTCGTTTTGTTCCTCGGGTTCTGGTTTTGTTCCTTGAGGTCTGGTTTTCTTCCTTGGGCTCTGGTTTTCTTCCTCGGGCTCTGGTTTTCTTCCTCGGGCTCTGGTTTTCTTCCTCAGGCTCTGGTTTTGTTGCTCGGGCTCTGGATTTCTTCCTCGAGCTCTCCTTTTCTTCTTTGGGCCCTAGTTTTGTTTCTCGGGCTCTGTTTTTGTTCCTTGGGCTCTGGTTGTGTTCCTCGGGCTCTGGTTGTGTTCCTCGGGCTCCGGCTTTGTTCCTCGAGCTCTAGTTTTGTTCCTCAGGCCCTGGTTTTCTTCCTCGGGGTTTCCTTTTGTTCCTTGGGCTCTGATATTGTTCTTCCGGCTTTGGTTTTGGTCCTCGGGCTCTGTTTTGTTCCTCGGGCTCTCCTTTTCTTCCTCGGCATCTGGTTTTGTTCCAAGAGCTCTAGTTTTCTTCCTCGGGCTCTGGTTTTCTTCCTCGGGCTCTGGTTTTCTTTCTCGGGCTCTGGTTTTCTTCCTTTGGCACTGGTTTTGTTCCTCGGGCTCTCGTTTTCTTCCTCGAACTCTCGTTTTGTTCCTCGGGTTCTGGTTTTGTTCCTCGAGCTCTGGTTTTATTCCTCGGGCTCTGGTTTTGTTCATCGAGGTCTGGTTTTCTTCCTCGGGCTCTGGTTGTGTTCCTCGGGCTCTGGTTCTGTTCCTCAGGCTCTGGTTTTGTTCATCGAGGTCTGGTTTTCTTCCTCGGGCTCTGGTTTTGTTCCTCAGGCTCTGGTTTTGTTCCTCGGGCTCTGGTTTTCTTCCTCGGACCCTGTTTCTTTACCTCGAGGGGTGGTTTTGTTCCTCGGGCTCTGGCTTGGTTCCTCAGGCCCTAGTTGTTTTCCTCGGGCTCTGGTTTTGTTCCTTGGGCTCTGGTTTTGTTCCTCGAGGGCTAGTTTTGTTCCTGGGGCTCTGGATTTGTTCCTCGGTTTCTGGTTCGGTTCCTCGGGCCCTGGTTTTATTCCACGGGCTCTGGTTTTCTTCCTATGGCCCTCGTTTTGTTCTTCAGGCCCTCCTTTTTGTCCTTGGGCTCTGGTTTTGTTCCTCGAGCTCTGGTTTTATTCCTTGGGCACTGGTTATGTTCCTTGGGCTCTCGTTTTATTCCTCGGACTCTCGTTTTGTTCCTCGAGTTCTGGTTTTGTTCCTTGAGGTCTGGTTTTCTTCCTCGGGCTC
Organism: Calonectris borealis; assembly: GCF_964195595.1. Classification (NCBI taxonomy): domain Eukaryota; kingdom Metazoa; phylum Chordata; class Aves; order Procellariiformes; family Procellariidae; genus Calonectris; species Calonectris borealis. The sequence goes on along the minus strand of NW_027441469.1, from coordinate 600,430 downwards.
TGGTTTTCTTCCTCAGGCTCTGGTTTTGTTGCTCGGGCTCTGGATTTCTTCCTCGAGCTCTGCTTTTCTTCTTCGGGCCCTAGTTTTGTTCCTCGGGCTCTGTTTTTGTTCCTCGGGCTCTGGTTGTGTTCCTCGGGCCCTGGTTGTGTTCCTCGGGCTCCGGGTTTGTTCCTCGAGCTCTAGTTTTGTTCCTCAGGCCCTGGTTTTCTTCCTCGGGGTTTCCTTTTGTTCCTTGGGCTCTGATATTGTTCTTCGGGCTTTGGTTTTGTTCCTCGGCTCTGTTTTTGTTCCTCGGGCTCTCCTTTTCTTCCTCGGCATCTGGTTTTGTTCCAAGAGCTCTAGTTTTCTTCCTCGGGCTCTGGTTTTCTTCCTCGGGCTCTGGTTTTCTTCCTTTGGCACTGGTTTTGTTCCTGGGGCTCTCGTTTGCTTC